>NC_089287.1:0-328342 GCF_008629635.2 Kwoniella shandongensis
CCTAACCCCCTAACCCCTAACCCCCTAACCCCTAACCCCCTAACCCCTAACCCCCTAACCCCCTAACCCCCTAACCCCTAACCCCTAACCCCCTAACCCCTAACCCCTAACCCCTAACCCCTAACCCCTAACCCCTAACCCCTAACCCCCTAACCCTCGAATAAGGTAACATCCGACTCCTGTTGCACACGTTCCCACGCTTTCGACGATATATACTTCCTGATACTTGACGCTCAATCATGATAATGCATCTCGGTTCCCGTTCAAGCTGGACTCATGCTTTTAAGTGCGACCACCACACCATCCCTACAATGGCTGGCATCGAAGTCGCATCGTTCATCTTCTCCTCCATCTCCCTTCTCGTGACGCTGTACGGCTGGTATCTCTCCGTTCGTAAAGACTTCGACATGTACACTTACATGACCAGCGACCAGCGCGAAGCTTGTCAGCGACTCATATCGAATCGTAGGGACGACGCCGGTTCCCCTCGCATTGAGAAAGCAACGTCATACTATCCGAGCGACCTGGTTGACGTCGAGATGCATTACAATTGGCTTCTCCGAACGCTAAGGTACATTACGGTCCACCGACCTCAGCTCAATTTTGTTGGATTCCAGCTCGAGATCACGAAAAATCTCTCTCAGGCTTCACCGAGCTCAGTTCTTTACCTGTGTGAACTTGCCAGGCCTTCACCTGATTATCAACAGGTCCTTCAGAGACAAATGGACTTTACTTCACGCTCAAGCTCGTCAATGCAGCCACCAGCATCCCCGATCGACCCTATGCGGCTCGGGCTAGTGCCTTCAGCCCACTCTCCTACGCGCCCCGAGCAGGCCGTCACTCCCGTACCAACAGGCAGCCCAACTTGATCCCTAGGGGCACTACTGAACCCGGTACTGCACTTCATGTCGCGGATGTCACCGAGGAACGAGGAGCAACCTCCGCGCAAAGAGAAGACAGATGAAGAATCAGGAGTGGCTACGAATCAGGTCGCGGATAACGCCATACACAACTTGAACCAGAGATTACCCTTGAGCGCGTCGAACGTCGACCCACCTTCGCGTTTATCTGACGTCCTAACCACTCCTCCGCCTGTTGAGAACGGGGCTCTCGAGCTCTCCAGCGACTCAGGCCAATCTCAGCAGCAACCCGGCATATCTCAACACGATGCTACCGCTTCCGCACAGACTTCCTCGTTACCAGTGCCTCAACTGCCGTCCATAGCTCCATTATACCGCTCTCAATTCTTGGAGACTCTACAGCTCAGGCGCAGTCGTATTCCGAACACTCCAATACATGGAACGACGGCGTATGATCTTGAGATAATGCTCGACACCAATAAGCCACCGAGAAAATCGATCCGGCTGGACTCGCCGGAACTGCGTTTCGACGGAGGTCGATGCTTGTTTCTTGCGAGCGCGAAACAGTACTGGGACCTTTTGACGACAGTCTACACCATGTGGGATCGACCGCAATCTTCGGGACCACTGCGCGCGCTGAGTCCTTGGGGGACGACAACCTTTTATAAAGTCAACTTCGAAACATATGCGCATTATGAGCCGACGCCGTATTTGGATAATATTACTGGTCCATGCCGTCACCTACGCGACCACGACGATGTGTGGGCTTTCATGAACGAAGCGAGCTTCTACGGCGATTGTAAGATGGTTCACATGCAAGAAGAGACCGCCCGTCGGATATACAAGTACGCCAAAGATGTCGTTGTGAAGAATGACCTGCGCAGTGCAGACGAAATTGAATCGATAGGCGATGTCCGAGACGCCTGGACTTATTCTTAAGCAGCCGTCGATCTGTTCGATGTCTATCTCGCCAGGTTCGCCTCAGACCACGAGAGGCTATGGCGAGACGCCGAGGACTCAAGATGGAACGATCCCTACCCCGATGCAGTGCATTCAAGACAGAGACTCATCCAAAGCGAAAGCGATCTGAGCAACCTCATGGCGCAGAAACGACCAACCGAGCTGCCTGGGTTGCAGGATTACCAAACATTCATCGCTTCGAAGCTGAGACGATTAATCAAGAAGGCAATAGTGTATGACGATCGCTTTGCCACGATGGGGTTCCAAGAAGGCAGTTTGTGGATTGGTTGAGAGAAATATTTAGTTGTACGGGCGTGTACAAATGGAGCTTGTTATCCGACGTAGCGTATCTAAAACAATTACAAGCTCTTGTCATGCCCGCGCCCAGCCTCATCCAGCTTCTTGACGTGCTCAGAGGAAATCTCAACATCGCCCGCTGGTATCAAACTTTCAATACGTTCTAGAGATGTGGACGAAGTGTACACGATTGCGCTTCACTCATCAGCAATGCCCCGCTCACCGCAAACTCACCCCTTCGCAGCGCACCAACGCAACAATACGTGTTCGGGTGACCTGTGCAGCGCTTGCGCGATATCACTGGCGGTCTCTCGCACGGTGGAACCTGCCCCGTCATCCCATAACGGTTTCAGACTGGAATAACCACCGGGGACGATGTCGTTCTCCGCCATTAAATCGAGCAGGGGTTGGGTTTCGCTTAACACGCTCGGGTGCAGCATGATCATGTTCACCGCGGGTTTCACCTTGCAATCTTCCAGAATCGCCTTCACCTCGTCGTAGCCGAACCTGGGAATCCGTCAGCAAGGTATATGTCGGATGTGAACTCACGCGGATAAACCAATCGAACGCACGAGCCCTTCCTGCTGTAGCTCCTCCATCGCACGCCAAGCGGTCTTGATGTCTGGCTTCGCAGTCCACGTATGATGTATGACGTACAGATCTATGTAGTCGGTGCCAAGTTGTTTGAGACTTTCCTCGCATGCTTGACGCGGTGACATGTCCCCCTCGCTCCATTTGGTCGTGATGAAGAGCTGCTCGCGAGGTATACCTGATTGGCGAATGGCCTCGCCCACATCGCCCTCGTTTCCGTATTCTAAAGCGTAAGCTTAATCTTCCTCATCTAACTCACGCTGCGCGGTGTCAAGGTGCACAAAGCCGTTCTTCAACGCGGTGAGTATATGCGTCACCGACTTGCTTGTCGCGCCGGTCGAACGACGAGTTGCCGAGCCAAATGCGATCCCGGGCGCCGTGTGGCCATCAGAGAGACGGATTCTTGCCCATGTCATCTTGTCGATCAATCATCGAAGGGGTCTAGGCGCCGTATATTTGTTCAAGCAAGCAATGAAGACGTGGATTATGTTGGGAAATGACGATACGAAGCGGTGGATATTATGAACGGTGGGAACCGCACGGCTATCTCGGCAGAATTAGATTGCCCCGCGGATGAGTCGGCCTCTTGACATTGCGCAATCGCACTCCGCCGATAAGCTGACGGAGTGGAGCGAGATACTGAACAGCTTCACGTCTTACATGCTTCTTACATAATGACACGTTCATTCTGTCACACTGACGCTGATACACGTTGCATAATCATAAACCCTGCTACAAAACCGTTCCACGCCATACCCCACGAGCAAACGTCTTTTGACCTGTGATATAACTTCTTTCACTTTTTACGCCAAATATAAACGCCTACTCGTCATCTTGCACATCAATGACAGTCTGCTTCCACTGCCTCGCGGGGATCTTTCGCTTGAACATGATGTCGATCTCTCGGTAAGATCGGCCCTTGAACTCGGGAAGGTAGAAGTAGGCGACGACCCAGCAGAAGAGGGCTGTACCACCCCACACGAAACCGCATTTGCCGCCGACTGGGACGCAGGGTTAGCACTATGACTGGTACATTTAGTGTAGATGAACTCACGATTACCACCGGTAGGGTTAAGCATGTACGAACCGACTGCGATGGGTCAGCGTTGCTTACACATACAATCGCTCGCTACTCACGGAAGATACACGGAATCTCGATGATGTAGTACGAGGCACGACCGATACCAGTGGTAAGAGGCCTGAGTCGGATGGCGGAAGTCTCGGCAATGATTGCCCATGAGACGGGCGCAGCGGCCAAAGTGAAACCGACGGAAACAATTAGACCGAAGATGGCCTGAGCATACGACGAAGCGCTCGACTTGGGAACACACGCGGCAATACCGAGAGCGACAAGCATGACAATGTTGAATCCAGTACCCCAGAGGTAGATGGTTCGACGACCAAAGTAGGTTGTGAGGATCCATGAGAGCATGACGGCGACGGATTGAAGAGCCGAGGTGATGAGTCCAAGAGCGAAAGCAAAGTTCACAGTCATGCCGGCCTCTGCGATGGGGTCAATATATGCTCCTCGCATAGAGAAACACCCACTCACGCTCAAAGAAGTATACAGCCTGGTTCGCAATCAAGTTACCGGCCAAGTTTTGACCAGCGTAAATACCACAAACAATCAAGGTCCTTCGGAGATCACTGCCCTTGAACAACTCGATGTAGCTGGGAGATTTTGTCGATGCTTCATTCTCGACAACACGTCGGATCATCGCAACGACTTCAGGAGAGTTGAGCTGAGATTTACGTCCGAGTCGTTCGATCGATCGCTTGGCCTGCTCGTCCCTGTTGTTACGCACAAGCCACCAAGGGGACTCGGGTGCGAGCCACATGAGGACCATGAGAGGGAGGGGGAACATCCACTGAAGCGCGATTGGGATCCTAATCAAACACATCAGCGAGCTGCACTTGCGCATTCGGATTATATCACTCACTTGTAAGCACTCGAGTCAAGTCTTGGGTTGTAAACGTAGGTGACCGCGCCGACAATGATACTTCCGACAGCCCAGAACAATTGCAAGACCTGAGTCGCAGGAGCACGAAGTCGAAGAGGGACGATCTCACTGCAGTAAGCCGGGGCGTTGGCGATGAAGATACCCCAGGGAAGACCTTCGAGAAGCTGGCTGACGAAGAAAAGAGGGAGCGAGTTGGCGAAGAACATGACGAAGATGGTCGCGTTCATGAGCGTGAGACCGACCAAGGTGGCCCATCGGTATCCGATACGAGATGTCAAGGGACCAGCGAGGAAGACACCGATGAGAGCACCGAGCTGTCCAGCCATTTGCAGGGCAGATTGCCATTTGGCTTCGATGACATACTTGTTGCTTCCAACGTCGAACACACCGTATTTGTTGGCGAACGCGGGGAGAGCGATAAAGTTACCGATAAGGAAGACATCGTAAGATTCCATGATCTGGAAATGGGGTCAGCTACGATCCATAACGTCGTGGTGACCAACTCACAATCATGAAGGACATGACGAACGCCCAGAAACATGCCATGGGGTACGCCTTGACCGCCTCGAGCACGGTCATCTGATGCTCAGCATTCTCAGCCTCGATCGCATCGTCCTTCAACGTCTTCGCGTTAGCAGCACTGAGCGCTGCTGCATTCTCGACATGCTGATCGTACTCCTGCTTTTCGCTGGCAAAGGCCTTCTCCGACGACATGGCAGCTATTCGTTTACTGTGGGAAGGGAAAGTGTGGGGAGATTGAGGGGACCCATAATGTCAGAGACCCCCTGGTTATATATATCTTGCGATGCTCTCAACAATCCACCCTATTGCCTATCTCCGCCGGGCCGCAACATGAGTAATTCCATGTGACGTTCTCACCATCACGGCACAATGAAATTGCCGCTTTACTCGGTGTGTTGACCTCTTTGATCGTATGTCGTGTCTCGATGTCAATCAGTAAAAGGGGCCATCACCGTGCTAAATGTCTTCTCGGCTTCTCTCTCGGTGCCTGAGCGTTTCCCAAGCGAGAAGCAAATGAACAGAAATAACCCACACGACGGGCGAAAGTTCTGCCGCCCTGATAACGCGATGGGGACCGACCCATATGGTATCGCGATGATATCAAAGAGGGACCCCCGCCGCTTTCTCCGCCTGTGGGAAGAGGGGCACACTCCTGGTAATCCGGGGAATGCTGACCACTTGAGGGCCATAATTAGAAACCCCCCAAGGATATCAATCAGCTGTTCACTTGCGGTTAGACTCGTGTGCATTTCGTCATTGACTGACGTGTAGTGCATATTTAAAGTGTGGCTCAGCACCGGGCCGCAAGCGATAAAGGGGATAATTATGCCGGTAAAAGCGCAGTTTTGATTCCACTAGTCTACTTCCACACATGTACCCTCGCGCTGCTCCTCGGTATCCCGCACCTGATGCAGTCTCCTGTAGCATACTTTCTGACATGGAAGCAAACTCAACGGGGGCGGTCTTGTTGTGCTTGCGATGTCTGGATGACTTCGGCGCCATGCGTGGCCAAGGGTGGATGTCGTTGCACGGATGTCACTTTACCGGAATTCGACTACATCGGTGACCCTTTGCATCGATATCATCATACATGATCACAAGGGGGAGACCGGTGCTCCCGTTGCCCCTGCTTAGAGGGAACCACTGGTGTAGATCATCTCAGAAACCCATCCAGATCGAGAACAAACACCTTGCGTCGAACTCCCGGTGGCATATTGAAATTGAAGAAGTGAGCTGCAAAGGAGGACAGCGGGCTATAGGGTCGATGCAAACACCGGCCCGTCAAAATCGCATGAGCATGAGAAGGACAAGGTGATGAAGGATAGACTGAAGACATTTAGGGATCTGCGCCGGTCGTATGGCACGGTAAAACTGACATGCAGCTGTTGGGACTCATCACATCCTCGCATCCTCACATATTCCTCACCACCCGTGTGCTCAGCTACATCGCGCAAGTCAAACATGCATTTGCGATTACGTCTAATGTCGCTGCGAATACTCACGCGTTCGTAGCAACCGTCTATAGTGTTCTATTTCTCATTGACACCTCACAACTTCGCTTGCACTTCTGGCGCACCGGCAAACGTCGTCTTCCCACCCGCGATAATCTCGCTGACCTTGTCCGTACTCTCAACAACCCATTGTGCTCCCTCATCGCTTGTCAGCCATTCACCTCCTTCCACCTCTTTCACGAAGCTCGCCTCCAATCCGGCCTTCTTCAACCCAAAGACATGACTGGTAACTTGGGGTCCGACACCTCTCTGCGCCCTCAGACATGCGATGGCGACGACGGAGGTGAGAATTCGACCGATTTGAGGAGCAGGGAGGGAGGACGGATCAGAGAGGAGAGGACCGTAGTGCGCTGCGAGGATGTAGACGGGGAGGTCGGGGTGGGATGCACCAAGCTTGTTGATCAGCTTCTCGTGGTGAGGTTGGTAGATGTTGTCCCAGAGTGCACGGCCTCTGTTGTTGATCTCGGTGATGTTGGATTCGTCGACGTGTCTGCAGGTGTGGAGATATCAGCATGCAGTAATCATAAGCGTGATTGAGAACAAGTGATAGCGAATAGGGGGAAAGGAGTTGTGGAGAAGGAAGTGAGATCATCCCACGCGGTTTACATACCGGTACGACTTGGTGTCCAAAGCAGCGAGAACGTCCTCGGGCAGATGTCCGTGGAACGCACCGAGACCGTTGATAGTTCGTGGGATCTGCTGCGGTCAGCTATGTCTTCACAACACACACATAGTAATTGTGCTCACCCCGTTGAACGAGATACACTTCAATCCAGCTTCCCTGATAATCGCAGCATCCGTCGACTTCTTCCCCGCGTAATCCCACAAATGTCCCAACGCCTCTGTCGCATTTACAGTCATAATCGCGGCGGTTCCAACAGTCAACCATGCATCTCTGCCGAGGTTGGAAGGAGCTTTTGATCGAATGGAGTCGAAGAGGTTGGAAATGACAGGAAGAGGTGGTGAAGGGATCGCGCTGGGTCGAGCTGCAGGCAACGCGAGGAGAGACTTGAGAGTCGGCGAGAGCTTGACGGCGGCCATGATGACGTGTCTATGCACGATGTGACAAAGCGTATATGCACAAGGAGATGGAATGAAGTGAACAACAAAGAGAAGGATGTTCAAGTTACTTTTTTATCAACGGTGTCTATTGATAGCATTCACAGTGACGTCTCCTGCGATCACACCCGACATTTCGGCCAACAAAGAGGCCGATTTCAGGGGCAAGATCTTCTTCATCTCATGCTTAACAACGACCAAGGTGATTACATCGACCAATCATAAGAGAAGATCAGGATCAGATACATCGTCGACGGGGTTGCTGAGATGTACGGAGAAGTACGCGTTTGCGCGGACCAACCCTTAAAGACTGTCGGCTTGCGGCTACAGCTACGACGCCGAAAATGTTCCAGTATGACTGACCGTGAAACCATGCATACAACCAAAGTCCTCCCGGAACAGACTACGATACAACAGTACAACGACCACAGAGTGTCGACCAAAAGGCAACACAATAAAGGCTCGACGACCTTTCGACAACATCTCCACTGACACTGCCGCTACAGGTTCTCCATAGCCACCTCTGCTTGCCATCTACCCCATCTTCTTGCCGCTCGCAGATACACCGGAAACCCAAAGACAGTCGCGACTCCTACTGGTAACAGCGCGATCACAGCGATCGTCGAGAACAGCGTGATGAGCGGTTTGATGAGAAGGAAGTACGATAGCGCTGAGTAGGAATAATGATCGAGGAACATGGCGTAAGAGCACTTCATGAATCGTTTCTCCCAGATGAACTCGGTGGATAAGGATGCCGATTCGAGATTGCTGGATGGGAAATGAATCGAATTGGGAGTGGATATGGGTGTGTTTGGTGAGGAGCGGGGGACGATACGGTGAAAGATTGGATGATATGTTGGGAGTGGGTCAGTCGGTGATAACGGTTGGTGGTGGTACATCTGCATTATAGTCTGTGAAGACAACGGGCATCAGGATTGAACACTGTCGGACACACAGGTCTGCATACATCGCCCACTCACCTCGAGCCGTGCAGCAGAACGAGATATAAACAAAGTCAACCACCACACCGCCGCTCCAATGGGCAGGGTGATGAGCAGCGCTGTCCCCGCAAGAGTTCCAACAAGTAGCGGAGGCCATACAAACAATGCCTGCGTAGTCTCAAGCATCAGCATCGACTCTCACGATGACATTGCTACCGCACAGCAGACATATCCCACTCACGAATGGAAAGTTCAGCAACACCAGATGCAACAAACATCTCCAGTACTCCCCTCTTCCTACTGGTCGCCAAAATCTCTTCCAGCCGTTACCCCAACCCCCAACTTCCTCGCCTTCCTCCAAATCTCCACACCATATCGACTTCCAAGTACCCCTCCGCTTCCGCAGCTGTCCGCCCTCGACTTCTCCGTTCGCAGCCTCGGTTCCATGCCCCAGAAGCGGCGTTCTTTCGTCAACGAGTCCAGTGGAATGAACTTCTGGTGTGGAAAGTGCTGACCTTGTCCGTCGAGTGGGATGTGAGTTGGACGTTGTACATCTTGGTCGTGCTCTCTCGTGCGTATATAACGCGGACAGTGTACTCGCACGGTGTCTTTGCGCAGCTGTCCCGCCGACTTCATGCCCATGTCCATGTCCTAGTTCTTGACCGTGTCCCAGTGTCGGTGAGCCATCCAGTGGTAGCAAAAGCTCGCCCTGTGATCCTAGCGTGGGGAACGTAACACCCCTTGGACTTGAACGACTGCTTCCACCACCAGACTCAACCCTCATAATCGGATGATCCCCAACGCCATTCCCGTTCCCACTGCGTATATTGAACGACGCATAGGGAGGAGGTTCTTCGCCCCCTTGAGGTTTGCTAGGGTCTAGAAGGAAGAGTGACGATCCGTCGGCGGTGAGAACGTAGATTGGTTGTTGAGGTGAAGTCGGGCGCGAAGAAGTAGGAGCGTGGGAATGCTGGGATAGGTGAATGGGATCGGAGGGTGATCGAGGGAGTCGGGGTGGTTTTGGTCGACTGGTGAGTGTCTGCGATTGAGACTGAGAGTGAGGAGAGGCCGAGTGAAGAGATTGCGACATGGTTGTGAACGAGCGGGAAGGGAGGAAGGAGAAAGATCAGGACGTGTCCGATAGATTGGAGAGTCGCGTGGAATACAGTGTCGGCTTGTCAATGTGGATGTACAAACATAACACAGCTCAGCTCCGTAGAGCGAGTTCCTGTCAATGAGTCGATGTGACCTTTTGGATGATGTGATGAGCAGTCAAGAGGAGAAGAAAGAGAATTGTGAAAGAGAGAAATGATAGGGGGGACGAAGTTGTTGAAAATGAACCATGTGCTTTTAATTATCACCAATTAGGTTATCACGCACCAAGACATGTACATTCACAGCGCTTATCAAAGGGCTACGTACTTTGCAATACAATGTCGACACAGTATGTGCTTGCATGGATGAGTCTATCGCAAGAGTGTATATAGAAGATGCAAGGTATGATATAGATAGGATATGCGAGCGTGACACTATAGGTATAATTGTTTCTCCGAAAGCACAATGACAGGCAGCACAAACACACGATCCGCAAGAGAAATCTTATACACTGTCCGCAGCGTCAGCCTCGCACTTCCCCAGTGGACCCGCTGACTCACCTCATCATCGAAATCAGACGGAACTCGTGCCCGCCATCAGGATCGGACGTTTCTTCGAGCACTTCACAGGTGACAGTATGCTGACCAGGAGGAAGATTATCTCGTATAGAGTCAAAGCGGCCGATATTACTGATCACACAGTGAGCATGAACATCCATCACCTTACTAAGCCACTCACATATCGCCCTTGTCCCACCAGCCCACAATCTTCACACTTCTGTCCTTCTCCCCATCCACCCAACATTCGATCGTTCCCAGACCAAACGTCTTGCTCTTCAACGAGTACATCTTGACAACCCCCACGTTCGTCTCCATCTCGAAGCTGATCGTCGCACCAGGCGTCCTCGCGACCATGTACGGCTTGTCAAGGTGCTCCGGGTGAACCCAGTGTTCCCATCCTACGTTGGCGGAAGGCGTGAGGTTGAATTGCGGTTCCTTTGCACGGGTCGACAAGCAGGTAGGATGGAAGGGAGGGACGATGAAGTTCGGATCGGGATTCCAGCCGTTCAGTATTCGCATCCGAGGCATGAGACCATATTCCAAAGGTGTTGACCACATCCCCGGCATCAGCTCTCCGACATGTTGATCTTCTCTCGGATTGTCACGCCATGACCTGGAGTGCTCAGGCCAGGATATCTGCTGCTCCGCCAATCTTTCGTCTTGGAGTTGAGCGTCTTCTGGTGTCTGATTCTGGTCTGAGGTTGTTTGAGCGATAGTGGATAGAAGCGGAGAGACGTCGTCGGTAGTGTCAGGTGGAGGAACAGCGAAGTCCTGCTCTGACAACATCTCACAAGCGACGTCCTTGACAAAGCTGGCGATAAGCATGCCGAGATCACGGTGTCCTCGACCGTTGAAGTGACGAGTGTCCGGATTGCCCCATCCGCTGTGCACGACGTATCAGTAAAGGCCACGATGTGAGATGGACTTTTGATGTGACTCACTCGACGGTGAAGTACGGTCTGACTAGCTGAGGATACCTTGCAAAGTGGTTGGCGAGGGGGTGCCGTTGATTGATCACGGGGACGTCGTAATATTGCGCGACGGGTCTGATTGTCGATAAGGTTAGTTAATCCTCCCAATCCCACCACGCCCAACGCAGTTCATCCTTTCGCTTACAGGTGCATTCGTCCTCCTCCACCACCCATTCCACCACTGCTGAACGCCATCGCCTCCACTAGCATCACTGCTGGCCTATTCGGCATCTCCAACAACCCTCGAAGCAGGTTCTCCATATTCTCGACGTGCTGCAATATTCCCTCATCGTTCACTGCAAGCTCGACGAGGACGAGATCAGAGTTGGCGGGGATGTGTAGAGGGAAGCAGAATGAGAAGTAGTCTGATCCGGTAGCTAAGGAGTGGGCAAAGTTGGTTTATATCTACAATAGCAGACACCAAACTCACCTGGAGCGGCTCCGTTGACTTCCGTGACCTGCACATCTTCCCCAACGTAGTCGTCAAGCCACTGCCAGAAACGGTGAAACCAGATCTCATCCTTCTCGACATGGTGGCCTTTCGTTACTGAGTAAGGTTGATGTGTTAGTTCACCTGGATTATGGATGCTAGAGCTACTTACTGCTTCCTCCAATTACTGATATTACAAGCGGTTCACCCCGTAGCGCTTTGTGAAGGAACCGTGTAAAGCGGTGGTGAGATCCTGAACGTACCAAAATCAGTCTATGATCGATATTGCGTCGATCACATCCCATATGCATCGTTCAATACACCTCACACTCACCCTCGTAAGCCCTGCTCAATCTCAAGTTCGTCCTCCCGTACTCCTTTTCTAATTCACCGTCGATCTCACAATACCCCCTCATCCGCTCTATACGATCCCTCACACGGTAATCATCCTCCTCGAGACCAACGATCCCACCTTTCCCGCTTGTCGACGTCGATGGCGAGCCCCAAAATGGGTTCGGGATGAAGGATGGCCGAGGTTGGTGGGTATTATGAAGGTAGAGGATAAGGACGATGCCGGATAGCAGAGCGAGCAAGGCATGAGGTCGTCGAGATGGCGAGACTGGTATGTACATGACTGGGCGATACCACTACGTTCGGTGCTGCAGCGATGGAATGGTGAATGACGAGACGTTGGATCAAAAGCTGCCAGCTCGATACACTAGCCACATCGCCTTGGCGAGAAGAAAACCCTTGCTGCGGATTTGTAGACCGGTCCAAGTTAGCTAGTGAGATGTTGGCGGGTTATGCGCAGTTTGACAGTCCCGATAGCCAGTATCACAGATGAATGAAGAGGACAGAAGGTTGCCGAATGAGATGTGGGATGTAGTGTGATAAGATGAAATGAGATGGGAGATGTGAAATGTTTGAAAGTGTGAGATTAGATGCGGGAACGCGGTGATTACATGCGATAAGCTCTTTCTGCCTTGGCTCTATGAAAACTACCTTCTTCCTCATTCGCGTGCATGTTACTGCCGCACCTCTCATCGCTAGCACCTACCTGTGCCTTGCTCTCATCCATACGCTGAACAACACATCCGTAGATATGGTCAATGTGCCCACTCCGTCCTTAGCCTTTGCTATACCCGTAGTTGCAGCAGCACTCACGATAGGCACGCTGATCAGCAGCTGGTGATATGGTACACTCCGCGTGCCTATGTTTTGTGTGGTTCCAGATCCTTCCGGTTCATTACCCGATTGTTGATTCAAGTCTGATTGCTTTTCCTTCTACATCTCCATATCTTCCATTCATGATAAACTCATCTTCACACCTTACACAACCCACACTCTCACAATGACGATGGCCGCTCAACCTCCTTCATCCCCATTCACATTCCCTACCCCATCCTCATCATCCTTCATCACACCGTCAAAGAAACGTAGAGCAGCGTCGCCTCCACCCTTTCCCTCTCCGTTCGGTACCACTGCGCCTCCTTCACCGTGGGCAACGACGTCCAACAATCCCCAACCATCACCCGCAAACCCAGATGACACACCGCACAGAGACAAGAGACGAAGACCGAATCTTGCCAATGGATTCTCAAGCTTATCAATCTCGCCAAATCTAGAGCAGACGTCGCGTGATCAACTCCCACCGACACACGACAACTTCGATCACGATGATGACGAAGGGATCGGATTGACTCCTCATACGGATCGAAACGATCTTCGCGTCGAGATCCTTCCCGAAGTGACAGTACCGCAACACAACTCGCATAATCACCACCACCATTCTACTCGTCATCACTGGTCGATCCCTAATCACGCTGGACCTTCTTCCTCCTCCTCTTCCACCTCACCTACAGGATCGAGCGAGGAAAACTACGATTCCGACGCAACCTATACTCGTACACGCCACGGAAGATATGCAGGTGTAGCACAACAGGCAGACGAGGTGGTCCAACCTTCCGATCCTGCCTCAGCTCGAACATCGCCGTTAGGTACCACCTCAACGGAACTTGGCGTGGAAGATGTCACCGTATCACCTGGAGTTCGGCGGAGGAGATCCCAGGAAGATGCAGAGTACGAAGATAGAATGAACAAGAGACAGAGATCGGCCGGTGGGATGGACGTGGATATGAATGGCGGACAGCCGGGAGACGAAGAGGAGAATATAGAAGAGATTTCGAGTAGTAGAAATACACGCAGGAGAGGGAAAACGGTCTGGTATGAGCCAGAGAAGGATCGTGAGTTTGACCTTGTTACACTCCTTATCTCTTAGCATGAAACGCCTTGACTGACCTGTTACTTAGGTATCGTCATCACAGCCCTTTCAGACTCATCTCGATCTTCTTCCCGATCTCCATCACCCGACTCGATCGAAAATCATCTCTCTCAGCCTGGCTCTCAAGGCTTCACCCTGTCCCCTTCCCTCCTCACACATCTACTCAAAACACAGCGCGATAAGCTCAATGGACCTCTCGGAGATATGTTGAAGAATGACAAGAGCTTGATACTCTACAAACCGTTGGGCATACACCCTGGAGGATGGACGGAGCCCGTTGTCAAGAGCTGGGAGAGTCATGAAGAGGATTCGGGGAGATTTGAGGAGATCCCAGAGGACGAGCAGTTTCCGGACAGTGTTTCGGCTGCGCACACGGATGCGGACATGGAGGTGGAAGGTGGACAACAAGCTTGGGATGGAGATGTGGATATGGCAATGGACGTTGAGTAGTGCGCACCCGCTCGAACATTCTCTCACTAGTTGTAACAGTATACAATGACTCAAGGATAGATATGCATGGCACTGACGCAGATCCCATCTCATCTATGTTGCTTTCTCTACTTTGACCGGCTTGTTGACAGGATTCACAGGTATACCTGTCTCCATGCTACAGTGTCACTCGTATCAGCTTGATTCACGTATAGGCTGTGATCGCTGCACTCACTACTGCTTCACATTCGCGAACACCTCTCTTTCACCTCTGTGGATCGTACCCTTTGTGAAAGCACCCACGTGAGGTTGTATGGTCACATTGTCAAGCTTGTACAGCGGTGAATCTTCACATGGTTCTTTTGTGAGCACGTCGAGTCCCGCGGCTGCGATCTTCTTGCTTTCCAATGCGCGAATCACTGCGGGCTCATCGAGGACAGCACCCTAGACCAGGCAATCAACTTGAGTCAGCCCGGAATCATACGCAATGAGATGCACTGTCGATATCACCCACCCTCGCCGTGTTGACCAAGAACACGCCGTCCTTCATCTTTGATATAGCTTCTTCGTTGATCAAGCCCCGTGTCTGTTCTGTCAAGGGGGTGTTGACGGAGATGACATCGGATTGAGCAAGGAGTTGATCAAAGGTCACGTAGGTGGCACCGAGCGCCTTCTCCTCTACAGCAAGACGTTAGCTGGATCCCCACATCCGGCTGTAAACTCATCGTCCGATTCACCTGCCTCTGTTAGTCGCGTTCGGTTGTAGTAGATGATGTTCATGTTCCATGGCTTGGTCTTTCTCGCCATACTTTTTCCAATAGCGCCTGTAACATTGTCAGTGATCGTCAAACCTGTTGAGTACGTAAATCGTGCTCACCAAGACCGATGAAGCCAATGGTCAACCCATAAGGATCAGTACTCAACTCCAATCCCTGTCTCCACTTTCCCGCTCTTGCATTCTGTTCTGCCTGATAAACACCCCTGAGTGCCGACAACATCAAGATGATACCCATATCCGCGGTTGCTTCTGTCACTGCGTTAGGGGTGTTGGAGAGATAACATCCGTTCTGGGCAAGCCAGGGGTGATCGACATCGTCGTAGCCTGCTCCACCTTGGGCGAAGAGACCGCAATAGCCTGGTTGGTCGAATAGCGGTCCGAGGAGGTCTGGATGGAAGGGAGAATACGCGGCTGTGCCGAAGAGCTACAGTAGATGCACGACACGTCAACGATGATCTCATTTTGTAGCGTGCTGTCTCAAGCGCAGACAACGATGGCGGTGACACAAGCATAGGATAGTTTTATAGGCAATATGACATGCCCAACTCACGACGTAAGCAGCATCAAAAGGACCGTGCTCGTCACACAGCTTCTTGATCTCCCCAATGACCTGTTTCCTATCAGAAGGTACGAAGTAGTGGATATCATACTTGTCTGCGAGCTCTGTCCACTCATCCACTGCGAAACGAGGGTATCCGATGCCCAAGATACGACGACGGGCGGGAGTGAGTGTCATGTCTGTGTGTCGATTCAATTAAGATATCAGAATGGTGGTGATTGCGCCTACGAGGTGCGATGTGGATACAAACGGTCTTGGAAGTAACGCTCTCCGTTGGGGATGTTTATACGTACGATCAACGAAAAGTCGATGAACGTTGACTTGCAAGCTATTTCCGGTAGTTATCAATCTGTTCTACAATCTCTGTCGGACTTGACCGTCCCGTTCTCCATCGTAATCTTCCAATGAGATCCTACGATCCTGCAATCAGTCGGGTCTGACCGACTACTCAGTGGGTGATTGTGCAGCCCGTGCCATCGCGTGCTTTGTCTAGTCTAGCGTCGCTCGACCTTGTCCCATATTATTGCGTTTCATCGGGCCCGATCATGCGAAGCGACGGCTTATCCGTGAAGTCGGATTTGACCGTGAGAGTGGGCTTCCGATAAGGGCGAGATACCGCGCCGAGACGTTATTTGCAAATGGTGACCCGGTGTTCAAATGGACATAACGACCACTAGTGTGTGATCTTGGGATCCCATGACCAGATTTGTTAGTGGTCCAATCTCATCTTCGAAGGGACTTGATTGTGACGAAACGCCTACTCAATCTTCTCGTGAGCTGCATTACGGAACTGAACCGTGTCACCAACGACAATGCCAAGAAGAACGCCAAATCTCGGTGTATTGCAACTCAAAACGACATTCCCCCGACCTCCAGGCGATGTAGGTCATCCTGCCTCATGGGGTGATATTCCCGTCGTCATACGGATCGTAGAAGAAGCGGTGGGCGATCTGGTGGTTGGTGGAGGGTGGGGAGAGGACTTGGTAGATGCGTTTGTGCGAGAGGGTCAAAAGTTGATGGAGGAAGAAGGTTGTGTGGCCTTTGTGACGAGTTGTGGCTTTGTGAGTTGACGTGAAACTCGTCTGGAAACGAGATGCTGACCATTATCTGGTATCTGTGCAGCTCGCAACGATGCATCCGTTGTTGGTGAAACGACTCCCATTCATGGGCACGTCCAGTCTACTCCAAGTTACATGGCTACAACAGACTTTCTTCCCTGGACCGAACGCGAGCAAGGCGGTCGGCGTAATCACGTTCAAGAAGAGCGCACTGGTGAGTGACACACCAGCTCAAATGACATGGCTACAACTCTTAGCTGATCCGCGACTTCAGACAACAAAGCACTTGACGAGTGTGGGTGCGCATCCTGATACACCGGTGTATGGTCTACCGGAGGACGATGATCCGTCAAAGGCGATCTTCAAAGCGGTGCTGGCAGAAGTCATCCCATGTGAGCGGCTTCTTCCACGTTTGTTGAATCAGTGTATGCATTAGCTTACCATAGTCTTATCTTACCAGATGACTACGCTGGAATGGAAAGCGAAGTTGTCGGCGCCGCCGTGACCTTGATAACGAACCATCCGGATGTCAAGGCAATCGTGTTGGAGTGCACAAACATGCCTCCATTCTCGCATGCTGTCGAGAAAGCGACAGGACGCAGAGTGTGGGATGTCCTGACGCTGGGGAGGTGGTTGTATCAGGGTGCTACACCGAGAGATTATCGATCATAGCTCCTATACATTCACAATGATGCCTACTACACATACAACGGCGATCTTTCATCTATAAGTCCATCAAGCTTCGATAGCAACACCATTGACACCCGTCGTGATATCCTCCACATCTTTGCCCACCTTGACCTCACCCTTGTCAATCCACTTCCAATCCTTCTCCTCTGCCATCTCCAATGTTGCAAGATTTCTACCCGACATCTCTCCTTCTTCAAGTCCGTTGGCATGGTGACCGGGCACACGACTTCGCCAGTGCCAAAGGGGTGTGAACTGGTCCTGCTTCTTCTCTAGTGCGTTCACAACGTGCTAAACAAGCATCAGCCAATTAGCATGTTGAACTTCGCGTCAAAGATGAAGTGGGTTCGCAACACACCTTTCCTAAAACAGGCAGGAATTTGAAACCATGTCCTGATCCACCCGAGGCGACGAACAGACTATCAGAGTAGCCTGGGACATAGTCGATCACGAAAGAGTTGTCGATACTGTCGGTGTACCAGCACATTCGTGTATCGGTGATCCCAATGCCCTGTGATAGAATAACTTCCGGTCAGTGCGTGTTCAGCGATATGGATCAAAGTCACTCACGGTCAGCTCTGGGAAGATCTCGCCGATGACTTGCTTGAGATAGGTGATTGCTTTCTTAGGCAGATTCACCGCTCTGTCCGCGGTGTACTTGGTTTTCGGTGTGGAAATGCGTCTGTCAGCCGTCGTTAGCTAGTCTACAGTCGCGATGCGCAGCCCATCGACTTGCTTTCCTGTTTTAGGTTGGGTTTGGTAGTTGGTCCATTTACGACCGCGATACCCGATCTTGATCTTCCCTTCCCTTGTCCGAGGGAAGCCGTAAAATCTATCGCGGTAGATTCGTTAGCCATACGTGACAACTATGATGTCAGAATCAGCAACGTACCCTCCGTACTCTGGGCTGTTATGTCCAGTGAGGCCGTAGGACCAGACGGGGAATCGTTCGGGTGAGAACTGTGTCGCAAATTAGCTTGCAGCCTGGCACAGAGCGACCGGTGACTTACCTTGTCCCAAAGGTCGGGTCGATCTTCCGGAAGCGTGATGGTGCAAACAGATCCGGCGGTGGTTTCAAGTAACTCGCTAGCTTCTGAGACCACACTCGGTGTCCAGCCACCGCCTGAATCGGGAATCAATCAGTAACGTGGAACGAGGTTCGCAATAGTGACTCACATGCGACAACCACGACATCTGCTCGATATTCTTTCCCATCCACCGTTCTTAATCCTACGACTTTACGATCATTCCCCTCCTTCCCATCAATTAGAAGATCATCTAGCTTCCCGCTCTCGGGTCCCAGTACGAACTTCACTCCCGCCTTTTCGCAAAGATGACGCGCCCAAGCACATGATTTGTCGGCATAGGTCAACCCGGCAGAAGTGTCGATGAATCCGTCAAGCCCTCCTCCTCCTGCTTGTTTCAAGG
This sequence comes from Kwoniella shandongensis, assembly GCF_008629635.2. Classification (NCBI taxonomy): domain Eukaryota; kingdom Fungi; phylum Basidiomycota; class Tremellomycetes; order Tremellales; family Cryptococcaceae; genus Kwoniella; species Kwoniella shandongensis. Next base: position 18,979 of record NC_089287.1, read on the forward strand.
CATAGACCTTCTCTTCCCAGTGCGCTGGTAGTCGTCTCTCCAGGTCCCACAAACGGTCCATATCATTCTCGTTGCTCTGTAGAAACGTGCCCAGTCAGCTACGCGGGTGGACTATCCCACAATATGGGCGTCACTCGCCAGGACATGCTGGTACTTTCTCAAGCCCGCTTTCTCCAACTGAACCAGACATTCCTTGTCGTAGTCCGAAAGATCGCCGCCGGAAGATATTCGCAAGAATCCACATGGTACGAAAAGATCGTCTTCCGGTGTCAGACCTTTCGGTAATTGATCCGCGGGGGTGGATCGCAGCAGTTCGTTCCATTCTAGCCAGATTGGTCGTCCGGAAAGAGCCAGATCTTGGTATTCGATCTCATCTCCGCTATAAACGACGAACGTCAACCAGCCTCCACCAAGACGATAACCCGAGGAACTCACTAGGAACAACGATAGATCTTGTTGACGTCTGCGCTGGCGGAATCACATCCTTCAGAGGGATTGTAGGCATTCTGATCATAAGGTTGATAGTCGAACACTGTCACGTCTTTGTATCCCTGTTTGTTAAGGTGGAGGGCGGTAGACAGACCGAACACGCCTACAGATGGTGATGTCAGACAAAGTACTGTCCTGGTTTGTACTAAAAGATGTGGATCCTCACCTGCACCGACAATGGCGATCTTGCTCTCTGTTGTGGTCATGATGTGAAGCCCATCAGATGTGGATGATGCCTATACACTGCTTCAAGCACGTTGGCAAAGGGGATCTAATACGGTAGTAGCACGTTGACTGGGGTGATACTATGCAAGTTGCACTGACGTAGATTAAGCAGTTTGGATATCAATAGTTGTCGACTGCAGGCATGTGTTAGATTGATGATAAGCTATCGACCAAACTCGGTTTCAAACCGATTCGACAATAACAAGATCGGAGGGAAGTTGCCGGTGGGTACGGAGTTCAGACCGCTGAGTAAACTCGGGATGCTCGGGAAACGAAGACGTATCAGCTGGGCGATGTTAAACTTGGATCATCTGATCTCTATTCTCACGGCAATAATTGCAACAAAAAGAGCGCTAAGCCATTACAAGTAGTCCTGAATGACGTGAGAATGGCGAAATGAAATGAAATGAAACGGGCAGACGGCATTGATCGGATGTTCTGGGATGAGTGAGATAAGAAGACGGATTTGACCGAGAGATCGCCCGTCTCCGTCCCCTCTCCCCCACTCACAACACTGATGAAATGATGTAAAGCTTCGGACTTGCCTTATCGTGCTATATTTGGGTAGTGTGCATACTCAGCGACGACCCGCCCTATGTATAATATGGTCGTAATCACTTGGCGCGATCCCCAATCCCAACAATACTCTTCCCCTCTCATCTCCAATCCGAACGAGGTGATTTGATCAGATTGAAGCGGTTTCATCTCGACGATAATGGACAAGCTTAGGACAGAGACCATGATGCCCGACAAGGAACATGCTACGACCAAGGTCGAGGATGTCGAGTTTGAAGACTCCTTCACCGAGGAGGAGAGCAGATCGCTCGTCCGCAAGTTTGATTGGCACATCCTGCCTTTCATCTGGTGTGAGTCTCGACGAGTCGGTACTTTCTTGTGGCTGATCAATTGTGTATACATTCAGGGTGCTACCTGTTCAACTCTCTCGATCGAAACAACGTCTCCAATGCCAAATCAGACGGTATGACGACCGACCTCCATTTCCCCGCCAACGGCTACGGAACCATGTTATCGGTCTTCTACGTACCCTTCTGTACCCTCGTCATTCCAGGTGTCATGCTCACGAGAAAGATCGGTCCACGATTTACGATCCCAGGTTATATGATTGGCTGGGGGGTGATGTCCATGATCAGTGCTGCTTGTAAGAACTTTGCAGGGATGCTCGTCGTTAGGATCTGTCAGTGAACAATTCATGCCTTCATTGTGTGTGGGACACACAGCACTGATCACATTCTTGCAGTACTCGGAGCATTCGAGGCTGGATTCGCGTCATCGCTCATCTTCTACCTCACCACCTTTTACACTCGAGGAGAGCTCGGCAAAGTGAGTCTGTATCCTAAGGCGGTGGTTGCGTTCTTTTACCAATGAATCCTTCAGCGTATTGCCGTCTTCTACTCATGTCAAGCGATCTCAGGAGCCTTCTCTGGGTAAGTTGTCCACAGTGCAGGGCGCCGTTTGATTGGCAAAGCTCACCGTGGATGTCTCGAATTCCCACAGACTCATCGCATACGGTGTATTCCAAATGGAATCGAAACTATGGGGATGGCAAATCCTGTTCCTCATCGAAGGCGCTTTCACCGTCGCTTTTGCGGTCTTGGTCGGTGTTGTTCTTCCCTGGACGCCAGCTACAGCTCGATTCTTGAATCAGCGAGAGAAAGAGGTTGCTCGACTTCGACTTTTGCAAGATGGTTCGACGAAGACGGATACCAAGTTCAGCTCCAAGTCGTTCTTCAAGCCTCTTTCGGACTGGAAGTTTTATGTTTATGGCGGTATTGGTGAGTAACTTTTGCTATTGTATCTAGATTCAGCTGACACGGTTACTTGCCAGCGTTATGTTACGGGATCAGTGCCTCTGTCGCAGGTAACTTCCTAACTCAGATCATCGGTCGATTCCACTATTCCACAGTCAAAACCAACCTGTTTACCGTCGCACCGTACATATTCGGCACGCTATGTCTCAGTGTCACCGCTTGGTCTTCCGATCGATTCAGAGAAAGAGGATTTCATCTGGCCTCGTCGATGGTCTTGGTGTTGATCGGCTGTGTCATTCTCGCTGCTATCCCTGTCACAAGCGTCGGCGTGGGATACTTTGCGGTCTTCTTGATTACCGGTGGTGCTTTCACTCCAAGTGTGCTTTTCCACACTTGGCATCAGTGCAACGATCCCACTGAAGATGGTAGAGCCTTCCGGGTGGCCGCGTTGAGTGAGTCTGCCGTTTGATAGGGAGATTGATCACTTCGCTGATATCGGTTGCCTGCCCAGCGTTCCTCGCCAACTCGGGTGGTATCGTGTCCGCCAACATCTTCCTCGACAAATGGTCGCCCGGCTACATCATCCCCCTCGCTATCACCGCAGGCATCGAAGCTCTCGGTCTGTCCCTGGTCATTGGTCTTCGAATGTATATGACCGTCGACAACCGACGAAGGAATAGGGAACAAGGAGTGGATCTTCAATCAAAGGACGTGCCGACGATGGCGTTGACAGAAGGTCCATCCAACCCGCTCTTCCGACACTTCCCCTAAGGCAGCAGTATGTGATTGATGGTACACAACTCTCTAGAGAGTGCTCTTGAAAAGCTGGAGATAGTTGTAGTAGTGGTTGAGGCAGAGAGTGCAAAGACAAAGAGTTCGTGTCACGGCGTTGGTGAGGACCGGATTGATACAGTTAGTTTCCAGGCGTTTTACATATTCCGAGTTGTAGAGTACATTTGTAGCAGTGTGAGAGCATCTCCTTGAATGAGATTGGGAAAATGGTTGTACAAGTGATATGTTTCATGCATGACACTCTCATAACAGAGCAATCGGTTGTCTCATCTAGGGCTTGATTTCTCCCTCGTCTGCCTCCACTCTGATGGATCATATTTTGAAAACAACTTTTGTACATTGCTTCAATCGCTTTCTACTTAAATATTATCTCAACACAATAGACCCCTCACCATGCCCAAAGCTACCAAGTTGAAGAACGCTCTGGCCTCGCAACAGCATTATGCCGCTGCTGCCGCTGCGAAGAAACGAGCTCGAGCTGCTGAAGAAGCGAAACAACAATCTGTGCGAGCTTCACTTGATGGCTCGAAAAAGGGCAGGAAACGAGCAAAGCAAGCCGCTTCGTCGTCGAGTTCTTCCCTTGGGACTCAATCTACCTCAATACCAGGCGGTGTGAAGGGAAAGACAAAGGTTCAACCTCCCACCATCCCATTCGATTCCCTCGACACGATCTTACTATTGGGAGAAGCAAATTTCTCGTTCGCGCACTCGCTTATCCTCCCCCCTCACTCGTTCTCCGGCCATCAGATCTTCGCGACGGCGTTCGATAGTGAAGAAGTCACATACAAGAAGTATCCTGATGCAGAGGATCATGTCAACAAGCTGAGAGAGGCGGGTGTGAAAGTTGAATTCGGAGTGGATGCGGGTGCATTGGAGAAATGCAAGAGTCTAGGGAAGGGCAGGAAGTGGTCAAGGGTTGTTTTCAACTTCCCTCATGTCGGTGCGTATTTTGACTCCAACTCTGTATATCTTTCCTCTAGTCGCTGCTGTAATGCAGGATTGAATATGTTCTTTCAACGTACTAACGCATTACATCCCCCTCGTAGGCGCTGGAATCACCGATCAAGATCGAAACATCCTCACGAACCAACACATGCTTCTCCGCATGTTCCGTTCTGTCCAACCCTACCTCATCGACGGTCCCACCCATATCCCAATCCCTTCAGCTTCCAAATCCAAAGCGAAATCAGGTGTTAAGGCGTCCACTATAGCGCTTGCTAAGAAGAAGGCACAAGCCAAAGCGAAGCGTTCCGCCTTTGATGGAAGTGATGCTGAAGATGGGGTCTCTGATCTGGAAGAAGAGGAAGAAGATGATGGGTTTATCCGTGACGAGACGGACCCTTCACTGTCAATACCTCTTCCAGTGACGAAAGGGACTCTGACACCACCTCAACGTGCCGGCTCGATCCTCATCACCTTGCTGAATTGCCCACCATACACCCTCTGGTCTGTATCACGACTGGCAACCCACCCACCTCCATTATGCCCCGGAACGCAATTACCACAACCAAAATACTCGCTGTTGAGAAGCTTCGAGTTCCGACCCGAAGTGTACGAGGGATACGCCCACAGACGGACAATTGGGTTCAAAGAAGGGTTGAGTAAAGGTGATAACGAGGAGATCTTGGGAAGGAAGGGTAAAGCGAGGACGTGGGAGTTTGTCAGAGCGGAGGAGAAGGAGGAAGAGGAAGGGGAGAACTATGAAACGGGCAAACGGGACAGCGGATGGGCGGGACGTACCAAGGCGTAGGGGAGGTGGATGATGTCTTGACGTCGATCCAGCGTCGATGTGTCCAAGAGGGGTCTCCCACTACTGTATTGCGCAGCCCTGGTCATACGTCTTACCACTGTTTCTACCAGTGACCATGATGCACTACTTGCTACCTGATGCATGCTGTATACGATATATTTCCTACAGCTAATGGTCGTTGCATGAATCGATTGATTGTTTAAATTGATTCCGCCGGAAGCTACGTCGCGCTCGTCTTCATCAAGATCTACTACTATTCCTTGTCATATTACATCTTAACATCACAAGATCTTGCCCCTCGCACCTGTTAATCACAACGACAACCCCTTGCGACGCGCACAGTCTTCCTTGGTATCTTGAAAATCTCCCACAATGCCGCTCCCTCTCACCCTTGGCGAGTCCACCCCATTGGCGGACCAAGTCGCAGGTCATGCTGGTGTCCTCTCCGATTCTTCAGGCAGTCTAGTCATCAAACCTGCTCTAGCAAGAGAGATCGCTTTCTACCAGATGCTGGGGTCTGTCAGTAGGCAATCGCCTCTGGGTGCGTTGAGAAAGTTTACGCCCAAGTTCTTGGGAACACTAAGATTAGAAGGGCAATTAGTGGAAGGGGGTGGGGTGGACACGAAAGGGAAGGAGGACGTGCCAGAGGTGAGTGGGCGCGTCTCGGGTCTCGAAGACATATGAGTTTGTGTCCTGCAAGCACTCTACTAGTCGTTGGCCATCACTGGGACCGAAGGGCGTAGATACAATAAAGCAAGCGCTAGGCGAATCCGTAGAAATGTGAGAGACCGTGCACTTGCTGACCTCACTTGTCCTCCCACTCAGTCCGTGGTCATTGAAAACCTCTCGTACTCCTTCACACATCCCAACATCCTCGACGTCAAACTTGGCACAGTGCTTTACGGTCCCGATGCGAGTGAGGAAAAAAGGGCGAGGATGGACAAGCAGGGTAGGGAGACAACGACGCATGAGACAGGGGTGAGATTAACCGGATGTCAGGTAGGTGCTCGTTTCTGCCTCATACCTTATCAAACATCTCCTCCGCATTCCGTCACCATCCGACCATGGGAATCGACGGTTCCTGCTATGTAGTGCAGACATGAATAATGGCTAACATCAGCGTGAATCATTCCGCAGACATGGCATGCTCCTTCTTCATCATACATCTCCACCCCCAAATCTTTCGGCAAGACCATCTCTGTCTCTCAACTACCGACAGGCATGACCCGATTCTTCCCTCTCCCCACCGACTCCCTATCATCACTCGTCACACCGTTGTCACCACCCCCTACGGCCACTACAGACGACTCTGAACCTGGACACCCTTCCACGTCAGAGTTGACGGCCCCTGCACATGTCCCCGCCCCCTCTTCTCTCGATTCTTCCATCTCCAGTACACCTTACCTCCCACCGACACCGATCACCGCGAGCAACACGACCACCCCTACAACATACTCCGACCATGCTATCCCTCCCGAACTCCTCTTGAGAGTCTTGGACCTGCTGCTGGCCGAAATTGACAAGCTCGTCGCTGTTCTACAACAACTCGAGATTCGATTCGTCGGCGGTTCCGTTTTGATCGTCTATGAAGGTGATCCAACTCGATTGGCCAGTGCTCTGGAACAGTATGTCGAGAAGCGGGCGATCGCCGCACTGAAAGCTACGACAGAAGCGCAGATAGGAGGTGGAGGAGGTGCAGGACAACGATCAGCGTTCAGTGATGATGGTTCCAACGATTCCGATGACGACGACGAAGACTTTGATGACGAAGATGATGACGAGCAGGACGACGACGATATCTCGTTAGACGGGACAAGAGAAGACGAGAGAAGAGCGAAGAGATGTCCACCATTGAGAATCAAGATGATAGATTTCGCACATACTTGGTTGGCAGAAGGGGAAGGACCGGATGAAGGTGTACTAAAGGGTTTGATGACATTGAGGGGTCTGGTGGAAGGCAGGAAGAAAGAGGTGGACGAGCATATCGCGAAGCAAAGGGCCTAGGCATCCTTCTTGGCACCAGGCCGAGTCACACACGGAGACGACAGCGTCATCAGGATGACAATGCGAATGATCAATGATAGAGATATAGCGGTTGAGTGATGTAGCATACACGAGCATCGTGAGCATGACGGACGTTTTGACCTCTATGGCAAAATGGTGGTCAAGAAGGACATTCGCTGCACAAAGTAACGCCTTCCTATAGCATGCATATAAAATGACATTCAATTATGGACATGTCCTGCACTGCTGCTCTATCTAACGGCTCTTGACGGGCCATCACCATGCATACAATCTCGTAATCATACCTTTGTTGACATGAGATCGACTTTGATGAGACGGAATCGGATCTCTCGGTCCGACACGGAGGGAAATAAACGAGAATGAGAGGACGGGAGAAACGTTTAACGTCATTCAGATTGGGTCGTCTTCTCAATCACATCTCTTCTAGACATACTTCAATCACTCATTTCACCTTATCTGATCCAACGTATCTACTTGCCGCCTCGCTCACTCTGACGTAGCTTGTATCTCAGCTCGTTCATCACAGCTCACATCTCAACAAAGTCTCGACAAGCACAGCGACAACTTCCCTCTCCTTCCTTCCTCGCTTACTTCCCTCGTAATGGCACAAACACCTCCAGACGCAGAGTTAACAGTCCCTCAAAATGCTCAGAACCCAGTTCTCATCATTGTCATGGTACGTGCCCTATGCGGTGTGCATGTTATCAATGGATTGGATTGTTGACACATAGCGTCTCCTCTACAGGGTCCAGCATCATGGTGAGTAGTTTCATGTCCTCTCCTTGTCCGGCTTTGGTCATCCCCTTCTCTCCTCATCCTTCGAACAGACCTATGGCATCATGTCGCTTCTCCAGGACGCTGTCAAGCATCTGTTCGAGCGCTGGGATCACCAGCTCGCACGTACTACCCTATGTCTTCGTCCATCTGCTCGCACTTTGTCCATATGGCCCATTTGATATGCCCAGGTTGAAAGGTCTGCCTGTACGCGTACCATTTCGCTGACACGATCCCTTCCTGTTCGTAGTGGAAAATCTACAGTCGGTCAAGACGTCGCTGCTTCCCTCTCTATCCCCTTTATCGATGGCGACTCCCTCCACCCTTCTTCGAACATCGAAAAGATGTCACACGGTATCCCTCTGACAGATGACGATCGATTACCGTGGCTCGCCCTGATTCGATCTACGGGAGAGAGGGTCTGTAAAGAAGAGTACGAGAAGTGCGATGGGAAATTCAAGAGTGTCAAAGAGGGTGGATTGGGAAGAGCTGGAGTGGTGATTGCTTGTTCGGCTTTGAGGAAGTGGTATAGAGATATCTTGAGAGGAGAGGTCGAAGCGAACCCTCCTCCGGTCGGTGACCTGGTGAGTGTATACAACCTGTCCTCCTGCTCTTTCTCCCCTGGCATATATTCGGCTGTCGGTATAAGCCATCTACACGCTCACTTGCCGGTATGATTACATGACTCCCACAAGAATGTCTAACCCTGGATCCCCCTCCCTTAGCCCCCATCCCATCCCACCGCGACTGAAGAATTACAAGTCCAACACGCCGCCACTTCCTCCCTCCAAACCCTCTTTGTCTACTGCCAAGGCACAGCCGAACTCTTGCAATCCCGTATTGCAGCTCGAAAGGGACATTTCATGGGTTCTCAAATGCTTGCTAGTCAACTTGCGACACTTGAGGATCCTAGTGGTGAGAAGGATGTGGCCGCTGTGAACATCGACGGTAGCAGGGAGAAAGTGGGTGAGAATGCTGTCAAGGGTGTGAGGGCGTTGTTGGGTCTTGCGTAGGGCGTCAGGACTGGAGAAGATCAACAACTTGTGAGGATACTCTTAGCTACGTGAGATTGTAGATGTGGCTCAGGAGGATCTTAGATGTTATATTGATATGCCAGTCAAGGTGATAGTTGGAATCATGTGCATGCAGCAATTACCATAGGTCATAAACTGTCAGTACCGCTTCCTATCGATCACACTGCAGACCGTGCGAAGTACTAAGCAGTGTGTGTATCACACGATCTGCTACACCACTTCGTCGTCACCTGTGATTAACGAGAACGGATATGGCCGGGGGAACTGCGTTGCGAACGATGAGGTGATTGCAGTTTGTACTTCACACCTCTTCCACCTCCGCATGTATACTTGCTATACTCCATCATGTCGTCTCTCATCTTGCATGGTATTGCACACACTCCAAGTACGCCATGGCTCCACGATGAACTGGACAGAACATAAGGTATCATGCCACGACACACCGATAACCTCCATCCTGACCTACGGCTTCGTGATTGATGGGAATCTCGACCCTCAAATCCTCAAGAACAGCTTCGAAAGGGTAGTCGAGAGATGGCCTATACTCGGTTCGAGAGCGGGCAGGGATCACAACGTGAGTCTGGTTGGATCTATGAGATGCAAGATCTCGTCAGCTCATACCGTTTGATATTGCAACCAGGGTGAATTGATCTGGCGAGCTCCAACCAAGTTCTCATCAGCAATACCACATTTCACCTCGTCCCATCATAGAACCCCCTCTGTACCACTCGATCTGCCTAAGCCATCGACGAGGACACCTTCAATCCACCTCGGACCGTCTAAAGCCCTGTTCGCACCTCCGGCTCATCTTCACCATTCATCGATAGAAGGGTACATTACAGCCTCGCAACCAATCTTCCATGTCCAGATAACGGCCCTTGAGAACGACGTGACCGCGGTGGGAATCACTGTACCTCATGCATTTTGCGATGCGGGTGGTATGAAAGAGATCCTTAAGGAATGGAATGTTACGATGCATCGTCGATTAAGCGAGAGCAATCAGGGTGAGGGGGAAGGGAGAAGGGATATAGTGGACGCCACGCTGTTCTTGGAAAAGATAGGCATGTCGACATCGAGAAAGGAAGAACTGCCAAAGGGTCTGTGGATACATGATATCTCGAACGGTCCTACACCGAACTCCACTTCGAAGACTCCGACGCAGCCGACACAGAAAGGCGAGGGGAAGTGGGTATTCGTCCGGAATGACTGGTTGGCAGATCTCAAGAGGAGGTGCGTGGATGAGATTGAAGGAGGTAGTTGGGTGAGCGAGGGTGATGTGCTCTATGCATGGTGGGCAAAGGTGAGTGGTCAAGTGAGATAGCTCATATGAAATGGTGTCTGAGCGAGTAAGCACCGGTGGCAGGTTCACGCTGACGTGACGTCGATCCCCATTTGCAGACCGTATACTCCCCCTCCATCACCGAGTCCGCTCCTACCGCTGGTGCCTCCAATGGTGCATATCAACCTGCCCCTCGACCCCTCGTTATCACTATCCCAATGGATTTACGAACTCGTCTGAACGAGTTATCGTCCTCGTCCAAAAAGTATCTCCACAACGCTGTCGGTGCCACAGTCCTTACATATCCATCTGTGGAAGCTTTCCACTCTCTGTCCATTGCACATGTGGCACTGCAGATCCGACAAGCTATCACTTCTCATACAGAGGATGAGATACGCCAAACATTGAGGATCAAGACGGACTTAGCACATGGACAAAACAAGAGACGATCAGTAGCGACCCATTTCCCGCCCGGAGGCGTGGAGAGAATCACACTCAGTAATTGGTTGAAAATGAGTTGGCCAAGTCGAGATCAACTCTCCCCATGGTTGGATTTCTCTCCGGCGATCGTCGCCAAGAGACCGAGTACGAGTAGTTACGAAGATGGTGCGAGTGGGAGTGGAAGCGTCATATGGTCTGATATTGGGTTCTTACCGGGTGTAGGAGCAAGACCTGCTGGAATGGCCGTCAGTAGAGATCAGCGTGGGGTGTGGATGTGGTTCAGCATGGCAGATTGGCGATGGGATGCAGTGGACAAGGTGTTGAAGGCGGGGGTGTAGACTGAGGTGGAATAACGCAACGCAGTGATACTGTGATATAAAATGTAGAATCACATGCGGGTCCTTGTTATCCGGCAGAGCAGAATTGTGATGGTACGCATAGGTTGTACATACTGTAGATGATACAGGTTGTATATTCCCAACAACAAGTCCACTTCTCCATATCGAATGCTTACCCTTTGTATCCTATCCATCTCCGAATCCGCTTCTTTATCTTACACGCATATGTCGGTTCACAAAAGATGGCACCATCAAACCTCGGCCCCGCTCACTTCTTCTTCCTATAATCACTCTTCAAAGTCATCGCCACTGCAACACTGATGATTGACAGAACGACCTGCACCACCCAAATGAGGTTCCCGCCAAGGGCATGTCGATCGACCGACAACGCGAAGAGTGTAGAGGCAGAGGCAGGACCGATAGCTCGCATCATTGAAGAGACAGCTTGGGACCAGCCTGCAAAGAACAAGAATATCAGCTTGATCCGAAATCGACCGTGTCATACACAAGATTGACTCACCATTGATCGCTCCGAGTGATCGTCGATTGGGCGCAGCGTCGTTCACCATGATCAGATTACAAGCTGCGGACTAAAGTCAGTCGTGGTACTAAAAGACTTCCATGCGACTTACCAAAAGCCATATTCCCCACTGCGTACAGACCCAAACTGGCACAAAGACCCAACCATACTGCCACCGGTTCACCCTTTCTCGCAAAGATATTGGTCACGGGCAATATCATGAAAGCCGGTACGAACAACCATACCAACATCTTGTACAATCTCACCGTCCCGACGGTACGTTGTAACCAAGGGAAAGCGAAGAGTTGAACGACGATCGTGCCGATTCCTCGAATCGAAAGAGCTTTTCCGATATTCGCTTCGTCAAAGCCTAATCCACCAGCTGTCACAGGTGTGAAACAGAACAAGGGAAGAAGACCGAAGAATGAGATTCCTTGAAGTTGGATAAGACCGAATGAAAGCATAAGGAGGTTGATTTCAGGTGTGAGCAGCTCGCGGAACCCAACAGCAGGTCCATCATCGTCATCTTCGTCGACGCCATTGGCTTCTTCGTTGACTACCTCACCATTTGCCGCTGTTGTCGTCGTGTGGTGAGGATGAGAAGGGGGGAAGTTCTCGCCTGCTTCTCGAGTATCTCCGTCGTCTGTCGATGAGTAGTGTACGATCGTCTTGGCGGTGTGATGCGCCTCATTGGGAGGCGGTAACGTCTCTTCCATGAAGAACCAAGCGAGAATCCCACTGCTGATCGGGAAGAACGCAGCGATCAAACATGGTAAGAGATAAGGATAGGTCTGGAAGATGGGGAAATGTTCGGTGAAACCTGGGAATCGTCGGGCAATGTGAGGGAAATAACCACCGATCGAAGAGGCGAGAATGGATCCGATCGCCATGGACAAAGGGAAGAACGAAAAGGCTCGAGATTGATTCGTCTCGTCACATAGCTCGGCGCTGTACAGATCATAGATCAGTCTTGTGCACTAGAGGAGAGCTTTATATACGATACTCACATGACACTCTTAAGGACAGCTACGTTACCGTTCGCCAAACCATTGATCACTCGCGTGATGATCATCATGGGGAACGTGGTGCTGAATCCGAACAAGATGGAAGAGATGGATGCTCCAGCACATCCCTGATAAGTGGAAGCCAGCTGGGTTAGCAAGGAAACAACTCTGCTTTATGGAGATGATGCCTTTGCAAAGAGCGACGGCACTCACGATGAGCAAGACAGGTTTCCTTCCCCATCGATCACTTGCTGTGCCCCAATGAAAGACTGTAAGCAGCTCAGCTACCGCGAATATCGATTCGATCTACAAGAGAGGTCAACCCAAGTGGTCAGCATCACGCGTCAACGCGATCAAGCCTCAGGCAGGTGACGAGGTTGACTCACCAGACCAGCATAGAAACCCGTCTTCTTTGGATCTTTCACCACACCGAGATCTAACAACATCTGATTGATATAGGGGAAACATGACATGAACGCGATAGGTTCTGTCACTCTCACGAAGCATGCTATGAGCAATTGGAATTTGGGTAGAGGAGTGACTTTGGACTTGACCGCCTTGGGGGATGCTGTAGGGGTCCTGTTTACGGTTGTTGAGGAGGAAGAGGTGGAATCTGAGCGATCTTGCGAGGACAAGAGAGGTTGGGTCTCGGTGACTGGGACCGTCGAAAACGATTTGACCTTGGGTGCCATGGTGAAAGTACTTGGCGGTGGGGGTTGTCCAGCTGGGAGAAAGAGACGGTCGTAGATGAGAACACGCTCGATGGATCGAGGTACTGCGAAGATAGGTCGTGTGCTCTGTCGCGTACTCGTGCTGTCCAGAGAACCACAAAATCTCACAAGGATATGTACAATGTGAAAGATGATAGAATAGAAAAAGAATGCATCGCGACTAAATGATCTGCTGATGGGCAGTACTCGACCGTATCCATCCCAAGAGAAGGGGAGGGGGGAAGTCACCAAAGAAGCAAGCTTGATCCGGGATTCCGGTCGATATGGCGCCGGACTAGTGATTAACATCCACCGAAACAGCCGGTGCACCACAAAACGCGATCTTTTCTGCTGGAATTGACGGCATGTCCTCTGGTATCCATGTATGCATACTGTACGTGAAAGTGACACTTGCTCTGCGATGCATACACAATCCAGGCGGGTGGAGGGCTCCTCGTCTTTGGAGATTTGACACATAGGTAATTTGGGTTAATGACTCGGAGCTCGGTGCACTTTATGCCGAACAGGCTGTAGAGTACTGTGAATGATTAAAGGCTGGATGCTGGAATCAAGTGGTCTTTCAGTGAACCTATATGCACTCGCGCTCAGAATATTGAACGATCCTGAGCACTTCAACATATGCGTTGCATAGATAGGTTATGTCGTTGGTGGGACTGAAATTGGTTATATAGCAAAGGTAGTAACCGTGACAACCGGAGTGAAGGAACGACGTCATGTCCAACAGAAACGCGATTGTCTTTTTGACTCTTCTTATCGGGTCAAGCAACCATCACCACGACAAACTTCCTTTTCATAACAAGTGATACCCCTCTCAGTGACCTCTGCTCCCTCTACTGCGCTCTGTCCATCTAACACATTCCCCGCTTGACCATCTTACACCCGCACTCAATCCTACAATGGACCACTTCTCCCCACATCTCGGGACGACGTTCGAAGGCTACTATTCGAAATTCCGACTGCCCTCATCTGCTTCCATCGCCTTGATAGTCTCCGCCGTCCCTGCCGCTGCGAGAAAATCCACCACTCACGATGAACTGGTCAAATCGCGTCCGTTCATGATTTCATTCACGTACGTCTCGGCAGACTCTAAGGAATATTATCAGAAAGAATATTGGCCTGAGAAGTTTGATATAGAACTCAAAGGGGAGAAAGGGAAAGATGGATTTAGGATCAGATGGGATCAAGGTGAATTTGGTTGGGATGCTCCGAGCGAGGAAGAAGGACGACACGATACCGTTTGGTGGAAAGTCCATACCGATGAGATTCAGTTCGAAGGGAAGACAAAACCCACTTCCCTCGAAGGGGAAGGAGAAGGAGCGGACCCTTCATCATCGAGAATACCTTGGAATCCTAATGATCCCAATTCTACACCGGCGGGTATAATAGCTCGTGCTCCTCTACCTATCCAATGGCATGTCCATTCACTCGACTCACCATGCGATTTCACCCTCAACCTTTCTACCTCTTCGAATGAACTCCAAGTCCATACGCAAGATCAAAACGGTTCAGCAAGAGTGCACATCGAGAAGAATTGGGCAATCTCTTTCCCAACGTCTTACATATGGATCCAAACGAGAAATCATCATCCCTCGAAAGGAGATAGTGGTCTTTGTGTAGCTGGAGGATCTTTGATTCCCGGAGTCGACGCATTCTTGGTTGGATACACGACCCCGAACCGATTCTTGAGTTATGCTCCACCAACATCTACCTCGATCTTTGGGATCAGTCTAGGCGTTACAAGAGAGATACGATACGACAAAGGACTTGTCGAACTTGATCTGAAAGGATGGTGGAGAAGATTGAAGATTGTAGCGACGTGTCCTCAAGATACGTTCTTCCATTTCTCGGCACCGCTGAATACGGGTCACGCACCGGATTATTGTGCTCAGTCGTTCGCGGCGACCGTCAAGGTAGAAGTGGAGGAGAGGACTTGGCCTTGGCAAGCTTGGACCAAGGTGGACGAGGAGGTTTTCGAGAAAGGTAGTCTGGAGTTTGGCGGGGCGTACTACAAGAGTCACAAGGATTAGGAGAGGATCACCGCTGTCACTTTGTCATCATGTATGTATGGACTTGTCCAAAGCCAATTAGACACCCTGTCACGCTCTACTTACATCACCTCACGTTCTGCAGCCTCATTATGTCCCCACACACTCCCACGTCGTATAATCGTAAAATGCATCTCTGACCATGTATCAAGTACAAACAATCCTAAAAAACTAGCTAGGCCTGCGGCTGGAACGTCATGATCTCCTCATACAACAACCTCTTTAGATCCTCTCTGCTAACACTATCCTTGATCATGTCAAAGTCGAAGAAACTTGGGTCGAGCGGTTTCGCACTCGGTTCGTCTTCGGGATCGTGGTATGCGCTGAGGTAAGGATGGGCGAGACATTGTTCAACGGTGTATCGTTTTCGTGGGTCAACTGAAGAGAAGAGTGAAGTGATCAGATCAGCTCGATTTCGTTCTTCGATTACGCTCGTGGTCGCGTCACACCACAGTAGCAAGACTTTGTGATGGAGCAAAGCGCGGGCAGAAGGCAAAGCCCACTCACAGGTCAACGTCTTGGTGAGGAAGTCGACTGCCAAGGGATTGGCGTTAGGATATAGCGAAGCGAAAGACCTCTTCCTGTGCATACTGTATGGTCGAGGTTCAAGATCAACACAAGCCTTGTACTACGACTGAAGGAGGTGACGAAGAGCACTCACGGGAGACCTCGGAGATAGTCTCTTGATCTCTTCGATGTGATGGCTTGGAACTCGTCGATCGTCGGTGTACCCAAAACATCAAGGATGAGACCGAGTTGGTGATGGCTGAGCACGAGTATTAAGTCAGCGCAAATCAATAGTGACAGATATCGCGATGCGCGAGCCCACTCACTAGTCCTTTCCAGGGAATAAAGGCTTGCCATTTAGCATCTCTGCGAGAATACAGCCGACCGACCAGACATCGATTGACTATGCGAGGTGGAGTAAAAAGGATCAGCATAAGGATGATGAGCACAGAGTGATATGGAGAAACTTCGCTCACCTTGGTGTACATCCTGAACGAGAGCATGACCTCTGGAGCACGGTACCAACGTGTCGCGACGTCTGGTCAATAGCTGCGTCAGCTGATTTGCCTTTTACCTGTACGAGAGGATCTGCGAGCTGACTCACATTCTGTCATGAAGCCCTGTGCATTACCATCTCCCGCTAGTCCGATCGTACTGCTTCGAGCGAGACCGAAGTCACACACTTTGAGATCGCAGTTGGCGTTGAGGAGCAAGTTGGAGGGTTTGAGGTCACGGTGGATGACTGTTGAGCATGAATTGAGTGGACGATCAGCCTCAACATCACTCAATTCGTCGGAGAACTGTTTTCAGGTGCAGACCGCTGATGTACTTACTCTCTGCGGAATGGAGAGCTTTCAGAGCTCGACATGTTTGGTATAGGAAGTATTGGCAATGATCGTCACTTAGATCTTGAGTACGGATGACTCTGTGCAAGTCTGTCTCGAGCAGCTCTTGGACGAGATAGACTGCGAAGTGTTATGTCAGCTCGCCACACGTCTCGGGCATTCAACCCTGTCCCGTCAGGCATACCCACCCTCTTTAAATCCTTCGAAGGATGGCGGTTGCACGATGTCCAATACTGAGATGATCTACACATCGCAACTATTCGTTAACTAAACCTTCACGATATCCTCTGTACAAAACGATACTTACATTCTCGCTGACTCCCTCTTCTGCAAAATACTTCAACAGCTTCAACTCTCTCAATGTCCTCAATGCGAACATTGAATGATCGAACGGTGCGATCTTCTTGATGGCTACTTTTGTACCGGATGGTTTGTGGATTGCGGATGCTACGACGCCGTACGCTCCTTCGCCAATGACGTCGAGGACGTGGTATGCGGTGCCTATAAGAAAAGTGATACGATGAAGTCGTCGTCAGCATGGCAAAGAACGATACATAAGTTGAGTGGTCATAACATCCAACAAAGAGGTGCGGGCACTCACCGACGTTGAACCTGACTTTACGAGGAGCAGAAGAAGATGACCCCTTTGTCGTTCTTTCTTGGCCAGGCGCAGCAGCCGGAGCAGCTGCAGCTGGGGCCATCGTTCCCGCAGGTTGTCTGTCTGTGTAATTTGGTACAGGACCAGTTCGAGAAGCGGCGGCGACGGTGGACATGGTATGGCGAGGGAGAGATTGATCTGCAGCTGGTATGAATTATATTGCTGTCGAACGCTGAAATTAATTGATGTGCAAATCAATTGTGACTTGGACGCCAGCGGGGGGGTAGTCGATATGAAAGGTGAAGGTGAATCAATGAGTTTGTTATAAGTGATTTCTGGTTGCCTCGATCAAGGGTGGATAGTCAATGACAAGAAGATAAAGGAGTGTTCGCCGAGCTTGATGAATTGGCTTTAAAGGAACTTCGTCCCGGTCGAGGCAGGAGTGCAAGGGATCAATCACAAAGGAGCTGCAAAAGGGGGCGGAGAGGTGGTCGTATTCGGACGATGAGTAGTTCCCAAGGTATACCTTCGTGCCAAGTGAGTACAGAGTCGAAAAGAGAACGGAAAGATTGACAATGTTGTAGTTGGGGTACATGGTATCATTTACGCATTGATACTATTGTGTGTAAGTAGGGGAATGGGGAAGGGACAGCAAGGACAGACCGTGCGGTGCCCAGGCAGAGTATTTATAAAACACTTGATCAGAACGCCCCCCTGCTTGATTCCCTTACATCCCAAACTTCCTCTCTGCTGCATTCCGACGCTCCTCCCACCCCTCCCGCTGCTCCTCTTGTTGTGATGTTTCTGCTTATTGTTGATGAAACGAAATCAACTTATGAAACGAAAGTTCCTTTTGTTGTCGAGATGCAGAACCGCCACGTGGTATCAAAATAAATCACATGACATTACCTTCGATTCCAGCTATGACGTAGGTAGCAAGTCGTCGTAATGAACGAGGAGGAGCGATGGGTATTCAGATGCTACTTTCCCAACCTACTAGTCTTCGATCCTCTTCTCATCCTATCCACATTCACACAGCAACAGACTGAATACACTCACACCACACAACATGTACCGATTCACTGCACCCCTCGCTCGATTGAGTGCGCGTCAAACCACACCCATTGCCAGTCGAACCTTCACCGCATACCCCGCTCGATTGAACAAAGGTCCCGAGACTTCCCAAGGTCACGCAACCGACAAAGCCCACCAGACCGGTCACTCAGACGGCGATGTCCAGACAGCCTCTGTCAGAGCTGCTCAAGATGCCAAAGCGAAATCTGGTGATAACGCAACCAACTCTGGTGAAGCTGAACCTTTTGATGCCGCAAGACAAGGTAGCGCAGATGGATCGAGCAAATCTTCCAAAGCTGCCAAAGAGACTGAGCATGCGGACGGTTCCAAGTCTCAAGCTTCAGGTGCTATGAAGGATCAGATCGGAGGTCAGGATGAGGATGGACCAGGTGTGACTTTCGGTGGGAAGGAAGAGGCTGCAGGAGCCAGTTATACCGATATGGCAAAGCAAGCTTTGGGTTTTGACAAGGTCAAGAAGTTGCACAACGTGAGTGTACAAGGATATCTTGAGCTGGGAATTTCTGCTGATTATCTTTACTCCACTTTTAGGAAGGCCGCGACTTCCACACGTCCGCTCGGGCATTCCGCCCCGCCTCCAACAACCCAGAGGGATCTCGTCAACCCAAGGAGACCAACCTCCCAGGTGACCAGAACGAACACCTCAAGCACAGTTCCCCTTCCACACCTGACTCGGGAAAGGGTAACGCTGCGGACACACCTCATCTCCCTTCCAAGAGTGGTCACAACGCCGGTGTAGTCAAGCAAGGTGGTGGTGCACCTCAGAAGAAGGGCTTCCACACCAGTGCCAGGGTTGGTAAGGAGAAGACCTATGCAAAGGCTTTGGAGACAGAAGGCAGTAACACCAGTGCGGTAAGTCATCAACCTCTCAATGCACACAGCAAAGTCCTAAATGCATTCGCGTTTCTAGCAAAAGGCACCTCCTACAGGTCTCCCATCCACCCTCGAATCTCCCTACAGTCCCGAAGCTATTCAGAAGCCTGACGTAGGTCAAACCCCTGCTTCGCAAGTCCAATTCTCGTCCACCGCCGTTGACCCTCCCAATGAAGCTTTGAGAGAGGCTGCGAAGAGCGGGACTTTGGCGGACAGAAACCCTCAACCTAACTCTGATGTAGGGTGAGTGATTAGTCTACCAAGTTGTGACTGGACCATGCTGATGTGATGTTTCGGTATATTAGGAAGCTGGGAAACGACGAGGCTTGGAAGCACAGAAAGTGAGCGAGATTATGGAAGCAAGAAACAACATTAGCATCGAAGCGAGAAGTGTAGCAATTTAACATAAAGAAGTCGATCAGTTTGTGTATTGTGAAAGCAGTATGTATCACAGTCCCTTGACATGTCAATGTCGCTGCATACACAGGTGCATGTGAGAAGGATACAATTCAGTCATAGGCTCAATGAGACGGAGTTATATCAGAAAACTAAGGTCGAGAGATATCAGCTGATGCCGCTTCTGAGCTCACTGTTGCCTAAAATCTCACTCACTAGCATGAACGACCTCGCTTGCGACTGCAGAACCTGCACCGAACCCCAGACCCATCACTGCGCTGTTCCCGAGCTGGAGACGAGTCAGCACAGACTAACGATCAGACATGACATGATTGTCTAAGTGGAAGCCAAGGGGCAAACGGAAGGCGAACGTAGAAGATGCTGATCGACACTCACTTGCGACCCAAGCTTCCCATACTTGCTCTTATTATGTCCATCCTGCTGCACCACCATCCCTTGTTGAGAAGGCTGCTGTTGAGGAGGTGCCAACATCTGCATATGCTGAGGAGGCTTTTGATCATAGTACCCCTGTTGTTGTTGTTGGTAAGGTACCATGGTCTGAGGTGGAGGAGGGGCGGAGTAGTATGATCCTTGAGGGGTGGGAGGGGGAGGACTGCGATAATGACGGGATGCAATTGCAGCGTTGGAGAGTCAGCGTTTGACAGGATGATGGGAAAGTTACGTGAAACGTACAGCTTCTCAACATAGTTGGATGGGAATAGTCCAGAACGAGGTAAAGGACCGTTATGACCGTTAGGAATGACTCGTCCACGATACCACTGGTCGTTGACTACGAAGCATCAGTCTTAGTCCCCAAGATGAATAACGCAGGACTGGTATAAGTATGCTATAGTGCCCTAAATCACCTTCTTCATCTATTATGACCATATCTCCACCTCTGAATTGGAGGTCATCAGGTTGCTATATCAAGGCTAAGTGACATCCCTCGCGTTGATTCGACACATCAATCGACTCACGGTTCCATTGAAATCCCACAACGCTTTCGCCCTGATTTCCTGCGGACCAGGTCTACCCCCTCCTCCTCTAGGAGGTAAGACCGGTGCTTGTCCTAGCCCTTGTCCTTGGGGTTGTTGAGCCGGGACCACTTCCTCTTGAGCATGTCTCACAGTCCATGATGGTGAAGTCGAAGCTGGATTACCAAGGTTCAAATGCGAAAACGACGAACTTGGTGACGAGCTAGATCCGGCTGTAGGGGCCGGCGCAGGTGCAGCTGGAGGGTTGAGACTTGGGAAAGGACCTGTTGGAGAGGGCAACTTCTGTCGGATAAGGGATGCGTCAACTGGGTTGAGGATGGATAATGATTCGAGGAGTGCGATAGAGGAAAGGGTCTGATTGATCAAGTGGGAAGCAAACGCTTGAGCAGGTTGGGAGGTCATCCTTGGGTTTGGACAGTGGTCTAATAGTACTATTGTAGAGATAAGGGCTCAAGTTGAGTGATTGATTGATTGCGAAGTAGTCGTTCCGGTGGCAACAACATTCAACTTTGACTTATTGCGTGTGCCGCATTGATGGTGCCTGAGCAAAGCGGAACTGCGCACGTGGACGGAGACGGGAGAGAGAGAGAGAGGGTGTATGGTGAGTTACAATGGGGGTTATGCATGAATCAACTTCTCTTATCATTGCTTTCTATACGTACAGCTATATGAAATCACAAAACACAACAGACGGCTGGACAGGGGAGACGTTGGAAACGTCGACGTCTCCTCCCTGACTTTCTTCATAGTCCTTCCGTGATCGTCTGCCACTCTCCTCCTCTACGCCCCTCCCTTGATACTGGCCGCCGCCCATCCTGCTCTCGCCGCAACGGCCACTGTAGCTGAAAGTACCACCGGCGTCACCAGCGTCTGTATCGAGACGACCTTTGCCAGTTCCGTGACTGGTAAGACGGGGATATAACCTGTGTTCTTGAACGGTTTGATAGCGTGGAAGAGCGAAACCGATACCACTAACATGATTGGTAAAGCGAATGCCGCGACTGAGATCAATCCTCCTATCCATGCTCTCGATACAGCCTTCGTCACTCCCTCATCTAACACTTGCGATCCCGATAACATCCCTTGATGTTGGACCAACCCCGCTCCGACAAAGAGGAAAGATACGATCGAGATGAGGTTGTTCAAGACGTACAACTGACTGGCAGCGAGTTGACCGACTCTGACCGTCAGAGTGATCTTGTTCCCGCGTTTGTCGGCTTCAATATCGGGTATATTCATCATGATGATTCGAGCTTGCTCGTATGTATACAGAGCGAGGAAGAACCACCACATCTGGGAGTCGAGATGGAAGCCTGAGCTCGAAGAAGCGGAGGAAGAGGAAAAGAGTTCGGGGAATGAGACTGAACGACCTGTCGTAGCAGTGTAATGACCTAGTATACCGAATAGAGTTGCGATGGAAGACGTGAAGATGGAAGACACGATCTCGCCAAAACCGTGGTAATGTAGTCGCAGAGGTGGACCGATGTATGATTGTGAGAGGATGATACCGAATATACCGATCTGCAATGCTAATCCTCTGAACGGCGAGGAAGTGCCATCGGACCCAGCTCCGGAGTTGGAAGGACTGGTGATTCGAGAGACGATGATGAGGACGACCAAGGCGAGTTGGAAGAACATGGCGCAGAGGAGAGCGGTGTACGGTGGGAAGGTACCATCGTGTATGATCCGACAAGACGAACTCATGATCTTGTCATTGATTTCCGAGACAGCCTCTTCCGTCTCTTCCTTGGTGTGCAGTGACAGACCTTCCTTCTCCCGGATCGCTTCGTCCTCTACAATCTTCTTCTTTGCTTGGATATCCCGTGTGATCGCCGTGATCTGACCAGGTCTGTCCAAATCCCAATCGAAATACTCGTTTGCGTAGTTAATCGATATGTTCGTTCCCCAAGTTATCAAAACACATTGTATCGTAGCCCACCAGTTCAGATTATCAAAGGGCGATGTAGGTCTTGTCGTTGACGTCGTCGATGGGAAGATCTGACTAGAGATCAGACAGCCGAGCAAGGTCCATAATGGCGATTCAGATGCAAGGGGAATACGTCCAAGTGCGATGAGGGATTGGAACGATTGCCATGGAGAGAGTTGTTGAGGGTCGTGAGCTCGAGCTGTCCCAGAGGAAGTAAGAGTAGGATCGACAGGCAATAACGTTTTGGGCATCTTGAGCGATATCGAAAACGGATCAGGTCTCCGTTTGGGATCGCTTAGTTATATTTCGTGATTCGGATGGTTACTGAAAGCTTTAAGAGAGGATCCAATCATCATCAGCTAGCGTGTGCATTGTGATCCTGTTGCTTGATACCGCGATCGCCAAGTCACCCCAACGTCCCACACCATGTATACCCTGTGTGGGCCAGAGTATACCAACGTGTAAACTTCCTGCATCGTCATGTCTAACAAAAAGCATGCACGTGGACGTACGACATCTAGGGCATAAGACAACACATCATATCCATAGTGTCTATGTACCTCGTCGTCATCTCATGCTTTCTCATGATGACGATTCCAGTGACATGGTCTCCCCGTCCACGACGATCGTGCATCACACAAGGGGGGAATCGTTCACAGAACCTGTTGATTCCAGGAAACAAGGCACAGATAGATGACGGCATCGAATTGTAGCGTAACTCTATCCCCGTTCGCTTATTCCCCTATCGATTGTGCTACGGATCGAGCACTGATTCGCTTTGTACAACTATCAATGAATATAACCTTTGCGACAACGATATCGCAGCACGATATGATACGATGGTAACCCTGGATAACGACCACCTCTCGTAGCGACAACCTCTACTGCGCTTTGAGCTTCATTGCCACCCTCGTAGCGTTATCATCCCAATAACGAGCAATCTGTACACTGTCGACAATCCTACCAAAAGACAGGTTAGAGCAGAAAACATCTGCTGAGGACGGCGAATGACTCACATCTCGCGATCATTGGCGTCTGTCAGTCGAAGCATATGCGCTAAAGAATCACCCAGGAGTTCACAGGTGTACAAGGCTTGATCGGTGATGTGATAGATGTCAGATAAAGGAGTATCGTGTGACTGGTCGGGAAGCATGGATCGATCAGCTACCATCAGTGCTACAGGCTGCTTATAGATTCAACGCACCGTGACCAGCTTCAAACGTAGAGACATCCTCCTCAATGCGTTGTGTAGCCTCATTCCGAGATATCGCTGCACTCCTTCTTCGTCTCGATCTGTACCTTGTTTCTGCGCAAGTAGCACAGTTTGAACATCCGCTTCTAACGCACACAGTTCCATACAAACGAGCGATCGTAAAACTCGTAATGCACGATGACTGTATACCCCGGTAGAGGTCTGTCGTGTCGATGAAGCGATAGCGTTGATCAACCCGTCAAACCAGAGGTAGGCATCGTCCAATCTCGGAAAAGCAAAGTCGGTGTCCTCGGATGTTCCCCTGAGGTTAGGTGGAAGAGTCGCTCTATGTCGGACTATCCAATGAACTGTCTCAAGGACTGGGGGTGCTATGCGACTCCACAAGTATGCGTGGGTATCCATCTGTCGGGGACCATCGTCAAGAGCCAGTAATGGCTCAAGGTGCTCGAGAGCGATGTCTAGACACAGTGAAGCCGGCGGACCATTCGAAAGGAGAAGTGCAAATGACTCTTGTGAGCTGGGTCATTGGTCAGTATGAATGATAATCATAGCGCTTCCCATAGGATATACTTACATTAGTGACAGTTTGCCCAGCCACACAGATGCATGCATTTCGCCCATCTGTCATGGGTCAAATTAGCAGATTGTCTCTTTCGACAACGTTCACCGATCACTTACAGCTAGTTGAAATGCGTTATTCCGGAGAAGAGCCCTTTCGACATCATTCAAAGGAGCAGATTGCAGGTGTACAGCCGCGAGAGATACACCCCAAGCGGCAATGTGTCGAAAGATCTCATTGGACTCGTCCGGTTCGTTCCTTCCACGTAGTTTGGCAGCGGTCCGTAGACAAGATACAAGGGTGATTATATCCTGTGTCGACGTGTAGACTGAATCAGGAAGATCGCGAAGCATTTTCCAATGAGTTGCGACCAGTGTACGAAGGGCGTTATCTTGTATTGAGCCTTTGGGCGCGACTCTGGATATCCACTGAGATTTGGTGACACTTTCGATTGGAAGGACTTGACCTTTGCTATGGGACAAGCCATCATCCTGTCGAGATGTTGTCAGCTTTTTGATTGTTTCCTTGGTCTCTGGAGTGTCAATCAAGCTCGAGAGTGCAAGAACATCCTACTCACGACGAAGTTACAAAACTTCAATCCGGATATGGAATGGATGATCGTTGCGAACTATGATCAGTAGTAGCATCAGCTGGCACTCCCGGATGGTCTTACATCTTGCTCACATCTAGGAGGCGGGCGGAAACATTCCCTCGTATGTAACCATTCAGCGTCGTATCGATGAAATCTACCTCCACTGCGGCTAATCGACTTCTCCCTTGTCCAGCCAGCACTTGACGAGCTTGCCAGTCCATAGCCATCCGAAGTGCTGCACTGTTGTTTTGCGGGGAGACAACTGAGAGAGTGGAAACAGAAGAGGTTTGAATGGTCGGTCGTTTTCGTTTCTGCATGTTCCGAGGAGGCAGGGGACAGATACCGATTGGATGGGATTGACATCGTTGACACATTGTTTCGTCCGTGTTCCAGACACATCGAGCTGTTGCGAAGACCTGTCCAGTCAGCTCTTATTCGAGCTCTGTAATTATGGGGGAGCAACGGCTAAATACTGACCGCTTGCCCTCACACACGATGCGCAAGGTGGTTTCCTGAATTGGTCAAAGAGTTAAGTAGATTGCTGGCAAGACTGTATAGTACAACCGACCTACGACTTGCGGACGGGTCCCGAGCAGGCTGTCTTGGATCTTTGACATCGCAGACATGTACTTGAGAGCGACGGAGAGACATCTTGCCATGTGCAGTTGAGATGCCGATCACGGCACTGAGTACAAGGGGTCTTGCGGGATGTCGACGCACTCATACCGCGATCGATGAGGGATTGAGACGTAGGAATGTACGACGATCGCTGCGGCAGATATCAGACCGCAATGCGCAATTGGTGTATAGGACGAGTGGATAAAGAGCTACGTCTCGGTATAAGTATCAAGTAACTTACCAAGCAACTAAGGGCGGAAGATAACATTTCTGGTCGGATTTGTAATCTTATCTCCCCGCGTTCGCCACCGTTCGATGATTACAAAACGGTTTCTAATCGATTGAGAAACAACTTGTAATGGCATTAGGAACTGTTTTCTAATACACCTTCCTGACCGGCAAAAGTTGGGTTCCGACTTTTCGCGGTGCTCTCAACTTTTTCCTCTCGGACATCAATCTACCACTCTTCATACTTATCCTCAGCACAGCAAGATGGGCAAACGAGCAGAACAAAACAAGAAGCGGAAGAGACTCGCTCAACACTCTGGCAATGGTGGTGGCAAGAATGTGACACCGACTTATCTCCCTTCGCCACCTGATCTAGAAGATGAGGATGATGACCAGCTGGTCCCTGCGGAAGACCTAGCGACGACCATCTTCGTTCTTCAGACGTTGTGTCAGAATCCTGAGGAACTTTCGAATAAGGGGATGAAGGAGTTGAAGAGAGCGACATATGAGTTGCACCGTGTGATGGCAGAGGGAGCGGCTATCGGTGAGTACCCCTCTATACATTTGCGGACCCGCACAATAAGGGCTAACACGCTTTGGCAGGCTCATCATTGACCTCGAAGATTTCTGCTGCGCTGCAGGATTACAGATTCACAGACGCCCTCGTCTATCTCTTCGAGATGTACACCCGCAAACTCCCACCCAAGCTTGGCGCTCTTCAGAGATGGGTCCGGGAATGCGATGCCACTTCTTCCAGCGATGGATCAGCGGGAGACGCAGAAGCTCTCAGATGTCTGGATATGATCCTTCGTATCGCGAACATGTCGCCTGAGAAAGGTTCGGAACAGGAAGAAACGGCGAATAACGCGGAGACTGCGATCGTTCGAAGAAAAGGTATATGGAGAGCAAGAGAAGCGGTGGAAGGAGAAATCAAGGTTGCGGAAATTATACCAAAGGGGAATAGTGAGTTTGAGCAGCCCGAAGACCATGTCCATTTACTGGAACTGATGGCGTCGCATAGTCCCCTCACCAACACCGTATCCTGAATTCCGAGTGGTCAACTACATCCCAGGACCGGAACGTAAACCTCCAAACCTCTACGGCTCAACTGTATACGCTTCTTCCCCATCTGCAATCAAGCTCTCGACCCAGAGACCAAAGCCTGCGAAACATGAAGTACCAGGCGTACCGGGAGCTTTCTTGATTACGGACGTCTTCACGCCAGAAGAATGTCTGCAGATCGTACAAGCTGCGTCTTCCATCGGATTTGAGAGGGATGAAGCTGCTCAGGGTTCTGCGAGGATGAAGACTTCCGTGAGATCGCAAATGTCGACTGGGTAGGTTTCAGTGGTTCTGTACTGATCTAAAGTCATGTTTGATGTTGCGCAGATCCTTGCTCGTAACTTTGTCTGGCTCGCAGATCAAAACGTCCTTGATCATTTCTATTCCACAATCGTTCCCTTTGTGCCTCAAGCAGCTCCCACATCCGTTGACGGTAACGGCGGAGGCAAGGTTAGAGGAATCAACGCGAGATGCAGAGTATACCAGTACACCGAGAACCAAGTGTATCGAGTGAGTCGGCTTGTCTGCCTTGAACATCTTGTCGTTTGTGCTGACCGAACGTCTAGCCACATATCGATGGTGCTTGGCCAGCAGCAGGTCTAGACCCGTCAACAGGGGAGTACCTGCATGAGTAAGTCCGACTGAGCTATACTCGTCATCCTAACTCTCGCTCACGGCGAACGTTAAACAGCTCATCGCCACCCAACGATCCCTTATGGTCACGATACACCCTTCTTGTCTATCTCAACTCTGATATACCACGCGATACCGGCTGTACGACATTCTTCCTTCCATCCCCTACTATTGGTACACTCGATGCCATCTCCGTTGCTCCTGTCCAAGGTGCCGTCTTGTGTTTCCGTGAGTATAACCTACTCTCATCTTTTGCCGCGCCAACGTTGTTCGATCACTGACATGATGGGATCTCCTAGCGCACGGCGATACGCAAGGCTCACTGTTACATGAGGGAAGTGCGGTAGGACCTGATGGTCGAAAGTTTGTGATTCGCACGGATCTGCTGTACGAAGCCAAAGGTTTCGGAGCATTCAAACCACCTGCCAGTGTTGGTGTCGTGCAAGGAGGAAAGGCAGAAGAGGGTACCGGTGGATGATCTCGCCTTCGAAGATTCTCATGGCGCTCATCGATGTACAGTATATCTACCAATGTATGTATGTATGTATATATTGATTGGATCCGATTAAAAAAATGCAGATATACATCACGTCACGAGATAGACCGATAGATAGTACAACAACAAAACAGTGTCTGAATGATATCACGCCCACGCTTTCTCAGTATTACAACATGATGATCCTAAACCTCGAACCGCAGATCGCTTCTTACATATTATCCAAATCGATATAATCCTCATCATCCTCCCCAACACCCGAGCAGCTTTCCAGGGTACTCAACCCATCCTCAAGCTTCCCTTTTTGACCATAGATCGTTATCAAATCGTCATTTCCGTTACCACTGTTCATAGCAGGATCTTCCTGCGTCGTCGTCGTTGCTTGTGTCGTCATTGAATTCGATCTAGATCTCGCTTTTCCGAATGAAGGTATTCTCCACCATGCCTTGTCCCAAGTTTCCGTAGTATCCTCGGTGACACTGCCCCTTTTCCTGCCCGCGCCACTCTCAGAACGATCTCTTTCTGTTCTTACTGGAAGTTGTATGGTCGGTATGACAGGTAAAGATTTCACCGAAGATGTGGGAGATGGACAAAGGATTGACGATGTATCCGTGTCCGAGACCATGCTTCCAGGCGACGAACTGAGTTCTTTCTCACCACCGCCGTGTCCTTGTCTATACTGCGATCCATAGCCATGCCCGTGAACATGGCTATGGCTGCTTTCAATTGGCATAGAAAGCGGATTGGGCTTCCTCAATCTCGTTGTCGTCGGCCTTCGTTGAGGTCTGGGCGGAGGTGGGAAGAGCGGACCGCCTCCATTGAAAGTAGGAGCTGCAGGTGGTCCCATTGAGGATAGCACAGGCTTACTGGGTGGTGTTGGGATCTGTAACAAGTTGGGCGACGAATGTGTGTGCCGATGTCGATTGTTCAGATGAGAGGGAAGTGGTCGGGAAGGTCGTACGACGCCACCGGTACCTCGTGGTGGTGTACCACGTTGCGAGATAGGACTTCCACTGCCACCGCCCCCCATACCCAAGGATAGTGAGAGGGATGTAGGCAACGAGGATGTCGTCTCTACTCCTGAGATCGTTCGCAAACGCTCTTTCAGCCTCTCCGAAGGTCCAGGCTTCCTACCTCGCTCAGCTTCACCATCATTGTCCGTGGTGACCGGCTTCTCTGGACTAGCGGGGAATGACCACGTTGCGAGAACCGCGACGTCCGAAAGTGATACAGAGCCGTTGGACTCGATCGAAGCTCGACGTTGGTGCTGGAATGACGGGGGGCGAGCATTGATATCTTGAGTTGACCAAGAGCGAGGCGATGCAGGTGGTCGGGAAGGTACAACGACTCGAGAGCGGGATGACATGGGAAGTACAAGGGGCGGATAGGAAGGAGGTGGCATTGATTGGTATTGTGGTGGTGGGACAGATGAGAAGACTGGTCCGGACACCGTTACACCCTGCAAGTCCTCAGCCTCCTCCAAGTCTGAGTTGACGCTTGAACCGGTTGGAGATGTTGGGCCAAGTACGGGCGATGATGGTGGCACGGGTACGATTGAGGTAGTCTGCGAACGAGTTCGACGTAATGGTCTGATGATAGGGGATACAGGGACAGAACCGCTAATTCCTCCACCGGAAGAACTGGTGTCGGTCTCCATCTCTGCGAGAGTAGGTAGACTGACTGCGCTAGTCGAGCCGAGAGCGTTCCTTGAGAACTCCTGTAGTCGGCCCATGGGGCTCGCGTTTGGTCTCTGTCGGTTAAGCGATGGTAGTGAGGCAAGGGGCGGTCTCTTTGCGGAGGCAGGAAGTGGTAAGGCGCTTTGTGATCGACGATGTGTCGGTTTGGTAGGTGTTCCTCCGTCTCCACCAAACGTGCTGCTTGCAATGCTTGATGAACCAATAGAACCCCTTCTCTCGTTCAAACCTCCTCCCGGTAACGGCTCCCACAATTTCTCAGATACATCACTGGCGGACACACTTGCGTGCAGTAGATTGCCTAGTCGAGGTCGCGAAGAAGATGGAGAGTCTGGGGATGGTGTGTCTGTCTGATGGACCAGATGAGATGACGGGTACGATATGGAGTATGATGAACGATGAGTTTGGACACCAGGTCGGCGAGGGGAGTCTGCGTTGGTGGTTTTCGACCGGGATCGGTCCCGTGGTGGTGTGGGCTTGGCAGGAGGATAGTACACGGGTGGAGAGACATCAATCAACGTGGAGAAAAACCCTGAGGGGAGAGATGGGATGGTGAATCCCATGTTGAGTGTCTTTTTCGATCGAGCAGAGCTGTTTGATGGACAAGCTATTTTTGATGTTTCTGTTTTTGCGATTGAGGAGATGAGACAGGAAAGACGACAGAACACCTAATCGTATGATAGGCTGGCGACATATATCAGCGTTCAATGATCACTATAGAGTCGACAGCGCGAAAAAGGGGTAGCACACCAATGTAAGTCAAAGGACGTCACTCACGTTAAGACAACATTTTGTAAGAGCAGCAGAAAGGAGGTACGTCAACGAGCGAGAGTGTTGGTCGAATTGAAAGACAACGAGAGGGTGGTGCAGTCGACAATGATAGAGACAAGCTGTGTAGGATCGCTGTTATGATGAAACGAACGAGATGTGAAAGGGCGAAAGATGACCGATGCCGGACTGCGAAGGAACGAGGGTGCCAAGGTTGTGCGATGCGACGTACGTGGGCAAGAAAAACGAGTCCAAGATGGATGATAGCAATGCAGAGGATAGATGAATGGATGTTGTTGGTATGAATGTGTATTCACCAGTATGCGACCTGATCCGATCTGAGCTGTGGTACCAAGACTGAGACGGAACCAAGAAAATCGTAAGATTGAGACAAAGTAGACAAAACCACAGGTATTCATTTCGGTCGGATACTTAAGCCACCCTAAGAGTTCCATCTATTACGTCGTTCCCATTTCCAAGTACCGCATCCATAAGACCGTCGATCTCCTCAAAGCAAAGCCGCATCATAACCTACCCTGAGTGGATAGACTGACGGAAAGAACATGTATCTTACAGAACCCGATTTAAACTTGGTGTGAGATGTAACAATGGATGGGATGAGTCGGAAACAAGTCAAGTGGATTTGTTTGGTTCCAAAACGCGGGAACCTTAGGTGGAGGAGACTCATAACCGAGACAATTTGGGTTAGACAAACAACACAGGTCAGATGCTTTCATCTTCTCTCTCTTTTCACTTTCTCTGCTTGTCCTCGGCTTGTATGCCTTTGTCAGCAATCAGAGCCTTGTCTACATACAGCTGTCGTTCTGGCTTTGACCGACCAAACAACATCATCCCCATTGCGCTTGGCCGATAATGGCAACAATAGTCGCAGAATAGCTTGAAACGCTAATCTAATGTTACAGTTTTGAGGTCATCACAACGGATGTGGAGCTGATACATGTTTGATGGGAGTGGCCTGTGCAAAAGGACCATTGATACTCACCTCCTGTGGCGTGGCCACACCGAGACTCTCGGGCATATTAAAGGAAGGGGACGACACACACAATCTATCATCTGCTTCACGGTTTACCGGGGTAAAGGGGTAATCGAAGGAATGACAACAAAGGTATGGAGACGTCGAGCATACCTTTGATCAGTCAATCTCATGTACAAGATACCTCGGCCAGTGGTCTATGGCAGATGTACATAAAGCGGGTTAGTGTTCCAGCCAAGGAGCCCACATGTCCCATCCCTTCAACACATGTTCATCATGTTCTCCAAGTTTGCCCTCGTGACTTTGACCGCTATTATTGGTGCAGGCGTCGGCGTCACAGCTGCACCTTTCACCAAGAGAGACACCAACGTCCTCCTCTATTCCCAAAAAGACAACCTCTGCTTGTCAGTTGAGACCGGAGCTCAGGCGAACGATCAGACTCAAGCTTATTCGAACCATTCCTCGCCGTACTTGTACGAAGGTCTTCGTGTCGTCTCGTTGCCTTGTGAAAACTCAAGCACTTGGGATGTCTCACAGGGCAATGGGTCGGTTTACGTTACCAACTCGGATCAGGCATTTGCACTCGAGGCAGGACCTCATGTGGACAACTTCCAAACTCTCTGGGTGAGTTGCTGACCTTTGCAATGTCTACTGAACAACGCTGATCCAAGCTCGTATGACATTCGTAAATAGGTCAACAAGACTTATCCGGGCAAGTACTCTCAAACGTTCTTTTACACTGGCGACAGACGACTCGCAGTGACCAACAGCACCGAGTGCGTTGACGAAGGTGATAATGGCGCTCAAGAGTACTCGTGCACCACCGGTGACACGAACCAAAGTGAGTACAGTAATCCGGATCATGAGGGGAACAAGTACCTTTGTAGCGACTGACCACGAAAACAGTTTGGGATGCTACCAGTCCCAATGGACCTTTGGACCCTCAGCCCTTGACCACATTCGCATCCTCTGTCTCCACCGCTGCTGCTACCGCATCCCCAGCTTCTGCGTCCTCCGACGTCACCAGCGCCTCATCAGGAGACGACCCTTCCACCGCCACTGCCGACGCCACATCTGTGACTGCAGCCGGTGCGACCGCATCTACTGGTTCTTCTCCTACCGATAACGCTTCTGGTTCTAGTGATATCGCCGCTGCTGCCACCACCTCGCCAAGCGATACTGCGTCGGCTGCGACTGCTTCTGCAGACATTACCCGCCTTGCCTCTAGCCCTTCCTCTGACGTTGCTGCTGCTGCAACTGCCTCGCCCGCTTTCACCGCCGCCACTTTCGCCCTGGGTGGAGAGCCAGAGTCGTCTACTGCTCCTGCTTCAGCGGCAAGTGACTCGGCGTCTGCTTCTTCGTGCAAGCGTTCTGGTGCGAATTGAGGAGCCCAACGATGAACACTTCCAGTATAGTAAGTGCTAGGCCTTGATTCGAAAGATATACATAACCTGATTGGGTGCATGCATCAGTTGAAGACGATCAGAAAACGATGCAGCTGGAGATAGATGGACTTTTACTGCATACACATGTGTATATATATTATATATCTATGGTCTGTGACCGCAATGCATGTAGCTTATGGACGTGACAAGATGAACTGGACCACAGCTTGTCTCTCGCAGAATGCGTTGCGTGCGGGGATCTCGCCTAAAAATAGATGAAGCAGTGTCTGATTAACGAGTTGGCATATCAGTATGTTGGTTTTGACATCGTATCTAGGGCGCAAGGAGCTACAGTAGGAGACAATGTGGTGGGGGGCTTGCTTTCACCGGCGACACAATACTGGTGGTCAAAACGCCAGGCTTCACGCCGTAACGGGGTGAGGGGTAACAGGGGTAAAGGGCATTGAAATCAAGGGGGAGCATTTGTTTTCGTTTCATCAAACCTCTTGTTTCAGCGACATGTGCTTCGACCGATTGTTGGCTGTATATACCATCTTCTTTTGACCCACCTGTTTGCAGTACAACTAACATCAAACTCTCATCATGCTGGTCATACGTGCGTTAGTCCTTCTGTCAACTCTTGCCAGCGCCGCAGTGGTGGTCGCTCAAGACACTCTCGCATCTTCTGGCGGTCTTTCGCCGTCCCTCACCTCAACATCCCCTCCGTCCACCACCACGGATGTGTCATCGATCACGACTTCTGCCACTGCACCCACTTCGGCGATCTCTTCTGATACCATCGTCCACATTTATTCCAAGATTTCCAATCGTTGTCTAGGCATCGTTGGCTCGTACAATAACGCCTTGTTCAACGGGCTACCAGCTTCTTTGCAAGATTGTTCCAACATGACTCAAGCCTTAAATCTCACTATAGAGACACTAGGGGGAGTTGGAAGCATATTCATACAGGATCCGACGCATCAAGTGGTTTATGCACTCGGGGCTCAAAGCAATTCTTCGCTTGAAGCCGGATTCTTACCTTTGAATGGAAGTCGATTCCTACTGGTAAGGTTATTTCCCAAATGATAACTGCCCTAACTTATGCTGATGCTGGTGTGCTAATCTAGGTGGACGCATCGGATCCCAGCTCTCCTTTGCAGTTGTGGCAATACACAAGCGATAATCGTCTCGTTCTCCCAAAGCTCAATCTGTGCTTGTCACAAAGTGACGACTATGGACCACAAGCTGTTTCATGCGACACTGTCTCGGACCCTATTGATCTCAGTGAGTCTTCCCAGAAAAGATTGTCAAGAATCGCATACTGACTCGGCTTCTGGCTAACCAATCAATGATAGTTTGGTACATAACACCGGTTGACGGCTCTTCGACGAACAACTCTTTGTCATCTGTTCTTCTTCCGCCCGGAAACACCTCTACGCCCTTGACCGAGTCTAGCACCAAGTCGTGCAAGCGTGCAGGTGCGAAACGAACAGCGAGTTGATTCGCGTCATGATTGGGTGATCAGTGATGTGTGTCGCAGAGCGGACATTGTATAATATATAGGTTGATGGACCTTATCGAGACTTGTAGATTGTGTATAGTTGGTTGGAAGCAATGCACTGCGTATGCATATTATGATCTTACAATCCCGTGAACTGCACCCCTCGTAGATTGACATGGGCGTTGCTGCGGGATGAAGAAGAACACTTGCTGACTGCCACCAGATGAGATACACCTCACATCCCATCATAAGGATGAAATCATCCTTCAACATGAAACACCGCTTTTAGAGGCTACAGTAAGGCTCGGCGCACGCTAAAAATAGCCTCCGAAAAGGCGGTGTTCTCGGCGACACCACTCCACACAATCCGCATTCGGACTCAAATTAACGGAGTTGCGAGATGGTGGAGTACCTTGAACCCCTTGGCTAGTAAGTCCGAAGGGGTAATGAAAGGTATGGTATGAGCTAGTGATACCTTTGTCCTTGTGGAGGAACAGATGAGCGTTGTTCATGATATATACCCCTCTGAGTTTTGGAACATTTTGTAACGGACGATAGAACCCCCATCTGTGCATAAGAAACACGACCAGCTGTCTATAATCTTCATAATCACAGAAAAGTCAGTATGCTTGTCAAGAGTCTACTTGCCCTCGTACCGATCCTCGGTGCAGCCTCCGTTTCCGCTATCCCCCATCTCGCCGGACGAGCAAACAATCAACAGATCTATTCGGGACAAGATAATCTCTGTCTCGGCACATCGTCCAGCGATCGAACATCTCTCTCGGATGGAACGCAGGTGATATCCGTAGCATGTAACTCGGTACAGGCTTCGGTGTTCGTCTTGACTTCTGGGTCGGGCGGGAACATCGTCATTGATGATGGGGGTGTGTCAGATACCAAGTTGGCTCTGGATGCTGAAAATAACAATCTGGCGGTGAGTGACCAAGTAACCGACATCCCTCCCGTCCTCCTGTCATCCAACTTCTGTTGCGTTTCCTAATTCTATTCGAGGGAGTTCATCTGATTCACAGACATAATAACGATCTGATAGCTTCGAAAATCGAGCGACGGCGCTGCATATCAAACGTGGACATGGAGTCAAGATGACAATACCATCAAACTCAACCGATACGGGCTTTGTCTGACGGAAGCAGAGAACGGTGTCACTGTCGGACAGTGTACAGGCGGTCCTGAGCAGGGTGAGCCTCCTGACGGACTCAAGTTTTAGCGAATACAGTGACTGACCTGCTCTTGAACATTACGTTAGTTTGGTACACTACCACTCCGTCGCCGCGAAACGAACCTACCCCACTGAGAGATCCACCTTCTACAAATAGCACTAGCGCCTCTTCCTCCCAGTCCGCGAGTGGATCTGCTTCAGAATCATCCTCAGCGTCAGCTTCAGCTGCCTCATCGGCTGAGTCCTCCTCGGCGTCAGCTACGTCATCAGCTGCTCAGAGTTCGTCATCAGCCGCAACAGTGATTCAAGATGCAACTTCCGACTTGTTCCCCGCTACCGAGTCCGCCTCGTCCTCTTCGTCCCCTGCTTCCACAACTACCAACTCCACTTCTCCTACTTCTGCCGCTTCATCGACATCGTCGAGCTCCCCCTCCATCTCAAGCACTTCGTCAGCTCGACCTTCTGCCACTTCTGCAGCCACAGCTGCTGCATCAGCATCGTCAACGAGCGGCGCTCCTACCTCCATCTCATCAGGCAAGTCAAGCTCTTCAACGGGAAAATGTAAGCGAAGCAAGATTGTTAACAATCCTATTTAGGTGTGAACGCATTGCTGGTCACCGCCATCTTCACGATGGGCGCGGTAGCTATGGGGATGTGAGAGGTGGGATTATGTTGTGGAGGTTTCTCAATACTACGGACAATCGATTGTTGGTATCCAGCTACAGTGATAGAAGGAATGCATGTGTTATAGGCAGTTGCATTCGCCCTTCTACTTCAACGTGCTTCGCGAGCACATCCCAAGAGACTAAGTTTAGAAATAGCTACATTCAAGATGGTTTCAAGATCCAAATACCAACACCCCTAACCCACTCCCCCCTAAGTCGTTGTCCTAACCCACACTCAAAAAGGCGTCTCGGGCCCACTCAGATCCACCTTGGGACTCTCCCACATCCCTACTGGAATATCGCCAAACCTTGTATCGTTATACCTCTCTGTACCCAGCATCGTCCGATGACCTGGCGTTACGACTTCCTCTTGCCTCTTCCCCAATCGCCCCGAGCGAGCACGTCCCAAGTCCCCTTCGGTCCCTATACCAGACCAAATCCCGCCAATTGCTGATCCTGTCATCGCATCGACTCCTGCCCCTCCCTCCTCATCCCCAAATGTTCCCAGTCCGTCGTCTTCTAAACCGTGCATCGCGACATGCATATAGTCCGCCGAAGCAGATCGCACCTTGGGCTGCTCGAACGTTGGCAAGTTCAACGGGAAAGTATGTCGAGGGGGAGTGGAAGCACCATGAATAGCAGAGGCGGAACGAGGTCGAGGAGGTGGAGAAAGAGCTCGAGAGAGCGTGGGCAGCTCGGATCCCGCTCTCGAGCCTCGAGAAATAAGAGCTGGTGGTGCGAGGAGGGAAAGATGAGGCGGGGCTCGTTTCGGCGTGGAACTACTCGGCGTCGTGTTCATGACCACAGGGAAGCGTAGCCGTCCGGCGGGAGACACAATTGGTCGACTTGACATCTCCACACTCTCGTCGATCCTCTCGAGATCCGTCACTGTAGATAGAGGGATACTCTCCACAAGATCTGCTCTCCTTGCATCCCGTCTCTCGCTCCCAAGCTCTGATGAAGCGGGTGTCGAGCTAGGGAGACTAATCATGATCCGGCCGGGAGTAAGCTTGTCAGAAGATACTGAAACGGATCGTTCCACGGTGGGACTGATAGGTCGTCGCTGAGGCGGTTCGGGCGTACTAGAAAACTCAGGTGCCATAGCCACCGACATTGGAGCGCGTGCAGTGGGGCGGCCCTTCGAAGCTGACGCTGAGATGGTTGCGGATCCTTCATTCTCCATATCCTCTTCTTCACGCCAAGTGTTGGGCAGTCGAGGCGTCTGAGAGTTATCGGGAATAACGCCTTGACGCGAGGGTGACGGAGTTCTCGGGAGGACAAGGCTCTGCTCCAAGCCAACAGCGTGACTCGCGCTAACATCGACATCTGGTCGAGCGAAGAAGCCTGGTCCAAAGGTGGAAGGACCTTTTTTGGGTGAAGGCGTCCGGAATTCTGACGGAAGCTGTTGATTCCCCTCACGACCATCGAATCTCACCCTCTTTGGTTCTCCTCTCTCATGCTGATCATCGCTGTCGTTTGCCTCGTGGAATGACACAGAGTCAAGCATTCTCCGTTTGCCGAGTGTTGAGGGAGCGTGCGACGTAGAGTGGAGAGTAGGGGTCTGTGAGGATTTAGAATTCGTACTTCGCGATGGTCCTGCATCAGATGCCGCTCGGAGAGATGGTCGACCTTCCCAGGGACTCCAAGGTTTCGGAGGCCGTCCAGGTTGCTACACGCAAGTCATTTCAATATAATTATCGAGAATAAATGAAACACGGACTCACCACTGCCTTTTCTTCTCCACCCTTCCTCAGCCTAGCGTCTAGCTCCTCGTATTTCGCTTTTACCACTTCCAGCTCCTCTCTCAGCTTTTCCACCTGCTCTCCGAGAGACCTCTCGATACTCGAAATCCTTTCTTGCCATTGCGAGTTGCTGGCTTGAATGAGGGCTTCTATATGGGCAACGCTGAGAGACGAATGCTGATCTGTGATTGGTTGTATTGGTGCAGCTGTAACGGTATAAGGTGTCAACGTTGCATCGGAATGTTGATTGCGCTACAGTCGCAAAACGTCGGAAAGGGATACACAAAATGAGACTCACCTGGTAATGACGGTAAAGGTAGCCCACTGTCAACTCCTTCGCCCGGTGACTCTACTCTCCCGTCATCGACTCTTGTCTCCTCCGACTCGGCACTTCTACTTGGTCCAGCCTGTGCTGAGGCTGAACTCGCAGCGGTCCTCTGAGCAGCCGAGCCTGAAGCTCGCCCCGCCTGTGTAGTTGGAAACACTTCTCTTTCCCTTGCAGGAATCTGAGAACTAATCAAGCCGTTTCCAGCCCTCTTTTGTTGTGGTCCGCCTTGCGCCGAAATTACCCTCCTTCCACCAGCCAAAGGTCGATTAGCAGGGACTGCTAAACCCTTATATCGACTTTCTACCTTTGTCGCGATTGGTGGACGTGTGGTACTAGATTTGAGTGATGGATGAGAAGAAGTAGGTTGATAGGGAGGTGGCGGGTGGGCTTCTCTATATGTGGGAGAAGCGAAGTAGTCGACGAGGGTATCGATGAGGAGGTTGTTGGTCCCATTAGCCCCTTTCAGGTTATGGATCTGTTCGAATGAGATGCGAGTTAAAGTCAGACTCGGGCTATACAGACCATTGCAGAGTGATAATGGTCCACATGGACATGATGACTCACTTTGAAGAGGTTTTGAAGATTCGCTCGTCGAAGTGATTTCAACTCTTCACGAGTGTATGGCCGCGTATTGGCCATTGCGTAGCCTCGGGAACTAGCTACGTTCTATCTGGGTGGTTTCTCAAGCAGGATGCGTAGAGTGGTCGATAGGGGTCGGATGACTAAGGGTTCGGATGGGAGGGGGGTAGTAACTGCTTTTTGAAGATGTTCAGTCTGTGCGGTCGTTTCGCCTCTGCATGGATGTATAGCGCTTATAAGTTCTGTCTGTAGCGTATTGGTCTGTCCGGAGTTACTGAATGTTTCTTTCAAGAAGCAAGATGGATGAGTGACAAGTATGTTCCTGAGAGATGATGAAAGAGAAAGAGAGAGTTCGAAGGATGTGAGAAAGTCAACGTTTGTTTTTGTTTACCTCGTTGATTTGTTTTTTTCTTTTCTGGCCCGTAATCATTATTCAACGTCGTAAGTAGCTAGATAATGTCATCATCTATACCCAGCTTGTAATAGTAACATATCGATAATATGCATTCAACTCCAAGCATGTCAGGCCTGTGAGGCCTACCTAGCATGCATGTAACTGCTTGAAGCCCTCGAGAGACAGAGGGAGGCCTGCGTCACAGTAACTAGCTAGTTTAATGCTCGAAACACGCTGGGCACTTAGAGTGCTCCTCAGCATCGAAGTCGACCTGCATGCTACATCATTATCGCGAGGGATCTGCTCTGTAGCGATGCGGTCATCACCTTGGATGCAATGCTCTATGCAATCGTCATGCAAGTCGGACCAGACTTGTTGTATAAACTAATCCAGTCTAGGATGACAAATGAGAGCACCTGTCCTCCACTTGGACTGACCGCGTATTTCAACGCATTGTTCTTTTCTCCTCTCCATCACGATCTAAAACACTTTTATCTGTGATTGCCCTCCTTTATCAACATGCGTCCATCGTCTGCTCGTAGTGCAGTCCGAGCTGTTATCCCCCCGGCTCGAGCAAGTACTCCTAGACAAGTCGGTCTCGCTTTGTCACAACGACGCGCCGTATTGGCTTCGACATCCCAGCTCGTAACATCGACCACCAACCCTTCTTTGTCTTTTAGTCGATACACGCATTCTCGTGCTTCCAAATCCAACGAGATCAGACATGGTGCTCCCGTCGAACTTTCTTTCGATGTTGTGCAACCTACCACACCGAGAACGGATGATCAGACTCTGGTGATATGTCACGGTCTTTTGTGAGCCATACACCTTCCAATCTGATCTTCGAATAATCGCTGATGGATGGTTGTCTGTCGCAGTGGGTCTAAGCAGAATTGGCGCTCGCTAGCAAAGATGTTCGCATCGAGACTCGGCATGCCCATTTATACCCTCGTACGTTGTCCTTGTCGTTTGCAATTATCTTCAACTCACTTGTGATGGATATAGGATCTCCGAAATCACGGTCAATCCCCCCATGCTGAACCTCACACCTACTCAGCAATGGCTGAAGATATCGCTCATTTTCTTGATCAACAAGGATTGAAGTCTGGTGTCAACCTCCTTGGACATAGTATGTAAGTGGACTAGGCAAGAACGTGATAAGACGTGGCTTATAATGATGTTAAATGTTGGTGATTTAGGGGAGGAAAAGCGGTCATGGCCTTTGCGTTGAACGAGAAGCTCAACAAGCCGTTGAGATCATTGATCAGCGTGGATATGACCCCTGCTGTGGGCAAGATGTCACCAGAGTGAGTGGACACATATCTGCAACTGTATACATGGTATGATAGCTGACGCGGTTGTTCCAGGTTTGCTGCCTACACAGAAGCAATGATGGAAGTTGAGAAGGCTCGTGTGAAGACGAAGCACGAGGCGGACAAGATACTAGAGAAAGTGGAACCAGTGAGTAACAGTTGACATCCGTCTAGTTGTGTCACGATCTGATGTTCTGGCTTTCTGCACCAGGTCCTCGCGACCCGTCAATTCCTTCTCACCAACGCACGTACCACTCACGGCGCCGACCCGCATTTGGTCTTCCGAAACCCGCTTCAGCTCCTCTCCACCTCTATCCTACACATAGGTGATTTCCCATACAAACCACCTCCTCCTGTCACTCCGTCTTCACCAGAATGGAAGGGACCTACATTGTTCTTGAAGGGCGAACATTCGAGATATATCAACAAACACAATATACCTACGGCCAAGGCCTTCTTCCCTAACATGAGACTGGAAGTGTTAGATGCGGGCCATTGGGTGCATGCGGAGAGACCAAAGGAGACTGTAGATCTGGTCAAGGAGTTTGTGGAGGGTGTGTCGAAGTAATCAAGCGTTACACTCGCATTCGTAGCCTTAAATAGACGTAGATGTAGAGTGGATTGGGAAGGGATTTTCCAAATCGATGTCACCACTGGTACAATGCATATACGATATATCGTCGACGGAACGAAGGAGACCCGTTATTAGAAACATAAGAGGTTAGTTACCGCCGCCTGTAGTGATATCATCGTGATTGAGATAGATTAGCCGATCGTCGCCGGTTCCTGAAGTCAGACGTCCGTTGATCTTTCCCATCTTTCTTTGTGCTCATTTGACGTTCACTCAACTATAGGGGCTCTTTCTCACCTTTTTGGCTTGCGCTATGTCGCTAGTCTCTCCTTCCACCGCAGTCAGCCTCCTCACCGCTGGCCTTGGTATCGGTCTCACCCTATTACTACACTACCGATCATACGTCAAACCTCCACTATCCAGCTCATCCAATACAACGGATGGTTTTCTCCCATCTTTCTTCATACCGGCTGTCACTTCACATGGTCGATATCTCCCTCTCACTGCTCGAAATTCTTTCTCCTACTCTGTGCTCTACGTGGGTGTCGACATTGACGCTCTCGAGAGTGGTCGACTCAATCTACCATTTCGTGTGTTCGCATATTCCGGACATCCGATAACCAAAATACTCGGTCTCAGATCGAACAACTATCTAGGGAAAGGAGATGGAAGAGATTCATTGAGGGAAAAGTTGGAAGCTTTTCTTGAGAGGAGCGAATGTGGGATACAAACTCATGAGATTAGAAGAGTCTGGATGGTGACTAGTCCGAGTTTTGTAGGGTGGGAAGGACCGAACCCATTGACAACTTGGTATTGTTATGGGAAAACGAAAGACGGCACTGGGAGAGGACCGTTGAAATGTGTGATACTAGAAGTTCATAACACGTTTGGAGAAGCGTGAGTCGAACCGTACTGATACACTCCCAATCATATCTAGGCCCTCGAAAGAAGGTTGCCTCTTGCCTTCCGAGAACCGCTCACTAACGCTATAAGCACGCAGTCACGCATATGTTCTCAAGGCGGACTCTCCACTGCGTCACGAACCAGCAGCAGGGTACGTAATATGTCTTCCTCTGTTACATATACTCCTGGTTGGCGAGCTGGTCAAACTAATACCGCTATCGTACACAGATACGACCTCGCATTCACCTTCCCTCGATCATTCCACGTCTCGCCCTTCAACAGTCGTGACGGCTATTACAGGGCTGACATTATCGATCCTTTCCCTCCTGATGCCCCTCCCTCACACATACCACAAGTCAAGATCCTCCTTCGACTGCTCACACCTGAACATACGCACAAACTCACCGCCGTCTTGACTTCTGGTCCTTCTCCTCCTATACCCCTCGAACCGGGATCGATCTCTGCCATCCTTGCGGCGCTGGCAAAGTGGCCATTCACCTTGTTCTCTGTGACCGCACGCACGTTCTATCAAGCGTATATACTGCATTACAAGAAGAAGTTGGCGCTGTTTCCAAGACCGGAACCAAAGATTGCAGCAGAGGGTCAGGAAGGAGTGTTTAACCCAC
Organism: Kwoniella shandongensis; assembly: GCF_008629635.2. Lineage (NCBI taxonomy): Eukaryota > Fungi > Basidiomycota > Tremellomycetes > Tremellales > Cryptococcaceae > Kwoniella > Kwoniella shandongensis. Next base: position 61,472 of record NC_089287.1, read on the forward strand.
CTGAGAAGGATGATCAGAGATTGGGCATCGTGATTGGAAGGCAAAAGGAAGCGTGGACGGAAAGGAAAGCGAGGGATGTGATTGGACTCTGGGCACAAGGTCGGGCGGAACATGTCGGAGTCGGGCTAGAGGTCAACTTTGGGAACGGTAGGGAGAGAATGGTGATTGCCCCTAAGGGAGACGATCGACATTCAAATGGGAATGGCCATGGCTCGTCGAATGGTCACAGAAATGGTCACGCCAGTCTTCACCAGCAGAAGGACATCGAGTCGGAAACGCTGCGAATCACCACATCTGATCCCAACTTCTTCACGAACCTGCTTCTATCGCCGTCCCCTCAGCACTCTTTGATTCTATTCCCAGAAAGACTCACTTCTGTCTCCACTACCTCTCTCTTTTTGACCCTTTTCGCATCTCCTCCTACACCGAGCAAGGACTTCCCCGCGCGCCAATCCGCCTCGATACGCTCACGGTTCTTCCTCCATCTGTACTCGTATTCCACACTGGCCCCCACCCCCCAAATACCGTCTCTTAATACGTATCACTTCTCAGATGACCCAACAATACTCGATTGGCGAACTAGATTACAGATCACTCGGTTACTCTTCTGGACATGGTTCGGCGAGATGGCAGATGAGAACCTGTTGAATATGTTGAAGGGGAGATTCGTACCCGGTCAAGAACCGTGGTTGGTGTGGGACAGAGGGATGAAACGCGTTTGGGGGATAGATCCGAACGTGCCGAACGATGGAGGGAGTGTAAGGTTAGATGAGTGAGGGAGGGATGGAAGTGAAGGGGAAGGGGGCCAAGCATTCGCGTCCATATAGACCGCCGCATAGATGTCACATGTTGTCACATAGTGACGAACCGGTCGTTCGACAAAGGTGTAACGACCCTCACGTCGCGTATTTTCTGTTCGAGAGCACCACGTCACTCTGTTCCGTGTAAACTACAGTCAGTTACACTTGGCAAGAAATCCAAGAGTGATTTTTTGAGCACAAAGCACACATGGACTGTAATCTTATCTTTCATTACCGGTGCCTTGTCTGTTTGTGATAACACAACAATGAACGATAAGTTGTACGCGCGCAAGTTATTATGGATGAAGCATATCTTGTCTGCTTATCGGATCTTGGTCAATCTCAGTCAGTCACGGTCGGGTTCCGGTAGCAGTCTTGGAGCGTGAGCAAGCGATCAGCGCTCCGTTGATGAGCGTGTGTCTGTCTGTCACGCTTCAAATCACGCACGTAAAGGGATTCTGAGGATCTGGTCCCGATTGACTGCACTGCGTGAGAGAGCGACTCTGTCACACATTTGCCAAATGCACGAGTGATATCGCTTCGATAGGTACTCCCAGCTTTATTGACTTAAGCTATTCGTACGCTTGGCTGTGAAGAACGTTTTGTCGTTGTTGTCGCGCATCACCTCTTCTACGCGATGTTTATCGACGCAAGTCCTGTCCCATCTGTTGACTTCGACCACTCGACGTGGGCTCCAGAACACAATCAAGCAGTCTCCATCAACTTTTCTCGTGCCAGCATATATATCAAAAAGAGGACCTTGAGTTGAAGACTTCGCTTTTCTTTGAATCGACATACTTTCCTAGCTTTTGGTCCGAACGTACTCACCTCAGTCACTCATTCACCACCACATACAGCAAAGTCTTTTGTTTATATTAATCGAAACCCACGCTTGCTCTCTCTACGTGTCGTCAGCATGAAATACATCCTCGCACTCATTCCTCTAATCCTCCCATTCATCTCGCTGGACGCCAATGCCAAGGTCGCACTCCGAGTCGACCCTCGCGACAACCCACGACCCCAGCCTGTCTTACCATCACCTCCAAGAGGCGATAGGTTCGCCACAGCCACCAGGGCAAGATCTCATCCTGTAGTCGAGGGACCGATCACTACTCCTCCTGATAGAGTGCTGAGTGCGCCAAAGCCGACGCATAAGATTAGACAAACTACAAGAGCCGAGGTGAGTGCGAGATATAGACATGACACGTCGGCTTGGTTACAGTAAACGAAATGACTGGCGCGCACATCTCTCTGCTTCCCATCCTCATGGTACTTCTTGCTCTCGGAAGTGATCCATCACCAATCTCGTGATGAAGAAGTTGCGTCACGCGTACTGACCAATAGCTTGACACCCTCTCGCAGATAATTCGTCGTCAAAAGCGTAAATTACATCGACCAGTCCGAAGACTCATCCCATCGCCTACTCCCCCACCGCCACATATCACCGCACGCAATTCCGAGGTGTTCGATCTGATGCACGTCGCTCCCCATTTCTTAACCAGTCTAGGGGATGATAATCCCGGTAAGTCGAACTCCACTCCCCTACTACCGTACTCATAAGCATTCCAAGCTGATGAGATTATGTTCGCGTACTGTAGTGAATGACGATGTGAATTGGCCACCTGTCCAAACTACTTATCCTCGTACTATGCCCCAAAACCAAGTCCTAGTAGAATGCGCCTCCTTCGCACTCAGTCAACCGATGCCGTATTGGTCTTTGACCCTGTGGTATTCCGATTCAAGGGATATGTGGATATGTCAGACGTTTGTGAGATATCTTTACGAAGATAGGAATACAGAAGCGGATTGGAAGGTGGAGAATCTAGATGCCAATCCCGTCTTTGGTTACGAATATTTCTCGTTGAACCCGATGTAGAAGGGAAGACCTTGCAGTACCTTTCAGTATTACAGTATTCTGCTCCTATGGACACTATTTCTGCTGCATGGTTGAAGTCTTGTGCCCACCGAGAGGCGGGCTTTCAGAGTTCAACAAAGGAGAGCGAGCTGTAAACACTCTACGTATTGACAAAACAAGGAGATGAAAATAGGTCTGGATGTCGTAGCTCACAGGGAGTACTGTAGGCAGTAGCCTGTTAGCAGGCGTAGAAATCCAAGTTTAGATCACACAACGCAGAGGTTGCACAGCACATTTAGTTCATGGCCAAGAATAGAAACTGGTGCTCATCCGATCCCTCCGTCAAGGGTGCTCCAATCGGCGGTGGTTGTTCAAGTTCAGAAGAGATAGCGTATGGGAAAGAGGAAGCTTATAGTATGTCAATCCCCGCCAACAGGATTGATTGAGTCAGATCAAAATGCATAGTAGCGTTCGCGTTGAGGTCTTTCAACGTCACGAATTAGCAAAGGTCCCCACCCCCCTTTGGAACTCTCCAGTCCCCTGAAGCCCTCCTCCCTTCGACTCTGGTGGCGTAACTTCATCATTTCTCATAAGTGTCATTATTGTCCTTGCATCTAAAGATGGAGTATGTAAAGTATAGTCGTTGAAAGGAGGGATGGTGGACGTTATCTACCACATGGAAAGAGCGATACGACCAATGAGCATGATGGCGACTCCCCAAACAGCGGCACCCTTGACCTCGACGCCCAAGGCAGCAGCGCTCTTGGCAGCGGTGGAGGAGTTGGCGGAGCCGGTACCCGAGGGGCTGGCGCTGCCGCCTGAAGCAGCGGCAGTAGGGGAGCCCGAGGCATCAGTGGCTGAGGCACTGCCTGAGGCAGAATCGCCAGAGGATTGGTTGGTGTAGGTCATGAAGTCGGGGAAGGTAACGTTGGTCTCGACGTAAGGAGTCGTCCAGTTGTAAGCGGCAGCGATAGGGACAACGTATTTGAAACCGGCCTTGATCTTGTCATATTGAGTGAGGAACTCGGCCATGGTCATGTTGTCTATACACACACAGTCACCAAGTCAATACAAGATTCACTCTAAGTCAAGGAGATCGACTGAATACGTACTGATCTCGTGGTTGAGGACGACGGGACCGTGAGTAGCGTAAGTACCCTTGCCAGCCTTGTCAATGACCAGTTGGTAGTTCTTGCTGACATCGTCCTGGGTAACACCGCCGGTTCCGACCTGCCAGTCCTCCTACACATCCGATCAGAAAATCAGCACGATTTCCGAAGCACGTCAATTAGTCAAGGTTATCACTTACAGTGTCATCGGACCAGACGATGTTGGTCAAGTTGAGGCTCTCGGCGATGAGTCTGATTCGGTTGTCGACATCACCGTAAGGAGGACGCCTGATAATTTCGGGATAGTCGTCAGCAAAGAAACTGACTTTGGGTTCACGCTCTCGTTCCACACTCACCAGCACATGGGAGTGACACCAGCAACGGTCTGAATACTCTTTCGGGTGTAATAGAGCTCGGCGAACGCTTCTTCGTTGGTCATGGAAGTCATGTATCTAGCAAGAGTAGCAGATTGTCAGCATATATGCACATGACGACACGGACCGCTTTATTGTAGAAGACACTCACTGATGAGACCAGGTGTGAACACAAAGCTGGTGACCATCGTCAATACCTCGGAGAGCCTGAAGAGGCCAGTCGATAACGTTACTTCCGATGTAGAACCTGCACGATTGTTGTTATACATCAGCCTTGCTCGTTTCTAAGTGAACAAAAGATTGTCACCCACATGGTAGCCTTTTGACCTTGGTCTCTGAGATAGTCGTAAAGAGCGTTGTGACTACAGTTGGGTCCATCGTCGAAGCCCAAACCCCAAGTCTCTGGCTCGGGCACACTGACGATATCGGCTTTCAAGCCAGAGTCCGCTGCCGGGGTCGTACACTGACTATGAGTCCACCAACAGTCGGGATCTTTGGCATCGTAGTTTTTGGACAAGGTCCAATCACCGTTGTGTGTGCCCTTGGGACCGACGTTTGGGTATTTAGCGTTTACGGTCGCGTTGATAGTGGCGAAGAGAGCAGTGGCCTCATCGTCACCGGGAACGATAGCAGCTGTTTGCCAGACAGTGGGGAAGTTCTTGACAACGTCAAGAACGGGTTGGTATGAGTAGTACATGCACTCCTCAACGGGGTCTGAGCCGGCAGAATGCAGTCCAGTTAGCTTTGCAACATGACACAAGTCGTAATGATACTCACCAACGCTGGAAGCAGCGCTAGCCTCATCGGTGACGGCAGCAGCAGCTCGAGGACCGAGGTATCTCTTGGTCTGCATGGCCCTCAACTCGGCTCTGGAACCAATGATAGGTCCTCCGAGATTTCGACGTGCGATATCGTGACCACCGCATCCGGCGTGTCCGAGCGCTTGAGACGCGCCAACTGAAAGAGCGAGAAGGACAGCTGTAGTAGCTTGAAGCATGATGATTATATGGAAATAGAGGAAAGGAGAGGGAGACGGGAGGGGGACGGATCGGTATGAATGAGAGAACGATTGAAGAATCACTGGGAGATAGGACTGTGTTATATATGTTTAGAAGACGACCAACACCGCACAGGGTAAAATGATTCCAAGCATGATTGACCTTTGTTTTGGCATCGCTTTTTCCTGGTTATTAATCAGTAGCGAAGGAGAGGGTCAAGCGAGTGAGTGCACTGAATGAGTGCTCCAAAGTCAATAGGAAAGAGATCAACGTGTCGGTAGAACAAGAACTGCCCTGACTGCTATGCGGTCCGAAAGAACTTTGTGGCTCTAGCGATATGATTACCATGCGATAACGGATGAAAGGGTGCACAGCATCGGATCTCAAGGGCGGCAGAGGACGAGTAAGGTGGATATCGTTTGTGCTTTTATGCTTGTTTTATTGTTTTGTTTACATGTTCTTTTTTTCTTTTCCCTTTGATATCGATAGTAGTAGTAGTAGTTCTACTCGCAAGACACGAAAATACATTTCAGGTCGACGAGTGCCACTTCGTCACTAGTACGCACAGGAATTCAGGGCGGAAAATTGTTCTATTTTCGGGATACAGTAACTTACTGGGACAGTAACTTATCACAATAGTTGCCGCATCCCCTGTACCGCAAGCAGACCCTGCATATGGTAACGAGTGGTATGAATGTCGACGCGGTCTTACAGTGCGTACGATACATGTTCAATCGCCTGCTGTGCAGAAAGTGCAAAGCACCCGCAAAGCACCTCCAAAGAGCATATATACTAACTGTATAAACAACAAGTCTCATTCCGAACATTACTTTCCACCCGCTTGGTACGACCGGAGTTTACCCGAAAAGCACATCCGCGGCCCCCGCGGAGATAAGTCTCATTATCATTATTAGTTTAGCTATGAGCAGTTATTGTACACTTCGCTTGCTACCCCTTTGCTCCAGCATAGCGACCATGGTATCACCCTCACTCGTTCCTAATGCTTTGAAACCATCAACGACCCCTTGCCAATCACCATCTGAAACCTCTTGATGAAGTTTGAACCTCCCCTCTATTCTCTCGATCGTGATTTCTATTCCTATAATCCCCTTCTTCAACGTATCGACGTATTTCTGAGGCGCGTCGCTGACCTTCCAAGGTCTTTCTATCCCTTCTTTCCCAGATCGCTTCAACATGGATTGTTCCCCCTCACGTGATAGGTCCTCCACCTGTTGTTGGAGGAATGATCCGGTCGCGTCGTTATTCTTGTAATGTATCGTTGCTCGACCATAAACTTGTACTGCAGCGAAATCCCACGTAGGTACGACTTTACCATCAGCCGGTTTTGATTCAACATAGAACTTGGGTGTGACATAAGAATGGACGGGGGCGTTGAAGAGAATCAAGACTTCTTCAGATAGTTCGTCCTCCCCCGACTCGTTGAGCGCGTCGATGATAGCTTTGGCTTGAGGATTCGCTCGAGCCATATGACCCCGTAGTTTCCCCTTGTCCTCTGGATCATCTTCTAGGGTTGAGAGGACGAAGGGAATGTGTGTCGTTTGGAGTGTAGCGTATTTGGGACTAGGGATGGAGGTGGTGAATAAACCGAGGGGATATGAACGGATGAATTGTTGTAACGTCGGAACATCGAGCTCAGCGTGCACGGGACGTATGTACATGTTGGTGGGCTCGCTGCTCAGTCGTGATAGTAGGTATAGGTAGGAAGGATGTTGCTGGAGCTGCGAGAGCGATGAATCAATACGTATATGTAATCTATGCAAGCAAGTCGACTCATTTCTCGTCAAATCGGCGACAGATAATAGGCGAGATTTCGCAACCACGTGGCAACAGCCAACCAACGCGCGACTAATGCAATACAACAATGGAATGAGGGAAGTACAGCCTGAACATTATCACCGACAGAAAAGCAAAGTATGCTCTCCACACCGCGTGTTTCGGCTCGGCGTTGCACAGATGCGACTTGCACCGAACATCGTTGTAAGCATTAGATGCTGAGGGTGTCGTCTGCGATTCAACGCCGGGGCGCCTGGTCTTTCCCCAATTACGGCTGAAACGTCCTTGAAGAAGGCATTGTAGCTATCGTAATCTACAGGCTGCTTTTGAGTTTGTTATGTAGAGCTCTCACAGCACTGTCATCGCTGCATGTCGACAGTCGCGATCCGTCGTCGAAATAGACCACAGACTAGATGATTCATGTACAACTAATGTGAATAGCACGCCACTGAACCGGTTATCCGGTAATCTTCAGGCCTGCTTGCTTGGTGAGCGTCCGTCCTGTTCACAACAAACCAAACTGTGCTGGCTCGATGTGTACGAGCGTAAAGTGTAAGCAAGTGTGTCGCACCCAGTCTTACTTGCGTAAGATTGCATTGTTACCGTGTCAACAAACCATCATCATCCGGCATAATTGAAACCACCCATGCAATTGCCATAGTAAGACCAAGACGGGAGAATCGAATTTCTTATTACCTGGACCGGAAAGGCTTGCACTCAAAATGCCGGGAAACAGACGTCACAAAGTTCAATGTTGTCACCACCGTCGTCATCGTCGAGTTGTGCCCCATGGGGTGGAAAAGGGAAATAAAAGTTCCAGTGATGCGATCTACACTCTACAATCGTCTAAGCGAGGGGAAAAGGAAGCATGATCGATGCAAACTACTACTAATATCACTACTTGGCTTCGATGCAGGTAGAACAGTCCAGGGGGGGAATGGTTTGTTTATGCTCAGGCACAGTCCAGAACCCCTCATTCTCCCCGTTTAATGTGTTTTTGGCTGCTTCCAGATCAACGGTACACAAAAGGCCAAGAAGCGCCTCGCCATCGTAGTCCAGATCCCCCCCGATCTACTTGCGCTTCACGGTCGCTGTACTGCCAACCCTGGATAATATACCTTGTGCGGTGTTGCCCTGATGGATGGTACGAAGCGTATGACGATTCACATCGATACTCGGTACGACCCAGTCTTTTGTTCAGCTGACTTCTCATGGCTATGGCCCGGAATGCCGCAAGCGAGATGATGTGTGATGCAACCAGTAATGTTTACGATCGTGATCGACAACGGTCAAAATCATGAAAAAGTAACCACCAAGCCAAAAATGGAGGTATGCATTTAATCACTTGTTTGGATTCAACCTCGTTCAACCTCTTCTACAAAACGCACAATAGCGATCATTCCAGTCGTTGAGATCACTCTTTGTCAGTGAACGTAGTGTAATAGTGGTACAGTACCCACCATGAGTTCGGTAGTGAATCTCGTTCCGATAGCCGATCGATCCTCCCTTTTCTTCCTGATCACCACACCGGTCCTCTTCCTTCTGAGCTACTTGCTACGCACAGCATGGTCCTATCGTCAGTCAAAAGCTGTCACTCGTCGATCACGGCGGATCTCAGAGGAGAGTGCGAAACGCCCCGACCTAAAAATCGATGAGAAGGAGGTATCCGCTGTGAAGGTAGTGGCGAGCGAGGAGATCGAGAAGCAAAGATATGTGGGCATCTTTGATGCTTTGGAGAATGCAGAGGTCACTTATCAGGAGAAGGAGAGGGTAAAAGAGGACAAAGTGTTGTACCATCAACTTCAGAACATTGAAGATCATCCAGGTATGTACGATCGAGCTCCTCCTGCCCTCCAGTCCTTCCGGATCAGTTTCGCTGACATGTCATTCTGTCTTTTCAGAAGGGACGAACGCAGCTCGTATACGTCTCACCGAACTGTTTGATCGAACAATGCATGCCGCTTCCCAACAATCCCCTTCATCCACCATCCTCGCCGTCAACACCTACACCCCTCAGGCCCTCGAACAACATTTCGCCGGAGAACACACAAGCAGTACGAATCGCTACGAAGCGTACCTCGCCCGACGGAAGAAGGGTGGACCGCGTGAACTGTTCCCAACAAGAGAACATGCCGTGCGATGGCTTCGTACCGCCGCTGTGGTGAAATACGTTGATGGCGGTTGGGTTGCCAACGTCCTTGGTGTGGATACTGCCGCTCCGAAAGGTAGTAAGATCGAGGAAGGGGATTACCCTGGTGGACCGGAGAGAAGAGCGGGGAAACTTGCGTGGCAAGTGATCAGCGAGGAATTCGGAGATGGAGATCTCGATAAGAACCACGTTTACGTTTACAACGAACTTCTGAAAGGATTACATCCATCCGGTCTATCTGCTACGGGCGCCGAACAACACTTCGACGGACTCGCCGACGATGAAGGTTCACCAAGATGCTGGACTGCAGCAGTGGCACAACAGTGTATCGGTCTCCTTTCTTCTACCGATGACTACTTTCCCGAAGCTCTAGGTTTCAACATGGCTTACGAGACGCTGCCTTATCATCTCCTTGTGACTTCAAGAGAACTGAGAGAATTGAAGCTCGACGACTACTACTTTGCCCTACATATCACGATCGATAACCCCGATTCCGGACATGCAGCCATCGCGAGAGCTTCTGTAGATCGATATCTTGAAGGAGTGAGAGTGAGAGATGGTCAAAAAGCCATGGAACGGATGTGGAGAAGAGTGCAAGCAGGTGTCATCTTAGCCGATGGATTACCGACGACTCCTTGGGCACCTGTCGATTTCGCCGTCGACCCTGTCACAAGATTGTGGAAACCTGTCCCTCAAAAGGCTGCGGTCGCCGGTGCAACGGAGATCGAATCGCGTTTGGTGAAATTGTTGGGCAGGAAAGCGATTGCAGCGGAGAAGATGCATTGTCCATCTCGGATCTTGATCAAGGGTCATACGATCGAATATTGGCTAGCACCAGCCACATTCACCTTCGACAAGGGACTCGAATTCGTCAGAGCTCTCGCGGAAAAGCGACCTTGGGTCAGTCCTGGTAGTTCACCGAAGAGCAAGCTTGTTCAGGAGCTGGAGTGGGGAGGGAGAATGTTTGGTGCTTTCTCGAGAGATGAGGTTAACGTCGTGAAGAGATGGATCGAAGCACTCGGTCAGGTCGAGTCTGCCGAGGGAGCTTATGAGCGATATATCGGTGTTGGCGAAAAGTCAATTGCGCTCCCCATTCCATTAAGAGATGTCTCGACCGATGTAATCGCTCGATTCGCCTCAACTACCCAAACCCCTCACTCTTTTTCTTCTCTTGCGACACTCCCCACACGATCCAGCTCGTCAATGGACATCAACCAATTCGCAGCCGTTTGGTTCACCTCAATAGCGCTCGTTGAACGATTCCCCTTATCCCCGGCCAAGTTTGCTACGCCATTAGGTTCTTCCGTCCTTCGAATCCTGCGAGCTCAATTGGGTTTCCCCGCCTTACATACCAACGATGACATCTGTGCTGGGATGGATGACGTTTTCGCTGAAGAGGACGGACCCGCGAACGTGCTCGGTCTATGGGAGATTGGATACGACATGTGTCGAAGAAGAGGGCTCGATGCGCCAGCTAAGCAAGCAGAATTGCTCGAGTGGATCGAGTCCAATTCGGAGTCGTCCACAGCGAGATTCTGTTCGGATATGCTTGAACTTCGATTAAGGCCGTATACGCATCAAGCGACATTACTCGGTATCACGTACGGCACGACTTTGCATCTTATCGGTTCGGAAGGCGTGAGAACTTTAGCGACATCGGAGGAACAGGTGATCTTGGCGAGGATCAAGGGTGAGATCGTAGATGCTATCAACGGATGTGTGGAGGAACAGTCCGCTTCCTCGTCAGAAGGATGGTGGGGCGACTTTGTAAATGGGTTCGAAAGGGCGAGATCTGAAATAGGGACATTTGCATAGGCTCCATGGCATGTCATGTATCAATACTAGTGTAGTGGTAGTGTAGGTGTAAACATATATCCTTGCATGTATCGCTCATTGTTATGGTGGTGTAAACGTGGAGGAACGAATAAGTGAGGCATATTGATGAAATGCCTCGTTCCCGACGGATTCAAAGACGACGACAACAAGGGCGGATACAGCGATGATGGCAAGAGTTATTAATAACTCGACCGAAATGAAGGCATTTGGGACCTTTGAAAGTACTACCATTACAGTTTCTTGATCTTATCGTTGACAAGAGGTACACTTCATACATCACAAATCACGTTGATATACGTCTGTCGAGTACCGATATTGCCATTTATCCAAGGACCGAATCCCGTTCTTCAACTCACAACTCACAATCTGTAACCTTCGTCCGAGAAGAGCGATAGATCTGGATAGATCATATGACATCGAGCTAGACGTACGGAGAGGAAAACATTGCTCAAGAGTAAGTAAATAGCTGGGATATACTTAATCACAATTACCTGATTCTCACCTCGCCCCGAGAATGCAAAGTAACCATCATCGGACGAGAAGTGCGCTGACCTACTATGTATCGTTCACAGTGGACATGTCAGGTATGGGTAACAGTGAGTCGCCCAGCCGTTCCCAGTCTCTGAATAAGTTCTATCAACCGTGCTAATCTGTTTATTCTCACAGTGGATTCGACTGGTTCGGGATCCGGTGGTATGAAGATGTATTTCCACGGCAGTATTGGGTCAGACAGTGAGTGATATCTCGTCTCGTCTCATTCCCTCACCACAATCAGAGCGCTAATTATCTATGACTCTCTTTCACTTCCATTGTTACTCTTTACCTTCTGCCCTTCGCCGACCTCCCTGCATTCCTTTTGCCCGACGTCAACCCCTCACCTCCTGCCCCCCTTCCACCACCCTCCAGTGCTATGGTTCGCATCGTGGATGCCTTCGTCGGCTGGCGCTACGGTCGGAGTGTGCATCGGTCTCTTCATATTTGCGATCTTTGAGCGATACTTGGTCGCTTTCAGAAGAGCTTGTGATGCGTCCTGGCGAAAGGGGTGAGTGATATGTACCACATGGTCTTCCCTCTCCACCCGTGGGATGGCACGCCGTTTCCCTTCTTTCACGTTTTGTGAAGGAGAAGGTGTGTACGCTGGTCTTTAAGAACGGACAGCTGATACTGGATCGCTTTGTAATAGACAACTTGGATATGCTCGACCCACATCGACAGGTACTATCCCACCCTCTTCGTCGTCTGCAGGGACGACCACCGCCATTACCACTGCCACTGCCATTCCCAACCTTACTCCGCCCACATCATCCCGACGCTCCTCTACCCAAAAAGATCTTTACACAACACCCGATTATTCTTCCCCTGGAGAGAAAGAAACAGAACAACAGGTACCTCCTGGTTCAGCTTCGTCGTCTTCAGCTTCAGCTTCTTCCGGCGCTTTAGCGGCCCCTTCATACTCTTACAATGCGACTTCGACCGACAAAGAGAAGGAGAGAGAACAACCATCGCACATGAGTCATCTCCCTAGAGCAGTAAGGATGACTTTAGATCCTGCTCGTGAGGGGAGATGGAGCAGACCTTTCAGATGGGGTGTTGATCTCCCCAGGGGGTTACTACAATCGCTACAAACGTTGATCCACTATCTTCTCATGTGAGTGCGGATGCATACCCTCAACCGGACCATGATGATTGAAATGGATCGCTGATTCTGGACATCGTGATGTGGTTCTAGGTTAGTCGTCATGAGCTTTAATATATGGTGGATCATCGCTGTGGTCGTAGGTAGTGGTGTTGGGGAGATGTTGTTTGGTAGATTCGGATCAAGTCATGCGGGGCATTAATGCCTCACCTCGCAGGGTAGTGTGTTGTGTACATGGTTTATCATGCATTTTGTATCTACTTTTCCTCTACAATCTTGTTGATCAACGTTCCAACACCATGAGAAACAAAGACGCGGAATTCGTCTCCGTCCTTGAGAGTGATTCGAGGATTGGCCATCCATCCCACTCCAGCGGGGGTACTATGGTGTTTGAGTCAGTCATGGCACGCTCTAACAACCCAGTCGATGCGACGAGACTGAGCATGGGAGTGGATATGTCACTCACCCTGTGATGATAACGGTTCCAGGCTGGATCGTCGTTCCTTGCGAGAGGAAGGAGACGATCTTGGGGATCGAGAAGATCAGATCGCTACAGCAAGCACAGGCAAGTGTGTGAGTTAGCCACAGTTCGCTCATATTGTAGCTCGACGATCTGCAGAAGAAAATATGAACACAGACTCACTCCAATGCACTATCTTGAACGGTATTTCCATTGTGGATCCCCTTGATCTTGACCTCTTTAAGATCTGCGACTGCGTCCTTGTGTACGAAAGCAGGTCCGAGGGGTAAAGCCCCGTCGAAAGACTTGGAGTACGACCATTGGGTAGTCTTGAATTGGGCGATACGGGATGAGACGTCGTTGGAAGCTGTGAATCTGGGAACAGGAACGGAACAGCAAAGACGTAAGTGAGTTTGGAACATCGTCATTTCTACGGAGGTTTCGTCTGAAGGAATACAGTCCAAGGGTCGATACTCACCCCAAGACGTAGTCCAATGCCTCTTCCTCTGACACATCCTTCACCTTCTTCCCAATCACGATAGCCACCTCTGCCTCGTAATCTGCTGCATTGTCGGCAACGAACGCCTTGGGGATGACGGTCGGCGCAGGATAAGGGTCGCCGAGGGTGTTGCTGGTTTTGGTGAAGACTGTAGGGACGGAGGGTACTTCTAGGCCGCCTTCTTGGGCGTGTTTGAGGTACTGCGGGGAAAGGGAGAAGAGATCAGTAAAGTCGCCCTCGTACTTTCGCCTCCACACCTCTAAGTAGATGACGGTATCAAACACGAAGAGTGAACGTAGGAGCAAAGCCTCGCCCAGTGGAAAATATCCCGACCACACTCACATTCAGTCCAATACACCTGATCGTTCCCACTTCTTCCTGCGAGATCGGCGACAACAGCCTCTCGACCACTTCTTTCCTGCCCGTTCTCTCCCCAGGACTGACTACCGATTTACCCGAGAAGACCTCCACCTCGATAGGTTTCGACTCGTACGATGCGAGACCGACATCGAGGGACGAGTCGGTAGGTTCACCGATCAACGGTGTAGGTGATGAAGGTGAGATGAAACGAACGAGTCGGGTGTATGTTGACATTGTACGTGTGTAACGGGATATGAAGGGGATCATTCAAAGAGTCTTATACGACACAAGACACAGATAGAAGATGAGATGTGATGTGATGTGATGTGATACCGTGACGTTCGGCTTCCAAAATCCGGCTAACTCTTTCGTTATCAATAACTCTAATGGTGTCAGATGTTGTCATCCACTTGACTTGCTCCGTCTCGTATTTGTCACCGAAACTGACGCCGATAAAACTTGTTTGTGTGAGTGTATCCCCTGATCGTGCGCCGAGAGACCGTTGACCTGGCTTGCCGCGATACAGTGCCCAAAAGGGCTATGGAGATCAGAATACTTGATGTACTTGTATCGAAGAAGAGCGAATAAGACGACCATCCAAATATAGAATTGCTCGGACCGAGTTTTGCCGAGCGGTCTCCTTGGATACGGTCGCATTGTTACTGTGATTTACATCTTGCTTCGACCTCTTCTTACTCATGCTTCGAAACAAGCAAGAAGATGTTCAGCCGCATCACTACACCCGCCCATACTCGTATTCTCCACAGCTCGGCCATTCGCACAATGTCTTCTTCCGCTGCTGCTGCTGCTGCTACGAGTAAAACACCTATCAACCTCATTTCAGTCAACACTTTCCCCGAAAGAGCTGCTAAAGTGATCGGAGCTGTGATTGAGAATGTAAAGGATAAATATACGATAGTCCATGCTGGCAATTCGACTAGTGAGTGCTTACCCCTTTACACATGTATGGGGGGGATGCAAATCTGATTGGTGCGATGATAGCGATTGAAGGGGTTAAGCCATTGTTGGAAAAGACTCAACCACCTCCTGGTATCCTTGTGAGTAGACTCGACCGTTCGCTTCAGACAAGAGAGTGATCACACTGACTGACAGAACGCCGTTGATACAGTTCGCCGCATCCATGGTGAGCTTCACAGCCACTCGTCCCCTGCAAGAACGCTTGAGCTAATTTCAGTCCGCCCTGCCCTCTTCTTCTAGTGGACACCAGAACAACAAGAAGAGATACAACAGATCGCTCGTAATACCATCCCAGGTATCAAGACACATGCCATCCCTAGTGGATTACAACAGAAATCAGGAGTGGAGGGTGTCATCCAGTATCTGGGGGAGACGATAGATGAGATTATGGCGAAGAAGTAGGAAGTGATTAGATCCAAATGAAGGAGATGCTGCCTTTGTTGGCGAAATCATTCGCACGGCACCCGAGTCAGAAACAGGTCGAAAGGGTGATCTCGAACGGATAGATTCACTTCTCCGGAGTCTAAGCGTGTACATCGCGAATTCCGAGACGATACGAAAACGTATATTCTAAAGCCCGAAACCCTATCCTTATCGATCCAAACATTGACACACGTTGGTGGCTCCTTCTCCTCCACAGGCCGCCTCAATGTTCGCGTCGGTACATCCAAATACGACAGGCCAAGTACGTTCAAGAGCGTGTCCTGTGGACAACAAGTCAGCATTGAGCGACTGAGCGATTTCAACGAAACGCATAAACAGTGTTATGTGTTCCGCACGCTTTCACATCGTACTCACCCAAAGTAGGATTGCTAGGCTCATTGTTGTGCCATCCCTCCTTCCAGATCCAATGTTCTGGTGGAGCGTGGAATTTGGCTTTCAGGTTTTGATATGACAACAGTTGATTATTGAGGATACGTCTTCGAGAAACGACAAACTGTCCGGCCCATGTTGCCTATGACCAACAAAAACAAAACAAAACGCAGTCAGCGGGCTGGACATACGTAACGATAGTGTAGGCTATTCTGGAATCACACTCACCAGTACAGGTTCTGGTGGACAGAAATCGCTCCTGAACATGACGTAGATATCGTTCATACGAGGGAATTCCATGCCGTGCGAATCTTTACCGCATTGTTGAGTGATATAAGGACCGAACGACAAGAATCCAGTGGCGGGTTTGAGGACATCGCGTAGTCGAGGGACGAATACCCAATCCCAAGCGACGTGAGGCTATAGTGAGCGAGGGAGAACGAACGTCAGGGACAGTCCGACACAACAAGCAGATAGGGGGAAGACAAGAAAGAGGAGACCAAATTGTTTCGACTCACCTGCATGAAAATGGTGTGTTCTGCCAAGTTGGTAGCAGGAGTCTCGTAATGTCTGACAATGTGGGACTGTTCAAGACCAAATGCATGCTCGTCAGCGTTGAGAACCAAAGTGTTGCAGCTGGCTGCTCGCGACAACTCACAAGATATGTCTCTCCTTCTCTCCCTACATTCGGTATCGTCACCACCTCATCTGCCATGTCCAACAACTCCATCTTCCCTGCATGATCCCGTTCCTTCTTTGTGTAGATGATGACGCGATGTTTCTTGTGTTTAGGCAAATGAGATTTCACAGTCGCTATCGATTCTCGCATAATATTGATATCTTCATCATAATGCGATACGACGCTATATAAGTGGGTGACCGAGATCAGCTTTCGTGTCGAATATTGTTATGATGTTCCTCACTTACATGTCAAAGTCACTGGTCAAGCTCCAGTCCTTGCGTCGAACTACATCCCGACTATCTCTCCATGTGCTGGGATAACTCCTACACGCGAGTAAGAAAACCAGATTGTTGAGAAACACACTTCCACGATATACGTGCGACACTACACTCACCGTGATGATCCGAATCCGGAAGACAGCTGAGATATGAGCAATATCAACCCAATCGCCAGCGCTATCAATGTCGTCTGTCTCTTCCTGGGCGACGCTCTCAGCTTGTCCAGAGCTTGCCATGCCTCCTCCATGTTGTACATCTTGAAGGATGTCGGGAATTTCGAATCTGAATTTGATGACATGTCTCCCTACGCTCGTTCCGTCTCAAGTGGTCGCTGATGATACTGATGATAATGCAAGCTGTTATCGTTATGTTATGTTAACTTCAAAATATCACGATGGACGATCATGTCCATGCTGTGCTGCTCTTTGAATGAAATGCAACCAGTTGGTACGTGCGCTGCCTTTCCACCAAAAAATAAAAAAAGACAAATACCCAGGTCCTGGAATCAGGGTAAATCAATCAATCAATCAGCGTGTAAATAGAACAGACAGAAATGACCCGCGTTCCAGTGAATATCATCTCTTCTCAACCTCTTCTTGCATCTACTCGGCCTGTCCAACGCGACGAGGCGCGTCGAGGGGGATGCTCCGCGGCCGTGCATTCAGCAGAATTGGAGCTCTGTCAACATAGACGTTGCATGTACCCTATTTTCTACCTTCTTGGCTCTAACTACCAACTGACTTGATTGATGATATCATAGATGTTTTCGTTATACGACGCGTGCTCGCTTGTTACTTTCACTTTTCGTCGATGCACAAGTGCGACGCTAGGATGCGAATTGTGAATGCTTAGAATATGGTGTACCCTAAAAACAATTCCGGACCCCATCAGATGTCGATCTAAGCAGTAACGGCAGATTCCGTAAACACCACTATCATGACTCACCTCCATCAACGACCACATCTGAACCTGCCATGAATCCCATACCGCCCATCTTGTCAGATAACAAGACTGCAATGAAATGGCCGATCTCTTCGGGCGAAGCGAATCTGCACAAAACACCGCGCGTCAGTGTTACCAACTCTAGATGTATCAGAGCAACTTACCGTCCAACGGGAGTACGCTTCTCCCATTCTCCAACCCAAGATTTCGCAGTCTCGTCAGGCGGGTTGGCGATCATATCGGTAGAGACGTAGCCCTGTATTGTCGTCGCCAGATAACGCATTAGTTTACACTTGGGGGTACAGTCAAAATCACCCCGCACTCACAGGCGATACCGAATTGACAGCAACACCCAAGTGTGACCATTCTCCAGCAAGACTCTACCACCTCATCAGCGCGAACCTTGACTCACACTAAACACATAGCTCACCTTGGCCAACATCGTCACCGCTCCTTTACTCGCGTTGTATGCAGTCTGACGTTGAGGGTTCATAGCCACCAACGCAGAGATACTGGAAACGAACAAGATCTGTTTGTTGAGGTTGATACCCTTCTTACCCCACACTTCGAGGGGCTGGGAAGATGACGAGGTGGAGATGGGGAGATCGAGCCATGATCGGACGAGAGCACGAGCAAGGTAGAAGGGACCGAAGGTGTTGACAGCGAAGATGGAAGTGAAGTCTTCTACGTAGGTGAGATGATACGTCAGGGTGCTGATTAGGTAGCCTAGTCACGGCGAGCTGCCCACTTACCATCCGTGTTTTCATGCGCATCTTTCCACAAGCTTACACCTGGTGCGCGTACCCTATTAGTGAGTTTGTGCCAAAATTCCAACGGACTCGGCAACTCACCAGCATTTGCTACACCAATGTCGACCTTTTTCCCGAACGCCTTTTCGACCTCATCGACCGCCTTGTCCACGTCTTCGCTCTTTGTCACCTCGCACGAGAAAGCCTTGACTTGGACGTTGTACTTTTCTGACAATTCCTTGGCGACTGGACTGGCATCTTTGGAAGTGTAGGTGATAGCTACGTCTGCACCTGCCTCGGCAAGAGCCGACGCGATGGCTTTGCCGATCCCTCTACCACCGCCAGTGACTAAGACGAGCTTTCCAGAGAAATCGAGTGTGATAGGCATGTTGTGTGTCGGTTTGTACGATTCGAGGGGGAGAATGTTGAACAAAACACAAGCGAAGAAAGAGGCTGCTGACTTTTTCTTGACATACTCGTATGGCAGGTAACCCATGTGTAGTGTTTGATCTAATCGGGCCGAATACTCCGGAAATTGTCCGGGAACTGATGAAAGCCGGTGCGGCAATTGCTGAAAGAGTTCATCACATGGTTCCACATTCATAATTATAAAATCAACATTCCTTCTTCGACTAACTTTATAATTTCACTTCTACACTTCTCCCTAACGAACGCATCCCCCCCTGGCCCCCCAACACACACACCATGCCCGTCGCAGTCACTTCTATCGAGTCGTCAAAGTACGAGACTCAGTATGATCCCACCAAAGTACTGAAACACCCCGAGTTTCGAGTACTGAAGGAGGGCGATCCAGAATTGGAGGATGAGCAAGCCAACGTCGCTTGTGCCTATAACCCGGCTCACGAGGTTCATATGATCCATAAACCGTTGTTCAAGCCTGGTCCAGGAGAGGTCACAGTTCACGTCAGAGCTACTGGTATTTGCGGGTGAGTCGGTCGCGCATATCTTTGCTTTCAACAAATGCTGATTATTTTCCATTATTTGCAACGCGCGCAGCTCCGACGTACATTTCTGGAAACATGGTCACATTGGTCCCACTATGATTGTCACCGACGAATGCGGAGCAGGTCATGAGTCTGCGGGAGAAGTCATCGCCCTGGGTGATGGTGTCACCCAATGGAAAGTAGGGGACAGGGTCGCGATTGAGGCTGGGGTCCCCTGTGGCTTAGCGAGCTGTGATCCCTGTAGAACCGGAAGGTATAACGCATGTAAGCTACAACTTTCCCCCAAAAGTCTCGTAAACCCCAAGTTGACATAATTTAGGCCCCGCTGTTGTCTTCTTCTCTACCCCACCTTATCACGGTACCTTGACAAGGTTCCACAACCACCCCGCTGCATGGTTGCACAAGTTGCCCGACAACGTTTCTTTCGAAGAAGGTTCCGTCTGTGAACCTTTGGCAGTCGCGTTGGCAGGTCTCGAACGAGCGAACGTGCGTCTCGGTGATCCAGTAGTCATCTGGTAAGTCGACCCACCCACTTATCAGCGGGATCAGCTGCTGATGTACAACGATTTACAGTGGTGCCGGTCCTATCGGTTTGGTCACCCTTCTTGCTGCTCACGCAGCAGGGTGTACCCCCATTGTCATTACGGACCTCTTCGAATCGCGACTCGACTTTGCGAAGAAGCTCATCCCAACCGTCAAGACTGTCGTCATTGACCGTGCTGCTTCACCCACGGACGTCGCTGCGAAGATCAAGGAGGCGGCAGGGACGGAGTTGAAGTTGGCTTTAGACTGTACAGGGGTTGAAAGCAGTATCCGCGCGGGTATCTTTGTGAGTAACATTGTTCTCCTTGGTTCAGAGTCGGTTTTACTGACAGAGATGCCTGTCAAGTCCGTTGGCTTCGGTGGTAAGGTCTTCGTCATCGGTGTTGGACCTTCCGAGCAGAGTGTGAGTTGGGAATCTGTCACCATTTGAGTTAATGGAGTACGACTGACAGAAATGTGCAGTACCCCTTCGGATACTGCTCGGCCAACGAGATTGACCTTCAGTTCCAGTACCGATACGCCAATCAAGTGAGCAAGACACAGTTCGTAAATGTCCTCGATGTGCTGACAATGCTCTGCAGTACCCCAAAGCTATCCGACTCGTTGCTGGCGGTTTGATCAACCTCAAACCTCTCGTCACTCACCGATTCCCACTCCGAGACGCCGTCAAGGCTTTCCACGTTGCGGCCGATCCCACTCAGGGTGCTATCAAGGTTCAGATCCAAGACTAGGGTGGGAATGGACAGTAGATGTCTAATATTTTGGGACTTCGGTGTACTAGAGGTGCTATGAAGAGATATATATATATATATATGGGGAACGGAATAGCAGGCAAGTGATGAAAGGACGATGAATGGAACCATGCATATGTAATAAATGATACTGCGGGTCACTTCTTACTTCCCCTCGGCTGCGAGGTCGTTCAATACTCTACTCAACTTCTCTACACCTTCTTTGACTCTATCTCTATCCTTCTCCCTGACTCGTGGTAAGACTCGTCCGTGGAATCTATCTGGGTGGTAGTTCCTTATCGCTTCTCTGACGACTTTCCTGACGTCGACTACCGATCCACTACCACTTGCTGAAGCGGCAGCTTCGTCTTCCGCCATGGCATGTAGGAAAGGCCGTACGTTTTCAAGTGTGAATTCGTCCGAAGTGAATGTCGATTTCGATGAGTGATAAATTGGCCAAGGTATATCTACGAATCGTAATTCCAATTCTTCGATTTCGACCTCACTACCCGTTTCACCTAGTTTCTTCCAACGAACTTTCCATCTCCCTCTCTCCTCTTTCCTCTTCCTCTCTTCCTCATCCCCCTTTTGTTTCTTCAACCTCTTCATCTTCTTCTCTTCTTCTTTTCTCAGTTTCTCACGTTCAACTTCTTTCAGTCGTTCTTTCTCTTCTTTCTCCTTTCGTCGGCGTTCGGCCTGTTCAATCTCCGAACGATGTTTACGACGATACATCCCTTCTCTAATCCAGGATGTGTATTCTTCTTCATTCATCGTTCCGATCGGTGGGATTTGTCCTCCGTCAAAATCAACTTCCAAAGCGGGATCACGATGTCGTGGTAGTCGAGTACCAACTCCAAATCCAGCAGCGGATGCTAATTCTCGAAATCGTCTAGGAATGTGGA
Organism: Kwoniella shandongensis; assembly: GCF_008629635.2. NCBI lineage: Eukaryota > Fungi > Basidiomycota > Tremellomycetes > Tremellales > Cryptococcaceae > Kwoniella > Kwoniella shandongensis. The sequence goes on from NC_089287.1 coordinate 82,925, forward strand.
TTCCCTCCATACTCCCCGCATAGCCATAGCTTACTCCTCCAAATGGATCTTCTGCCCCTGCGCCACTTGCCATCCAAGCGATTTTCTCCTCCCATTCTCTTCTTTCTAATTCTTCTCGTGCACGACGTCCATATCCACCCATCCATTCACCTTGACCTTGCGTCCCACTACTCGATCCAGCTCCACTTTCGTCGTACACCTCTCCTTGTTCCCGTTGAGTCGATCTGGCCCGATGTCTAGGTGGTGAGATTGATTCGGATCGATAGGGTCGAGGTGGGGAGACGGCGTATCCGTTAGCGCGGGAAATACGTTCTGTCTCTCGTGCAGCTCGACGTTGTTCGCGGCGATAGAGTCGATGAGCTTTTTCAGGTTTCGTTTCTTTCCTAATAGACATTGAATGATAATCACGTCAGCTTGCAGCTTTCGCTTCACTTGATTTGAGCCTGTTGTGCTTGACGGAGGAAAGAAGGGAACGAAAGAGAGTGAGAGTTGCACGTACAGCTTGATCTTGGTAGGTTTGGGGACGGTATAGTCTGCCTCCCTATCCAGACCCGCTTCTCCTCCAGTCATCTTGATAGTTGTAAGACTCTGCTTAGCAATGGAAGGAGCATTGAGATATATTATATGGTCAAAGCCGAAAGGTGATACACATAAGACCACTTGATGGTCGGTTGGGTGGCAAATCCCAAAACACCCAACTTATCTGGCGAGCCTAACCTCATTCGCTTCCACGTGGTAATACATCATCACCATCCATCGAAGCAGTTCATCCTCATCTGACATCTCATCGTAGATCAACGAGAGCAACCTATCTCTCTTCGTTCATATACCAAATCAACTCAACAGACCCATACATACATACATAAATACATACATACATACAGAATCACAATGGGCGTATTCGACACTTTCAACACCTCTTCTACCTCCTCGTCGTCCCCTACAAACGCAACGATCACTCCCTCGGCTTACGGTGATAATTCTGCGAAAGGGGTTAACGATATTCCACCTCCTCGATCGGATGCGTCAGTCAACGCTCCTCCACCTGAGCAACACAAAAGAGTAGCGGATTTCGTCAATGTGAGTGAGACTTGGAACAAGTTGGAACAAGGGGATTCGATCCTGTATTTCGTGTTTCGTGGAGCGAGGGAGGTTGGCGCTCGATCTTGTTCTGTCTAGCTTGTGGTGGAGTCTACGGATCGTGATGTTGGGAGCAATCGATCACGTTTTGCTGACATCAGTCTCTTTTCGCCGTTATACAGGAATCTCCCAATGCTCGGTAAGTACAACTCTCTCTTGGCAGTATCGTACTCTCGTTATCCCAGTAAATTTGATTCTGTTTTACTTGCAGATACGTCTTCGACTCGAGAAGGAATGGCGATAAAGCCGAGACTGAGTTGTGCAGAGTTACACCTCAAGGTGGTATGAGCTGTATCAAGGTGAGTCGATGGACGATCGTACGATATTTATGGTATATGGGCTGATTGTTCATGGTTCTGGGTGTACAGGTCGCCGTGCAAAGCGCTGCTTTGTTCAAGAGTATGCAAGGGCTAGGTGAGTTGTCGTCACGATTGTTCCGCGCTACAAAGTGCACGTCTCATGATATGATAGACTCTTACTGACGATCTTATCGCTCCTCATAGGCTTCTACTGCGCTCTTCCTGCCGAGCCAACACGGACACACATGGAGTGTAATCGGATCCCAAGATAAGTGGAAAGACTTCGCCAATCGCATCGCGACCCACCGAAAATTTCGAAGAGGAGATCTTACGTCTTGACACAAAATGACACATGCATAAACATCGCTCATGTCATTTGTTACTGACTTCGTGACATTGATCCGATTGGGCTAAGTCAAGTAAAGATTCACATTCACATTATATGCTAACACATGGTAAACATAGAATATTGTTATCGATCGTCCATTCACGACGTGATTATAATGCACAGAATGGTTTGCCAGCGACGGGCGAGTCGCCAACGTTGTATATACAGTACATTCCCCTCTCCATCAATTTTCAGTGGTAGTCGTCTCGACATATGTCCTCCTCGCGCTCGCGAATACTGATCAAACTGTCAATAGCCGTCAGCGGATTGATGGAAGCCCACAGACAGTCTGAGGAAGACAAGCTACTCACCCTTCTCTTCCGTTTGCATGGGAGGAAGATAGAGCGCATCTGCTATCTCTTCATCATACTTTTGTTCTCTCGGCACATACTTCCCACTCTTATCACAAATCGGCGTCCCCAACATCTCTCCCAAAGAGATGTCCTTTTGTTCACACCCTCCGTCACACCTGGCTCCGCTTGGCTTGGTGAAGGAATAGGACAGAGGTGCAAGACTTGACGAGGACGCATTCGATTGGCTTGTCGAACCAGACAGACCGGTATCGGCCGATCCGAGTCGAACGGTACGTGCATAATATGGTCGTTCGGGTATACAGGGGAAGATGTAGCGGACGACGTTGTAATAGAATCGTTTGGTTTCGATGCCTGGGGCGAAGTGACCGAAAGCAGTCAGCCAAGTCCCTCGTCGGGTGTGATGGGTGTCCGGATGTCGACGGCCGACATGTAAGTCACGACTAAGACAGGTGTGGTGTGGACTCACTTGTAGCGAAACAAAGGAAGAAGACGATACTACACGCAACAACAGTGAAGAACGAAAGATTCAAACTCAATCGTCCGGTTTTGGCGATCAGGGTCGCGGGGACACTTTCGATCCGCGATAGGTTGTGGAAGGGCGCACCGAAATGACCGAGAGGTTGAGGACCATGTTGGAAAGATAAGAGGTTAAAGATTGCCCGGAGGCTAATTACAGGATGTCAGCGCGAGGTCAGATGCGCGCCGCGGTAGGGGTCGGGAGGACGGCGGAATGATAGTACTGAAACTGGGTGGTGAAGGTATTCGTGTGACTTACCCGCATGTGCCAAGCTCAGCGAGGGTGAGGAACATCAGGCGATAGAATTGATCGCGGTTGACAGATGCGTCAGAGGCGATAAGCGAGAGCATCCTTTGTCTTCGAAGATATATGTTGACGAGAGCCATGACTATTTCCCCGTACGCCCAATGTCAGCATTGACTAATAAGGCGGCGAGTTGTTACAATCTGACGTACTTGTGTAAATCAGACATCCTATTGCGATAACGATAGGTACGATCTATCTCGAATTATCAGCTCAGACACCCTGACGGAGGGGCAAAACTCATCACTCACAGCCATCCAAATCACACCCCAAGTGTCCCAATACGTAGAAGGCATCGGTCCAAACGCCTCAACGACATAGAACCTTCTGTCCATATTACTCAGGTGGACCAAGGTCCCAACCACAGGAGCGGCAATACTCATAGACAAGTCAAAAAGACGATGACGACGACGAGAGTCTGGGTCGTATAGTGGTGAGTGGGTACGGAGGGAAGTGTATGATTCGAGCTGTTTGGCCAGGAGGAGATGAGCGGTAGGGAGTGCAAAGTTGTATGCGACTGTCGCAGGATGAGGGAAGGATCGCAACGATTAGAAATGGAGCGATAAGGAGACGGACGGTCAAGGTCAGCTTAGGGTACGGAGCTCGAGAATTCGTGTACACCACTCACCAATCACCGTCGTACTGATATCTCCCCAAACGTTGGCTCGAAGCTCCGAGTCTTCGGCCCATACAACACCTGAAAGCGGTCATACGTTAGCGCTTTTTGTAGAAACGTCCAAAGACGCCCCCTATGCCACGACGGTGGTAGGCACTATAAGCGCTACTTACAATTGACTGTGTGAACGATATTGAGCGCCGTCATCCAGAATATCATGGACAAGGTGGCTATGTTCCCAGTACGGAGATGCCATGGTAAGGGATAGAGAGCAAGGACAAGGGCGACGATAGATGGACCTAGGTATTCGGGGTGGCAAAACGCCATCGTGTTGTAGGAATGGAAGGGTAGATGAGATTGATTGGATAGAGGCTTGGCTTGACCAGAATTGACGGTACTACAGTACGTTCTGTTCAAGTGATATGGATACGATATGGAGTCGTGGCGGCGAGGAAAAAGTGAATGATCGTCGGTCGATCACTCTCCATTATATACCTCACTCCTCTGCTCTCGCAATATCTATTCACCCAAGCTCAAGGTCCCAAGGAGGTGATATCCAATCGAAAGGGGTTCGAAAGGGAGATAGGGCGAGAGCCAAGACGATATCTGCAATACACTTGAGGTCGAATTGACCTTCGGGTTACCTCGTGAGAAGATCAACTTCCTTTGATTTGAGGTGGCGCAAGATGTGGACTGTATGCTTGTGAGTGAAGAAGTAGTGAGGTGATTTGATTAAAGAGCGTGAATATAACTTTGAATAAGGATGAGAAAAGATGGAAGGAAGATGAGTGTAACTTGGAAGGATTTGATGTTCATGGAGCTAATGAATGAAAAGGAGGGTGAGATGGGAAAATGTCTACTTGGATTGTGTTTCGGCGAGTTGTGTGATTGATGGAGGCGTTTCGATGTATTTGTCCGGGAGGGAGAACCGATACCGTGTGTGTATTGTATGTGTGTCGGTCTGTATGAGAAATTAGCCGTGACACCAGTTTGTGTAACATCGAGAGATGACACTGCTGTGCAGCAGATCCCGACCGTCGCCGAGACATGACGACGAGGAAGGACCGTGAGTCCCAGTCCCGCGAGGCCGAGGAATTGATGAAAACTCAATTTGAAGGGGTCCTTGCACCGGCCATGCTGTGCTTTCGAATCGCTAGCTTGAGCACGGAGCTTTGAGTATGGAGGCCTCGAACCATCTATAGTATGAACATGTAACTCGGATCGTTTCATGTTGCCGTTGCCGTAGAAAACCTCCGATCAATCTGAGGAAAGGCAAGTGTGTAGGTCCGTGACGGATGTACACCATGTGACGACGTCGCTCTACTCGCCGAAATTGACTCGGCTGGATTCCAGTCTGATCCCATATCGTCTTTGCTTCTCATCAAAAGGACAATCAATCAGTACTCATGGATTCGGGGTAGTCATCGCCTAGATCTCCCTCGATCACAAGATGTGGCGTTTTACAAACACACTAGGAGCGCCACTTTCGCTCCGGAGTAAAGCGACTGTGTAAGAGTGGTACTGCAGATCTCTGGATGTATGTCATCGATTCTATAACATATATGGCTAGGCTGGGCTGTCTACAAATTTGGGTTCCTTCTGGCTCTCAAGACCCGAATACAAAGTAGTAAATCGGAAGCTTCAATACAAGATGGGAACCGTCGACTTGTGTCTACAAACGAATTTCCTTCCTCCAAGTCTACATCATCTACTTGAATCCCCCATCATCCGAAACCCTTCCTACCTATCCCTAATGCTTCTCCTCGGCAGCCTGGATGGCGAGAGGTTGATGCATGCCTGCCTGTCGACTTTCATCCTGGAAATCTCTGACGGGATCATCGAGATGATGGAAAAAGGTTGGGAAGATGAAAGCGGTCACGAACGAAGCTGCGGCGAGAGCGACCCAAGGCCAAACGAGGTAAGGGTCGGTGATGACGTCCGTGAGAGCAAGAGATATGGCGGAGGAGATGGCAGTGGTGAAAAGAGTCATGGAGTAGACGAGACCCTTCATTCGGGCGGGGGCTCGAGTGTATGCCAATTCGTAGGAAGTGACGTTGACGAACAATTCTCCGATACCAGGCAAAAGGTACATGGGGACTTGGAGCCAAAGACTAACGTCGGACGGGGTATCACAAGTGGTCGCGAAGTTCCCACAAGCTGAAGTCTTGTAGATGTTGTGCTGCACAACAGCGCAGACGACACAACCAACCGCGGCGAGGAGGAACCCGATACACATTCGCATCATCGGTTTGATGGGGAACCCAATTTTCTCGAAGAGCGGGTAGAAGCCGAAAGTGAGAATCGGGGTGAAAACGATGATTGACAAACTGTTGAAATTACTGATGAGATCGTTGGGAACACCGTTGACGATCATGGCGTCGGACATGTCGTTCATCTGATTTCCAATACCTCCATCCGCAAGGTTGAAAATTGGGATGAGGGTGAAAACGACACAGGCGCTTAGCGATTGTCGAATCTCATCAACGAATCGGTCGTCCCAGAACACCTTGGTGGTGTCAACAGTCCCTTCGGTAGCGGCGATGTACGAAGGTTTGGCCTTGTTCCAGAATTCATCCCCGCCTCGCCAGATCTTCCTCCATCCTCCGTTCGCCAATAACAATTTCATGACCTTGCCAAACTCGACAACAACGGATCCTTGAGGGGGAGCCTTGTACAATCGCTTGTAAGCGACGACGAGCACGATCGGCATGAGCATATAGATGATACCGGGAAGCAGGAAAGCGAGCCAAAACCCAACGTCTCGCTCGGCGTACTCGGTCGCAAGGGCGAAGAAGGCACCGATGTTGATACAGGCGTAGAAGATCAGAAGGTATCGCTGGACAGTGGCTTGGGGGTCAACGATCACCCTTTCACCAGATTTGAGCGTTTTGATCGTCGGTCGTTTGACAGGAGACTGATCACACAACAGTGGTGCAAGAGAGGGCTTGATGAACCCAGCGGCGAAAGCGAGAATGAGTAGGGAGATGGTGAATGCCGCGAGTGAACCGTTGGGGTGTGAAATAACCGAGGGGATCGCGGGAATGACCAGAAGGACGTGAGAGAAAGCACCGATCGCCGTTCCAACCGCGATGGTCTTAAATCGACCCCACTTCGTGTCGGCGATGATACCACCAAAGATGGGGATAACATAGGCAAGGAATGTGAACATGTTCGTAAGAGCTGATGCGTCTCGCGAACCGAGACCGAGAGCACCGGCATGTTGCTGGTATCCGTCGGGACCCTTTGCGACCGCACCGGTTCCGCTTCCGCCTTTCGGAAGGGGGTTGTTGATAAAGTTGTTGAAGATGTAGTATGAACCGTAGTATGAAGCACGCTCGGCGAACTCGATGAGACACATGGCAACGGCCGCCCATCTGCAGTATCAAAAAGCCCCAACAGCCAGACGTCAACTTGGCTGCCTACGTGCGAGTGAGTCGGAGGGGGCTTTTGTACCACTCACGGCATGGGAGCTGGGACTTTTCGCAATGTGGCTATTTCCTCGTCTGTGGGGTCGGCCTCATATTCGCGGTCGTGCGCCGCACCAATGCTGACTTCGTGACCAGCAGCGTAGCCATCCTTCTCACTCTTCTCATTGTGCAGGGTGGGGGTCACGCCGGCAGTGTCTGTGACGCCTGTGGCTAGACCAGCCGCAGGAATTGGGGCGGCCACGAAATCCTCAACGGGGTTTGCCTACTAGCGGTCAGCGACTAGTGATGATTTTCTTAACCAATGATGAGACTTACATGTGAGGTCATAGTGGCGAGACTTCTATCAAGTACAGCAACTTTCGATGACGCTTGGTAAACTTTGCTGGAGAGGAGCTGCTCCGTCACTTATATAGCTTGGGACGGATGGCCAAAACCCATCATTATCGTGATTGCATCACCCCACTGTCTACCGTTCTGAAGCTCAACCGGCTGCTGCTGCCATACACGTAAACGTATCCATCCTTTGGTTCCACATGTATTTGGAAACTGGTAGAGAGCACCACATGGTTCCGAAATGATACAATGAGATCGTTATCGCTCGCTTGTTATTTTCGGTGCGGTGATTGAGCAGCAGTAACAGCAGCATAGAAGAAGAGCCACATCGGTTGGCATACGAAGTTTAAGTTAATTCATTCAGGTCCAAAAATAGAATAATCAGACTATTCCACAGTCGATCGCCCCCTGAGCTTCAGCTTCCTTTGACCCTGTTTTTGGTCCGCTTTCGACCGTGGATTCTGCACATCTTAGCGTCATGTAGATGTCACCTAGTGGTATAAGAGAACGAATAACCCATATGGCAAACAATGATGATCCACCTTATCAATAAGACGAAAATAGATATCACTCACATGAAGCGACGACTGCGACTCTGACGGGGTTCGAGCAAACCATGTGGTCGGTTCGACGTCTCTATCTCTGGGACGAATCAAAGTCTGAGCATACCACCTTGACATACAGTAGGTCAGCCGCCTAAATACTGTATGTCAAGCATCTTCGGGTCAAGGCCAAGCGATAAGCGGGGAGTGTGGTCACCCTCCCACCGTGACACCGTGATACGGGCCAGAGCGGCATTGCGATGCCGGCGCTGCGTGCGCTGCGAACTTGTACAAAATGCACCACAGTCGAGGCTTTTCCTTCGCCCCCCGTCGTACAAGATCCGAAAGCTTATCGGGATATGTCTGGTCCACGATCCACGGTGATAACTCCGTGTGAGATCGGGAAATTGTGGAGCACGAGAGTACGGTGGAATCTCGGATGCTACAATGACAGTGAGGGCAGTCTTTTGAGAGGGGAGCAGGACGAGAGTTATGTTTTACCGATCATCAAGCCACTCTATCATTCCAGCGACAAAGAGAACGGTAGGGCGGCCTGAACGATGTGCTGCAACCTTCGCCTCGTGCTTCGGTTTGTTAAAAATGACCCATATATCCTCGTTTTTTCATACTGTCTACTCGGTAGGTGAATCTGTTGTAAACGCTCCAGTCTCCCAGCCGGATATGATGCATATCATACAGGTTGTTGTATGCATGCATATCGTGTAAACAACACATAAGGACCAGATAACAAGGTGTACTGAGGCGAAGTGCCACTTTCGTAATTGCCGAGATTACCGCCACGTGGTTGGATGATCAGTCACTCGCGTGGCGAGAGCCGTAAAATCAAAAGTGACCAACATCAACAACAACAACAAATAACAACAATTCAACGTTGATTTGACTGACCGATCTATACCGTACCTCGACACGACAACATGAGCGCACTAGTAGCGTCTTCCAACATGCACGCTCCGACATCATCGGGCTCATCGATGCATCATGCGGTAGACCAGTATGTTCACCTTTCCTCTTTCCCCCGCGTCCCCCTGGTCCAGCCAAGCAAGCTGTTTTGCTTGCGATCACCCGCTGGCGGACTTCAACGAGGAATGTACTGATGCATTCACTCTCACATAGACTATCCGCCGCTGCGTCGTCAGGCTTTCATGTCCTTCGTCATCGGGATCGATTCCAAGAGAGAGCTTTGCGAGATGTCACGATGAGCAGTAACGATTCTGCCATGATGATGGATCCCACAAATCCTATCTTGGTCAGAGAGGAGATGGAATCGCAGAAGGTCAGTCCGTGCCAACGGATGAGAATGAGCTGGACTGAGCTGATGGAATACGAACGCCCTGGTGGATAGGACTACTTTCGCCGCCTCAAGTTCACCTACCTCGAACAAGAAGCCAAACGACATTTCCTCGCTTCAATAACAGGTACAGAACCCCAACGTGTTGAACCGGGAGAGAATGAGGAGCGAGGTGAGCTCAACGAACTTGCATGCCAGATTTATTGGGCGGCTAGGGGAATGCTGAGCTGTGATTCTTTCTTCGCAGAGACGATTAATGCGGCGAAGAAGGCTTCGCTGAAATCGACGAAATCAACAATAGAGGAGATGCGAGCGCAGACAGTACAACTTGCCGAGGACAATGCAAGGAGTGAGTGCGATCGCGTTCAACGAACACGTCGATGAGTCATGAGAGCTGAATATGTGATTGCGCCATTACAGAACATGTCGAGATGTCTCAACAGCTGGGAGAAGCTCAAGCATTACAGAAACAGATCAGAGATATGGAGCTCGAACTAGCGAGAATAAAAGCGACGCATCCTCCTGAGAATGTAAGTTGCGAACGATAACGGGACGACGACGACGAATGACTGACAGCTCACCATTCGGATTTACGTGATATAGCGAATGACGATAGCCCAAGCAAATGAGACACTTGATGGACAGATTGTAGAGATGGAACGATTGACGGATGCGATCGGGTCGACACAAGCGCAGACGGACAGTACGAGGGAAGAAGTCGCAAGGGTCGCCAAGGAGGTGAGTGTCTACAACTTTCTTGAACCAAAAAAAATCTCTCCAACTGATATACTCACTACGTCATCTCAGCTTCTGCGGCTAGGCAGGGACCGGGAGAGAGAGGAGGCTCGTGCCAAGGAAGTGAGAGAAGGAAGAGAAGCAGGAGATACCAAAGTAGACGAAATCTGCCGATGGTAAGTATAAAGAGTGTTTTGCGCGTTCTGAGAATAGTCATTGGAACAAAACACTGAACATCCGATCATTCCTAGGTTCACATCTTCCCTCGCCTTCTACCGGTCTCTCCTCGGCATACGATCTGTGAAAGCTGTCTCTGAGAATGAGCTGCATCTCGAGTATGACGTTCCGAACGGACCCATGGTATTGGCTTTGATGTTTGACGAGTTGACGAAGCGATTCATCGACGCGAGAGTGAGTTGGCCGGCTTCTCGGATATCTCAGAGCCAGCGACAGAAGCTGACCTCGATCCGACATTTACAGCTGATTGGCAATGACATGGATATCTCCGAGGCGGTGGGAATCGCTGCGGGAAGTAACGATGTGCCAGGTTTGATTGCGGATGTTTTGGTCAGACTGAGACCTGCATCGGCATAGTGATCTTGGGGTTATGTTTTGCTACCTTGGCTTCTCTCTGCTTTTACTCCGGTTGTACTATTTATGCGAATGGTAATATTGGTCTGCCTCACATATATCTCGGCATTGCTTCGCTCGAAGCATCAATCATCCCTTATGATTGACTAGCTTTCCCTCTCCGAGCCCACCTGTATCAATGTTATCTGATTCGACACAGGCCGAACGGATTAAGTGTGGGACCAACTAATTATCCCCCATCTCGGGGTTTTCACAGTGCACGGTCCCCGATCTTATCTATCCCCCTATCTTCGGATCCGCGATCTCTCGGTGAGGATGGATGAAACACTTGTTCAAGTCAATGTCGCGACATCGCCGATGCATGGAACAGAAAGTAAACTCTGAGTACATCGATACGATGCGTTATGCACTCTCGGCCCCGACATACTCGGTGTCCGAGGCGTCTACTGCTTCCAGTCGCGTATATAAAGCGTCTGCTTGAGCGCAAAGTGGGATTCTTGTCCCTCAGCCAAGTCAAATTCCCATCGCAGCTCAGCTGAGCACGGAGACGTCTAACCATGTCATCTACAAACAACACTATCGTCCTCGTCACTGGATCGAACAAGGGTATAGGGTTCAGTATCGCCCAAGCCCTCTTATCATCTACCGCGAAAGGTTATACGATCATCCTCACCTCTCGTACCCTTTCTCGCGCACAGCAAGCGGCTCAGTCCCTCGAGCAGGAGGTCAAGAGCAGTGTGACAGGAAGTCAGGTATTCGCTTTCCAGCTTGATATAGAGGATGATGGGAGTATCGAGACGCTTTTTGCGGAAGTGGAGAAACCATTTGGAAGAGTCGATGTGCTCGTCAACAATGCCGGTGGGTATGGCGCAACATCCTTTATGCAAGAGCACTGACTATTTTCGGAATGTCGTTCGCCATCCATCTCCAGGAGCATCATTCGATATTATTGGTCCTCAAGCTGGTTGGACCGAACGTGAACTTTGGGCCAAGACCTATAACTTGAACGTGGTCTCGACACGTCAATTCACCCGAATGTTCATCCCGCTCTTGCTCAAATCGACCACACCCCGTCTTCTATTCATGACTTCCACAGTCAGTTCTCTCACCGAAACCTCCATCACTGCATATCCGTATAACACCCCGCCTAAGGAGAAAGGATGGCCGAAGACAGACATAGGATTCAATATCGCCGCTTATAGAGCTAGTAAGACAGCTCTCAATATGCAAGCGAGGGACTGGCATCAAGTCCTCCAGGCCGATGGGGTCATCGTTCATCTGATCGATCCGGGAAGAGTCGCCACTGAATTTGGAGGTGGTGATCCTACAGAGAAGATCAAGACAGGAGCATCGACACCGGATGTCCCGGCAGGATTGGTGAAGAGGGTCATTGAGGGTGAGCTGGATCAGGACAGGGGGAAGATTGTGGGTATCAACGGGATCGTCCCTTGGTAGATCAAGGTGTCATCCAACTTGATGTATGAGTAACGCAGAACGTGTGTAAGCCATAGTATCACCATGTATGGATTGTCAAGTCAAGCTGTTTGACATGAGACAGCACTGCACATTGGATGCTCACCAAGTTCCCGCAACGCAGTTCTGCAATCACGTAGATCTGGCAAGCACGGCGATCCTCCGATCAGACCGCTGGTCAGAGAGCAGCAGTTGCACAGCAGAGGACGTACATGTACATGTACATGTATTCCGCTAAGCGAGTCGCAGGAAAGGAACAGCCAAAAGAATATGACATAACCTTATCTAAGCTTACATACCACCATAGAAGAGGGGGATCCGGAAGGGTTCGGTAGATTCGCCGAAAATAGAAAGATGCCTTGTTCTTGCTGCTAAACGGGTAATTGGAACGACAAAAAACACGTCTCTACAACCCATTCAATCCCTCCCAACTATATGTATCACGACCCTTGCCTTTTCTCTTTGTCTCTCTTGCTTCGTTCACAAACACCATCGTCCATCACCGCAACAAGCAACACCGTCTTGGAAGCAAAAGTTGATAGCTCGAAACGAAAGTTCGATTCATCTTGTACTTTGTCGAAGACCAGAAGTCTCGCGTCATTCTCTTATCGCACGTTCGAATTCGCAGTCTGAAAAGGTCTATTTCACCCGAACATCTTCGGAGCACGTCGAATACGAGGACTATACCTAACGTCTCACTCAACCCCGTCCATATAGCTATCCAAACAGTCTACATCAACGCACGCAATCAAACCCCTCTTACGATCGAATCACGTATATCACATAGCATCATGTCAGAAGTTGTCTATGCCAACGACACCAGGTATCCTGGACCCAAATCTCATCCTGCGCCAGCCAACGTGACGGGTCTTCCTACCCAGGCCGAACTCGATGCGTACCCCAGACTCTTCACCTGGGGAGAGCTCAAAGAGATTATCAGTGAGTGGCAGCTCTTGAATCTCCATCGACCCCTCATTTAGACCGATGCCCAATCATGAACAGCGCTGACTATTCCGTACTAATAGTGACGGGCCAACTTGGACAGCTCATGAGGAATACGGAGATGCAGTACAAGTATGATCAATGGTCCGCCGGCATGAAGAAGCAGTTCGTGTCAACGGGTAAGTATAACTCTGTTTTTGTATAGCCTCGGAGCATTTCCTAACAGTGTCTGGTAGAGAATTACCTTGTCCACACTCGACTACCCTTCAAGCCAACTACCTCGCGTGCCGCTGAACCCACATACGATCTGTCTACATCTCTCGATCAACCACAACCACAATGCCAACCTCAATCTCTTCTATCGCCCCCGACTCCCGCGTCAGGCTCATCCACCCCTTCCTCGGTCGGATTCGTCAGTCTTGCCTCCCTCAAAGCCGTGAATGGCAAGTTGTCAAAAGGCAAGTCTGATGGTGAATCCGGTGAAGAGGAGGAAGAAGAACACCAGGCGGAGTACTTGCGGTATGATAACGAGAATGGGCTGGATCCGGAGAAGTATGCGGTCTTGCCTAATGATTGGCCGTATAACGTCCCTTACGGTGTGAGGCATTTTTGCGTCTGGTCAAAGGTGGGCTCTTTACAACTTCGCAAACATTTCGCCACGACTACAAGGAACTGATCGTCCGTATTCTACTTCTACAGGTGCCCATCGCCCATCCCCTCTTGATCGACTTTGACCCAGCCGCTTGGGCCAAAATCGAAGACGAAGGTCTTGGTGGCTTCACAGGTGTAGCACCCGCACTATCCTCTCCACTTCTTACACCGCCCAGCTCGACAAACGGTGCAGCGACACCAGGAACAACAGTGGGAAGAGGAACAGGCCAAGGCCAAAATCAACTCGATCTCGGCAAACCGGATTGGTATGCGAGAGATCTGAGACGAGGTGGTAAAGAGATGGCAAGATGGTCTGGGGTAGAGTATGAGTCGGCGGGTGGAGCAGAGGTGGGGAAGATGGTCAAGGGTTTGTGGGATGAAAGAGGTTGGGAATGTATCTGGTTTGTAAACCCTCCAGTGAGTTGCGGTTTCCCCTCAGCAACCTAGACAGTGTCCCCTTCCTCTTCGCTACAGCGGCAGTCTTCGGCATGATCCTCTAGACGTTGTCTGATCGATTTGTTGACCCGAAGCTGACACCCATCTGCCCTTTATTCAGCGTCTCCAATCCGTCCCTGGCTTCTCACATTTCCACGTTTTTGCACGACGCAAGACTCCGGAGGAGATTGATGCAGCGGAAGCCCGTCTCAACGGTATGGCGTAACGCAAGGCTGACACTTGTATGGATAAGATAGACTAGGGCAGAATAGACATGACCCCATGCATACATTGAGCAGATACAATCACATTTGGCATGTTTATGAAAAGTTGGCCTCCGAGCATTGGAAACCGTGGACCGGCGAGCGTGGGACGCTGAAATCTCGTGCAAAAAAGCATAACGGACAAAAGCTGTGCATACCTTTCCGCATGTCCGAGGTATATCTTTGCGGTCTGAAGAATGATGCAAGATGAAAGGTAAGTTACAATGTCGATGATAAAGATGGCATGATAACAGGCGGTGTCGGGCTCGGGCTTGTTTTCACGAGTAAAAAGGTACGGCGCGGTCGCCGACGTAGGCGACGGTCACTAACTCGATGTCGTTAGACTTGACCACGCACAGCATACATACATCGTTATCGTCATCAACATCATCATCATTCATCATTATCAACGTGCTGAATCATTCAGCTGTGTACTCAACTCGAACTTTCTCACGTATATAAGTTCACTTGCCAGCTATCTGCCAACAGGAACCCGCCCTCTGAATAAGGCTACAATATCATTTCCCGTTTTTCTGTCGATCATTCACAGACAGCCAGGCAATCAACCAACATGTCCGACGCACCTCCACCCCCACCACGTCGTACCGACTCGCGACCATCCTCCTCCTCAGCTCCCGCAACACCCGACCAATCAGGTTGGAAAGCACGTATGAAAGCTCGTGGGATGGGATGGGGAAAAGTGGCCATGGACAAAGGTGTCAAGATTTCCGATAATCTGGGTGGGAAAGTGAATGATATTGCGGAGAAGAGGTTTGGGACAGAAGCGTTCTGGCCTGTCACGGGTGATTTCCCAAAAGAAATGGATAAAGCTGCAAGGATATTGAGAGCTTTTACAGGTGAGTTGGTCGTGTGTGCATTGTCAATATACTGCAGCACCTCCTTCGTCCTGCTCATCCTTCAGTAATATGGAGGAAGGGCGGGGGAGGGGAGGGAAGGACACGTCCTGTTCACACGTGCTAATGTGTATTCTATACTTTCCCTTCGCAGTCGACGGAGTCGTGACAGAAGCCAAAGTCGAGGAAGACGGTGATCCAAAGAAGAAGAAGAAAGTCAAGGTTATACGTAAAATACCCCCAGCCGTCATCGCCAACGCAAAAGGCTTGGCAATCTTCACTTCCATGAGAACGGGTTTTGCACCCTTTGGAGGAGCGGGTGGAGCAGGTGTCGTGGTGTCCAAGTTGCCAGATGGAAGTGAGTACTTGCGCCCCTCGTAAGAGCGCTGGATGGAAGCGTGGGAGATATACTGACTTGTGAACGCGCACAGCTTGGTCGGCTCCTGCATCCATGTCGCCGAACAACTTGACAGCGGGAGTGAGTACATGCCCTTCGGCCTCCTCGAACCGCTGTCTGCCGTCCGGGCGGGGTCACCCTTGTCTGTGCTGTGACGGATGAACCCGGCTGACATGTCCGTTGTTTCTCACAGTTCCTCATCGGAGTAGACGTCTACGATTGTGTCCTTGTCATTCGAAGTCAAAAAGCCCTCGACTCATTCAAGACCCACAAAGTCACGCTCGGAGCGGAACTCGCCGTTGTCGCAGGACCTTATGGTGCAGGAGCAGCTGTCGAATCCGGAATTGAGAAAGCACCTCTGTTCAGTTATGTGAGAAGTCGAGGAGTCTATGCGGGTGTGGAAGTTGTGGGACAAGTCTTTGTCTCACGGTTCGACGAGAATGCGGCAATGTATCATTGGCCTGGGATCAAAGCGGGTGATATTGTGAGTCTTCGGCCAGAACTTTCCGCTCATATCGCACCTGATTGCTGATCCTGTATGGTATTGAATAGCTCGCCGGAAAAGTGCGGATCCCAGGGGAAGCTGCTGCTTTACAAAAAGCGTTGCAAGATGCCGAATCGGGTAAAGCTCAGAAAGAAAAGGGTGATGCGCTCGACATCGTCATACCAGAGGGTGCCGCCGAACTGGATCTAAACGATGGAGAAGTATTGAAGTTGCCTCCTACGCCTGATCAGACGACCGGACACGAACACGAATCCGATCCGGAGACTGAGATTGTTCATTCGCCTTCACATCCGGGTTCACACAATCCCTCAATGACGGATCTGAAAGCTCCTCAACCAAGACGGCTGATCCCTCCTCCTCTGCCATCGAGAAATCAGAACAGACCAGCTCTTGTACACCAACATTCATCCGCATCTCACTATTCTGATGCAGTGGACGAAACCCACCACGTTGCCGCCGCCCCGCTCAACGACGATCTCCCATCTTACACCGATCCCTATGGCGCCGCGACCGACCGATATCCCAGTGACGAGAAGGCGGGAGCTATCCCGTCTGATACGGTCAACGATGATGGAGACGTGATGACAGAATCAGAAAGGAGAGAATGGGAACAATTCATAGAAGAACACAAGAGAGAACAGGCCGCTGCTGCGGAGGCGGCCACCACGGCACCTGTGACGACTGCAACTGAACAGACTGCTGTCGATGAGGGTGGTATAGCGCAACTGTCGCACAGATTGCAAGAACAGACTTTTGGCGAAACGGAGAAGGACAAGGCGAAGGAGGAAGACAGCTTGAGATGATTCAGAAGTGATTACATGTGAAATGCGAACGCGATTGTCTATAGAAGATTATATATGTATATGTTCATGTATCAGTTGTCATCAATCTATCAATGTACAAGGAGTATCCGTTATCACCAAACCTTGATCAAGTTGCAAGGGATATATGCACAAGTGTGAGTCATACTCGGTATAGCGATACGATGTGGAATCAAATGAATTGAGCAGGCAGTTTATCGCTCAGATCACTCCTCCCTAGCCGGTATATCGGACCGGTGACGAACTCCGGCCGTCCACTGCCGGACAAGATCATAACTCGTTCATCATCTCTCTAACGCCATCTACCTTCACCTTTTGTTACCATCAACACATATATCAGTCTTTTCTCGTTCAAGACACGTTCTATTGTATCCTCATTGTTTTCCAATACATCCGCAAACATGTCCAAACCTCAAGTCCTGATTGCTGGTGAGTTGGTACACTCCACTTCTATTCGTTTTTCGAACTTCCTCAGCGCGTTCTCAGCTGGATCTCTTCCTGGATCACATCTACCTTCCTCCCTAGCACAAGAATGCTGCGAGCAAAAGATAAGTACTGACTCTGTGTTCTGGTGACGATAGCCAACCCTAAGACCGGTATCGTCTGGTCAAAGGAAGAACAAGCTTCCAAGCTCGGTGCCGTTGCCGAGGTCCTCGTAAGTTCATCTCCCCACCATCTAGATTCTGGATAACTTTATCAGCTAGTCGTTTCTGACTGACCTACCTGATAGGAACTCACATCTTCTTCTCGATCAGAGTTCTTCAAGCAATGCTCCGGTTCTGGCAAATACGCCAATATCGTCGGTATTTATCGACACAACGATTCGGTCCAAGCTGTCGGTTTGTTCGATAAAGAGTTGATAGACAAATTGCCCAAGAGCGTAAAGTACATCTCTCACAATGGAGCGGGATACGACCAAAGTGCGTACCCAA
Source organism: Kwoniella shandongensis (assembly GCF_008629635.2). Taxonomy (NCBI): domain Eukaryota; kingdom Fungi; phylum Basidiomycota; class Tremellomycetes; order Tremellales; family Cryptococcaceae; genus Kwoniella; species Kwoniella shandongensis. The sequence goes on from NC_089287.1 coordinate 100,713, forward strand.
ATTTACCCAAAATTGTCATTCTTAAAGTGGTAGCTAATGATAATTGGTTTGGTCCGTTTTCAGTCGACGTCGCAGCTGCTACTGCTCGAGGAATCGAAGTCTCTCACACCCCTCAAGCTGTTGACGCAGCCACAGCTACAGTCGGTGCTTTCCTCGCTATCTCTGCGATCCGTCAGTTCTACAGAGCCGAAGTAAATGTCAGGAATGGGAAGTGGAAGGCTGGGTTGAAGCCTGCCAGAGACCCGGAGGAGAAGACCGTCGGAATCATCGGTATGGGTGGTATTGGTTCGGTAAGTTCCACTTCTCACTTATCCCACATAGCCAGGAGATATAGTGGGGAAGGGAGGCGCTTCACCGAGGGGGGCGAGCAAAACATGGCTGACCCCACTTGTTCCACCTTCAGGCACTCGCTCGTCGTCTTCTCGCATTCGACATGAAGATCATCTACTACAACCGAAAGCCCATCTCCCCTCCTCCTGATTTCCCCGCAACCTACGTCTCGTCAATGGACGAACTTCTCAAGCAGGCCGATGTTGTCTCGCTCAACTTGCCCTTGAACGAGAAAACAAAGGGATCTTTCGGAAAGAGGGAGTTTGATCTGATGAAGGATGGAAGTGTCTTGGTGAACACTGCGAGAGGTGCTGTTGTCGACGAAGATGCCTTGATCGAGGCTTTGGAGAGTGGCAAGGTGGGTCTCAAACTGCACGACTGGAAACGAGGACACTGCTGACAATCTTGTTTCTTGTTCAGCTCGCAAGTGCCGGTATCGACGTTTACCCCGATGAGCCCAATGTCAACCCCAAACTCGTCGCTATGGACAACATCACCCTCCTCCCTCACATGGGTACCGAGACCCGTGACACACAAAAGAAGGTGAGTCATTAACATGGTAGAAAGGTCTATTACTGACTTGTTATGTGTGTGATATCGCAGATGGAGATCTTGGTGTTGGACAACCTCGTCTCTGCTCTGAGTGGAAAGGGTCTGTTGAACCAGGTTCCTGAACAGAAGAAGTAGAAGTGTATCTATAGCAACTTGTCGTTCGAGGAGGAATGCATGCACACTGAACTGTCTTTTCGAATCCATCACTTCTGAGCTTGATCTATAAGATGTATGGGGTCTGTGTGCAGAATGATCATCAGGTACAAATTACGCTCGGACCGTCTATCGGATCTGCAGTGATCTTCTCTCATTCGCGCGTCCTTCTTGAAAAATGCTTCTAGCACAGAGTACGTTGTATATGAACATATGATGTCTCCTTTGCACTTCTCAACCTGATCAGATCTGTTTTCGGTAACGAAGCATAGCAAAGTATGAGAGTAAGCTTGTTCGGCTCTTGTTAACCGTATGGGCAGATACAGTAGCTCTTCGGGCTCCGAACTGACCTCTGTGAAGGATTACGTTACGACATTAAAAAGGCAACTAACCTATTTCCTTGATAACAAGCCGCTAAGCGAGGGGAGGATAAACTTGAGTTCATCCAGTTCTTCCCCTATCAGCTGATCAAGGTCGGGTCTGTACTCGGTACCGATAGATCAAATGATTTCGGGTGCAGATCCCATTATTATTATTTACATCATTAACTGAGTTGGTTAGGTGGTGGCCAACTTCAAATCCGAAGACGACGACGACCGTCTTTTTTTTCAATTGTCTTACTTGTTTTGTTTATTCATACTCAAGCCAAGCCAAGCACAGTCTAGGTCGCCACCGGACGCTACGCAAATCATAATTAGAAGACGATGATTTCCTCGCCTGATGAAGAGGGCGGTTCTTCATCTGTACAAAGGAGGACTACAAGAGCTTGTGATGTGGGTATCTGTTGTTCTCTGAGATGCATGTGTTTTTGAATCTGCTCCGGTGCTGATGAATCTCGTCGCGTTCCCCATAGAACTGTAAGAAGTATGCTAAGTCCCATCATCTCCACCTCTGTTCTCGTCGTGGTCATACACGAAGATGGAGCGAATGTCTGACTTGAATAACTTGCCTTGCTTAGCCGTCGAACGAAATGCGAAGTGTCGGATCAAGGAGATTCATTAGGAGACCTGACATGCAGATCATGTTTGGAGAACGATCTCAGATGTACTTTTACAGCTCCGGTCAGGAAACGGTAAGCTCTCATCATTTGAGAAGGAGCAGATACCCCACTACCGCATGTTACTGATCCGCGACATGCGATCAAAGTGGTCCCCAACCTGGTTCGCGGAAAAGAACACACGTCTCAACTTCGCCCCATTCCTCATATACACCCCATCCGCACTCTCATCCTCTGCCTCAATTATCGCGTAGCGAAGATCAGGAAGAAGCCTCACCGCCCGTTCGACGACAGAAGCTTTCTTCTTCGTCAAATGCGGTTGCTGCTTCGGTGTCCCAAGCGCGATCTCAACGGTTTGGGGGAGTACCAAGTAGTTTGGTGGATCAGCTACTCCCATTGTACTTTACACATGTTCACGTGAGTGAGAGCGAGCACAGAGTAGGTACACCTTGGGTATCACTGACGTGATTTCCTACAGAACGTTTGGCCATTGATCTACAAACCCACTTTCAATCCCCATACCACCTCTCTCCCATTACTCCTTTCCATGCTGGCCATCGCATCGTGCATCAACCCACCTCACTCGACAAACGATTTCCCCACCGACCGACTTTACCGGATGGCCGAGCAAGCTGTGCATGAGGCACGCAGCGAATGTCGGATCGACCTGATCCAATCTCTGATCTTGTTGAGTTTGCGTCAGACGGGATGTGGGGATAAACAGAGTGCCGCGCTGTTGGCTGGTCAAGCGTCCAGTATGGCTTTGATCATGGGATTGAATCTAGCCCCTGCAACGAACTTGGGTATGTCGACGACAGCCACGGCCTCGACCGCGATCGACGTGGTAGAACGAGAGATACGATCAAGGGTTTACTGGAATACCTATGTGTTGGACAAGACGTTGGCAGAGGAGACGGGTCGACCTTTCGTCCTGACGTATAGGAGATCGACAACACCCTTACCCTCGACGGACGAGTTGGAAGAATTGGAGACTTGGCCACCACCCTCTATCTCCACGACCTCGTCAGCGCAATATTCAGGCTTGATCTCGCCTCGGAGGGGATACGTGATGAGCTGTTTCAATTGGACTTGCAGATTGGGTATGATCGTGGAAGATGTCTTGAATCTTGAAACGCAATGTCCTCCTTCGGCAGATCCGTGGGATATAGGATTCTTGCAAAAGACATCAACACAGTGGAACACGTCGAGAAATGCGGATGCGGTCGCAGAACAGCTGGAGAATTGGAGACGGTCGCTTCCTTCAGTCTTAAGTTCAGACCAATCACCTGCTGTCTCACCGTTACCACATCACGCAGTCACCCATGCCGTGAGTAACCCCTCACATCTCTCTAGGGCGCTACGGCTGAAGCTGACCCTGCCTGCTGAACAGTGGTACCACTCAACTCGTATCCTTCTCAACTCGCGCTTCATCCGACGTGCCCGCCGATCGTCACAATCATCACTAACTTCAAGCGAATCTACGCGGTCTGCTCATCAGATATGCTCCGAAGCAGCTCAAGCGAGTATCGATATCTTATCACACCTCGATCGATTCCAGCTTCTCTCGGTAGCGAGTTCGGATCTACTCCACATGCTGAGTCTCACGGCTCTCTTCGAAGGTGAGTCTAGATCTGCGGTTGCGCCAAGCTGTCCGTATCTGTGTAGCTGATGGGTTATGTAGCCTTTGATACGACGAATCCGGACCATAATATCGCTCACAAGGCGAAAGTGAATTTTGCCCAATGCTGTATCTGGCTGCGTGATTTCTCAAAATCGTGGCCTGCTGCCTCTTCCCATCGAGTGTTCTTTGAAGGTCGTGAGTGGCACCGGAATGTGGACGTGTCCATATTGTTGTCCGAGCTGATAGGTTACCGGCGATCGTAGTCATCCAAGGTGGATTACGAATCTCTACGAACGATCCTTCTAGAGCCACATCACGTCCCGAAGCGAAGAAGATGGGGAACAGCAGTAACACACCAACTCTGACCGATAACGATGATCCTTCCTCCCCTTCTATACCGGACGGACTACGTGCTGTCCGACGACATCTATCAATTAGCGAAGTCGCCGCCCCCACACCTAGTGCTACGGCCTCATCAATGTCAACTGAAGATCAAGCTAGTCTCGTTTCACCCGTCACGACCATGTCAAATGATCCAACTATCAACCCAGCTAGTCTGTTCCAATTACCTCAAGTATATTGGAATCATCTACATTCTACCTCTGGAACAGGTACGACTGGTACAAGTGGGACAACGTGGAATTCAGATTTCGATCTAGGGGATATCGATAACCTCGTTCAAGGTGGTTGGGATCCTTCTTCAAATTCGACATCGCATTTGGTAACTGATATGCAGAACGACTGGTTATCGTCTTCTGGCAACTTGGATCCTACTGCGACAGGGACAGATGAACCGAATGCCGCTTCGGCGGGTGTCCAATCAGCTCTCATGTCGTTCATCATGCATGCGGCGAGAGACGCGGGCTGAAAAATCCAATGAGCTGGTAGCTAGCACCTGGGCATGGGGTGCTCTGTTGTATGTTATACTTTTCGTAATGTCCCATGACTGTAGCTATACTTTGCATTCATTTTCATGTCATAACATACTGCTAGATTCATCTCAAGGGAGATCAACGCGACTCTCAGATACTAGATACTTGTTTTTACAACTCGACAGACAGAACAGGCTTGACTTTTGAACCGCCTTGGAATCCGCCATTCTCGTCTCCTTTGGAAGGGGATTGATCTTCTTCCGCTTGAGCGAATGGATACGAGTTCTGCTCGATGGTCGCATCGAACGTTTGGGGACCACTAAACAACGTCAAAAATTCAGCATTCTGTCTCGTTCTTGGGTATCAAGAGGTTGATAGGATCATTCATGCTCACCGGAAGAATGTTTTGCCTCCAATTCTGGGGAAATACCAGTAGATGATCGCGAACGCCCAAACACCAGCAGCGACGACGCAAGCGTAGTTGAACGATCCAGCATCGGGAGCAACGTCGGCGGGACTGCGCACAAAGTAGACATTAGCGTTCACAGTCGAGGTAAGACAGTCGTAAGGGACGGCGATATTGCGACTTACAAGCTGAAAAGGACGATGGCGAATATCATCCATACAACAGCAATGATACCGCAAATACGACTAAATCTGCCAAGGTACCATGGTCCAGGCTAGCAGAGTGGAAGTATCAGCTACGATACATTGTAAAACCGGTGCCAGTGGTTTGGCACTCACGACGAAAGTCTTTTTGCCCCAAAGCAATTTGGCACCGATAGGAATACCATATGCAACGTCTGAGTGAGAAACGTGGGCGATCAGCGCAATTCACACGTTCTGTCTTCGTGCTCATCATGACTCACAAGGACCCATGATTGCTAAAGTGAAGATGGCACTGCGATAGACCGGCACATATTAGCAGACTGCACCGAGAGAAGATGAAAACACCCACTTGATAGCAGAGTAGTTCTCTGGGTCTGCAAAGCACAAAGCGCCGAGCGGGATCGCACAGCCTACAACTAGCCAGACGGATCGAACGGGTGTACCGCTGAAGGAGTCGACATGGTGAAAGTATTTCGAAAAGGGAAGAGCGCCGTCACGAGCAAACGCGAAAGCTTGTCGTGATGAAGGAAGGAGAAGGGATGCCGTCATTGAGACCTCTGCAAGTCATGCGTATTAGTCACGGGATCACGGGGTCACGTCGACTACGAGAAGCATAACATACGAGCGATACACCTGGGAACATGACAAAGTCTCCGTCAGTCACATGTACGCATGAGTCCAAGGTAAGACTTACATGAATGACCAGATTACCAGGGCGCCCTTTTGCCCAAACGCTTGAAGGTAGATGAAAGCGAGAGGTTGACCCAATGTATTGTCGTTGACAACGGAAACGTCGGGACTATGCTTCCCGTGTCAGCTCAAATTCCGATGATTGTTGATGCGGAGGGATGCTACTTACCCCATAGTAAGTGCAAGGATGATCAAGATGACTGTGCCGAGAATGCCGGCACTGCCGATAGCACCGACGATCGCTTGTCTATCAATTCCGTATCAGCAATAGTGAACCGTTACGAAAATGCCAAGTAAAACGCCGACTTACGGGACAGCCATAGCAGCATTGGTGGCTTCTTCACTGATCGACACGGCACAATCGAAACTGCAGATAGTCCAAACGGGAGCCAAGAAAGACATCATGAAAGCGAACCCGCTTGGCCAGCTTGACAGGTTCTGGAATCCACCGAAAGTGAAAGCAGCGGTGTTGAGCTCCCGCCGTCTCGCGATGGGCAAACCGATGATGGTGACAAGAGCAAGGAGGACGTTGAGTATAACACTCGGCGTTTGAAGTCGAGCGAATAGACCAGTGCAGTATGCACAGAATACACCGCAAGCAAGCAAGATTCCGATGTAGAGACCGAACTGTTGACCAGCGGTAGAGACAAAGTTCTCGTCGTTGATCGATGCGGCAGCGAAGAAGATCCCGGCACATGCCCATGCAAGTGAAGAGACCGCAGCGACGTTGCCCAAGAATGAGTTGTCTGAACAAAAGATTAGCATAGGACTATGTGTATAAAGGAAGAACAACTTGACTTACATCCGACCATCCAGGCCAGGAAGTCTCGGTACTTTTACCATGGTCAGCTCGATTGGGTTTGAGCGTGATACAAGATACGCACCTGGGGGGGACTCAATTTATGGGTCCAGTAATACAATCCTCCAGATGTTGGCATGGAACTAGCCAGTTCACCCTGTTGGAAGAGAAAATCAGCATCGGCACGGATATTGGACCAAGTTCCTCATTGGAGCAGACTTACCATGGCCAAGCCGATGAAGAGAATCAGACAGGCGGAGATGAGCCATCCCCAGATCATACTCACAGGACCACCATATGGCTATAAATAGAAGTCAGGCTTTGTTCTTGCACGGGCAAGCTCGAGATGAGCGTGGAAACAGACTGACCAGATTGTAGATGATCGTACTGGCGATGGATGGCACAACTCCCATGATGGAGAAGGCTACACCAAACGTCTCCCATGCGGAGAACGCTCGTTTCAGCTCGGGGTGATACCTGATGGGCACTCCATCAGCTACCTGTTTGACAGGGAAGGAGAGAAGCACAACATACCCTAGATCCTGTAATCTCGCATCATCTTTCTCTTCTCTCATCGGGGCTTCTTGAACCGTGTTATGGGTCACGGAGGTGGTAGGAGACATCTTGCTCGACTCAGGCGTGGGGCGTTTATGGTGCGTCGAGATCCAAGTTGAGTTTTCGTTTCTACCGGGGCAATGCTAGACTGTCTTTTATATCGAACGTCGGGAGCCCTTTATTATATCATCGCTTCCTCCTTCCAGAGGACCTATGTCATTCCCTGTAAGGTCGGAGAACACATGATGGCAATAAGAATAGATTGAGGTTGTTCGGTGTTGATCCCTGTCCTCACTTGCCCTTCCCGCGCTTTGATAAGAGTAGTCGTATACTGAAGTGGTAGTAATCACCTGTAATCAGGATGAATTGTATTCTCGCACATGTGCAGAGGGATCTGATTGGGAGAACTACAAACTCGGTTAAAGATAATCACTGATTAAAACCACGTGAGTGGGGATGGGAAGGGACTTCCACATCTAGGGGTTGAACAGGTTCTTCCTTAGTGCTGATCGGGATATGAGAGTTGAGGCTGAACTGGATAAACCCGGGTACAGAGATGTTTTGGCTGCAACGTATATATGTAAGGTCATGCAATCATTCAATCGTCGTCGTCTCTCTCAAATCGATCTGTACTCTCCATTCTCCTCAATCCTGTAACACTCGTACACCTATCCACACACATACATACACACATACTTACACACACATCATGGTCCAAGCTCAAACATCCTCTGTTCACCCCGCCGAAGCCGCTCTCAAGGGATTGAAAATCTCCGGATCACCAGCCAACGCTCACCCGCTTGATCCCCTCTCCGCCACCGAGATCCGATTAGCTGTCGACGCCGTCCGAGCTTTCTTGGCAACCAACAAGTACGCCGGCAAACCAGTAGAGAAGCCTCTTTTCAACAGTATCAGTTTGAGAGAACCACCAAAGTACTCTGTCTTGCGATGGTCAGGTTTGTTCTCGGCAAAGGACTTTGAAGAGGCGGGTGCGGATGCCAATGCCCCTGTCAAGAGACAGGCCGATGTGAGTCTCATTGAACACACCTGTGCTGGAGAGAGCCTAGCTTACTGAACCTCATACCTCTTGTAGATCCACCTGATCTGCCCCATCACCTCCCAAAGCTTCGAAGCTATTGTCGACCTCCCCTCAAATCTCCCCGAATACAAGAAGACCGATGCCGTCGTGTCCGTTTGGACACCTCTTCACGAGCTGATCCAACCCTCATTACAAACTGAGGTGAGCATTTGATCGCCCACTGTCTTTCATCTCGAAACCGAAGCCTGACTGTTTCTCAGGAACTCATCTGGGCAGAGGAGATCTGTCAACGGGACCCCAAGGTCAAGGAGGCATGTGATGCGATCGGTATCAAGCAAGAAGACATTGCCGTCGACGGTTGGTGTATCGGTATCGACGAGCGATTCCCCGGACGTCGATTACAACAATGTTTCGTCTTTGCTCGACTTCGACCCAACGATAACCTCTATGCTCACCCATGTGACTTCATCCCCGTGATCGGTACGTACTGCTGGTCAGACTCGTATCGAAACAGCACTAAGATTCCATTTTAGACTCCCACACTGGCGAAGTTCTTACCATCGACTACCCACCTAAGAACAACGAGCCTGGAGAGCCTCACGCACCCTCTTCCGCGGATGCTTACGACGCTCAACCCAAGCGAGAACGATTCGCCCCTCCCATGGCTGGACAGAACTACCTTCCTGAACAGATTGTCATGGACGAGCCTGACTTCAAGGTCCGTGACACCCTCAAGCCTCTCCACGTCGTTCAACCGGAGGGAGTCAGCTACAAGTTGGAAGGTCGAGTTTTGACTTGGCAAAATTGGAAGATCCACATCGGTTTCGAGTTCCGGTGAGTTCTTGGTTTATCGAGCATCCCCGCTTTGACAATATGCTGACATCGTACTAAAGTGAGGGTCTGGTCCTTTCCAACATCACCTACGATGACGGCGCCAAGGGCACTCGACCTGTCTTCTACCGACTCTCAGTGGCCGAGATGGTTGTGCCAGTAAGTCTATTGCCCTTCTCTAAGCCTTTTCCCTATCCAGACACTAACGTTTCGACAGTACGCCAAGACCATCTTCCCTCACCACCGAAAGCAAGCCTTTGACACCGGAGAGTACGGTGTCGGTGCGCTTGCCAACTCTCTGGAATTGGGTTGTGACTGTTTGGGAAGTATCACATATCTCGATGCGGACTTTGTCACCAGGTCTGGAGGTATTCAAACCATCAAATCTGCGATCTGTATCCAGTAAGTCGACATCAGTCAGGAAGATTGCGAGAATGTCCCCACTGACCTCGTGGCTGCTTCCAGCGAGGAAGATGCCGGTATCCTGCACAAGCGTGAGTCGTGTCTCGTTTGTGATGATGTCTGTCACGGTGCTAACAACCTCTTCAGACACCGACTTCCGAGACAACCGAGCTCATGTTGCCCGAAACCGAAAGCTGGTCATCTCGTCCATCTGCACTGTCGCAAACTACGAGGTAAGTCTAGTCATGGTCGTACGACGCTGACGATTGCAGTACGGATTCTACTTCAACTTTGCGCTCGACGGTTCGGTCGAGTTGGAAGTCAAGGCGACAGGTATCGTCAACGCATACTGTCTCGCCCCCGGAGAGAAGCGTGACCCTACGCACGAGGTCGAAGTTGCTCCTCGAATCGCTGCTCAGCACCACCAACACGTAGGTACAATGTCGACATAATACTTTCAGGCACACGCTTACAACGTGTACTACAGTTATTTTCTCTCCGTGTCGACCCAATGATTGACGGTCTGAAAAACCAAGTCGTCCAAGTCGACTCCGTACCCGACGACGAGGAGGTTGGCAGTGATGCCAACTTCTACGGTAACGGATTCAAGACCGTCAAGACCTTGTTTGAAAGTAGCAAGGAGAGTGTGTCAAATTATGATGCCGCCAAGGCGAGAACATGGGCCATTGAGAACCCCAGCAAGCAGCACTTTGCGTCCGGTCTCAATATCGGTTACAAGATCGGTACGTCCATTGTCAAACAATCACAAGGATTAAAGCTGATTTGTTGCAAAGTCTCCAAGGATATGCCTCCTATGCTTGCCAAGCCCGGTTCTATCGTGTGGAACAGAGCTCCCTTCGCCCGACAAAATGTGAGCTACCTCATGCCCAACAGAAGTAATGGAGCCAGATCACTAACATATCACCGGTCGTAGATGTTCGTTACCAAGTACTCGGATGACGAAAAGTTCCCCTCGGACGTTCACATCAACCAAAATCCTGGTGGACCTGATTTCGGTTCTCAGCAATGGATTGACCGAGATGACAAGATTGTCAACGAGGATATCGTCTGTTGGCCTTGTTTCGGTGTGACGCACATTTCAAGACCTGAAGATTGGCCCATCATGCCTGTCGAGATCCTCCGAGTACACCTCAAGCCTTCAGGTTTCTTCGACGTGAGTGATTCGAGCCGAACATCAAACGATAGTTCTTCGCTGACAGGTCATTTAGCGAAATCCTGGATTGGATGTACCCTCTACCGCCGACGCCAAGTCTCGTCTCGCCAACGAAGCGTTCGCAAACGGAAACGGACACTCAACAAATGGTAACGGTCACGGCGCAGCTCAAAATGGCTCTTGTGAGTAGCGTTCGCCTTTGACCGTGTGTTACAAAAGCTGATATATCCCCCGTCATTAGGCTGCAGCAGATCGTAAAGTGGTGTCAGGGGAGGGTCATGAGTAGTAGTAATTGTATCATAGGAATAGGAAGGAAGCATGTACAAGTCTCACATATCAAATGCATTACATCGGGTATCCTGTTTGCGAATCTCATCACGGCCTGCGATAACCGGACGAAGCCGAGTGATCGCGAGCAAAGTTAACCGGAGTGATCAGCGAATCGTCTATCTTATCTGTCCAACCAACAGAACACTCGCTTCTTCACCAAATACGTATGAAGACTCGATACGATATGATCTTGAGACATCGCCTAGTTCCTTCCTGTTCTCGGGCGCTTACCATCACCTCCACATGTAGTTGCACAGTCCGTTCATACACCTCGACTACCAGCTCTAGCTCTGCCCCACCCGAAATCCAAACTTGGATCAAGGAAATAACTTCCAGACCTCGTGAAATCACACATGATCTGATCGACACTGAACGAGCCAGTCAACTACAACGGATCTTACCCACTCGACAGGATGACCGTGTGGGAACGGACAAGGACGAGGACTTGAGAGATGGTGAGGTGTTGCCGAAGGGCCATCATTTGGTCTATTTCAGACCCAAATTTAGGTTGAAAGATCTTGGTAGGGATGGTTCTTCAACTGTGAGTTGAGTCAACATTGGTCAAGGATCTCACATGAGTACAACTATATGTGTGCACTTGATGTGGTAGAATATTGATGTATCATCCCACGGATAGGATTACAATGCCCCTCCACCATACACACGACGTATGTGGGCTGGCGGCTCCGTCTCCTGGTCAACCACGAATCATCTCAGGATCGGCGAGAGGGCAACACAAGCTGTAAGCGTTCCAAAGATAGAATACAAAAAGGGGATGGTGTTCGTGCATCAGAAGAGGGTGTTATGGCCTGGTATCGTTAGCGTCGACGGAATCGAAAACGAGGAAGAGGATCAGGGTTGGGCAGTCAAGGAGATGAGGACGCATGTGTTCAGGCAGGCTGATACCCGCAAGGGCGATGGTGGGTCTTGCGATGACATGCTAGCGAATGGTGTACAGATGGAATCGCACTGACTTCTGTCGCCTGTCGCAGATATAACCAAGGTATCTACCAATCCACAAGCAATCGATTCCACCCTGCCATCACCCTCACCCTTACCGACGCCTGCTTCATCAACCACGCCTTACACGTTCACATACACCCCGACCACCCCTCTTCTCTTCCTCTTCTCGGCTCTGACGCACAATCCGCACAAAGTGCACTACGACCATCCCTGGACAATCTCACAAGAAGGTCATCCTGCACCCTTGGTCCATGGACCCATGACGGCATTGCTGCTTATAGAATTGGCAAGTCGCGCAGTTACAGGAGGTCGAGGTGAGAGGGGGACATCGTTGGACAAGTTCGAGTATAGAGCTACGAGTCCGATGGTTGTAGATCAAGAAATCGGGAAGAGCGTGACATGGACAGAGGATGGGAAGATGGAGTTGGTGGCGGAGCAGAAGGGGAAGGTGGGGATGAAAGCCGTAGCGAGTTATGTGTGATATGCATATGCATATTGATATCGGTGGTGTAATCAATTCCACCCTCAATGCATGTCACGACGCGAACACCGCACATTTCGTGACGATGAGTAAGGTTGAACCCCGATGGACCGGGATAGGGTCTATCCTGGGCGCTTACTCATCGTCCTCTCCACTATAAGAAGGGATTGATTGTGAACGTCAAGGTTGGTTTCCGGTCTGCATGACTACTCGGACGCCCGCAACATGACCAAATCCATCCTGCTGATAGGAGCTGGCGAACTTGGCCTCGCTATCCTTGAGACACTCCTCGAACACCCGTCCAAACCCGAAATCACTGTCCTCCTTCGTCCATCTTCAAATACCGACCTATCGTCCTACGGTACCCGAGTTCGCGTGCTACACGGTGACATCTCCCTATCCGTCGAAGAACTAGCTGCTCTTTTCGAGGAATTCGAGGTTATCGTATCAGCAATCGGATTCACTTCAGGTCCAGGCTCCCAGCTCAAACTCGCAAAAGCAGTATTACAATCCCAAGGAGTGAAGAAACATTACGTGCCATGGCAATTCGGTGTAGATTACGATACGATCGGAAGAGGGTCTAGTCAACCCCTATTCGATGAACAGCTCGACGTTCGTGATCTGCTTCGATCACAATCACAAGATCAGATTACATGGACGATAATCTCAACTGGATTATTTACGAGTTTCTTGTTCAATCCTGCTTTTGGAGTGGTCGATTTCCACCCGGACAAAAAGGCTGAGAAGACGAAGAAGGTGACGGTGACAGCGTTGGGATCATGGGATAACAAGTTGACAATCACTTCGGCTGAGAATATCGGTCTGTTCACAAACAGGATCTTGCTCGATCACTCCGAACCTGAAGAAGGTGTAATCTTCGTAGGAGACGATACGGTCACTTTCGGAACTCTCGCACAAGTGTTGGAGGAGAAAGGATGGCAAGTGGAGAAGAGACTAGCAACCGTCGAAGAATTGGAGAATGATTTGAGACAGAATACGGAAGACGTAGGCGCGAGGTATAAGTTGGTGTGGGCGAGAGGGAGGGGTGTAGCGTGGGATTTGGACGAATGTTGGAATAAGAGGAATAGGGTGGAGACGGGAGGTGTGGCCGAGTGGATTGAGAGGAATCTCAAGTAGTGATTGGGAGAGTCGACCGATAGTGATACAAAGCTCAAGATCCAATGTTGTAGTCGTCACATGTACATCAACTCAGACAGTGATCTATCACGACTCATGTCAACTGCACGAAGCTCTTGACATCAAGATCGAGACAGACACAATGGTAAAGCGCTGATGAAGCAGGAAACGCAGAAGTGGAGGTGATCCACAACAACAAATCAAATCAACTATCTATCTCTCACTATCATCTCCTCTGTCAAGTCTTCACCTATCTGCGACAAGATGATGACATTACGAGTGTTCAGTGTTCCAGTGAATAGAGCACGATCGTGCTGTCCTTCCTTGCTGAAGGGAGCGAGAGCGCATTCCACAGCCGCGCGAATACCAACCTCTCGCCGAGCGATGTTATACGGTCCGTTCCCCGTTCAGACATATTCCTTTGCATCGTATGCTAATTCTCAGTGACGTAGTACCTGGATCGAACCCTCGTATGCTCGAGAAATCACTCTCGAGCCCCGCTGATTCAGTAGCGTACGATCTGGAAGATAGCGTAGCTCCGTCAAAGAAAGCAGAAGCGAGGAAGCTGGTTGCGGAGCTATTGGATGTGAGTCTGCGCAAGCGAATGCAGGCGTTCAGCGTATACATACTTTAAGATGAGACTGTCGTCAGAGCTGATACTTGTTCATTGCTTGTGGCGTAGGGCGAGAGGAGACCACAGGGAGAGGTCGTAGCGAGAATCAATGCGATTGGTACAGGCTACGAAGAAGCAGATCTGGACGAGGTGGTGAGTGGAATGTACTGAAACACAAGGACACTACCAACCTGAGTATCTCATAGTGATTATACTGATGATGTCGTTCAACCTGTGCTTGCAGCTCCGAACCAGACATCTGGAGGCTATAGCTCTGCCCAAGACAACATCTGCAGAACATATCACCTATCTCATCTCACGGATCAACAAGCTTGCCCCATATCACAAGCGGTCAGGTCAAGAGGGTGCGATTAAGATTATTGCTATGATTGAGAATGCGAGAGCTATGGTTGGGATTGAATCTATAGCAGCGAGTGGGCAGGGACATTTGGACGCGTTGCTGGTGAGTAGGCAGAGTCGTCACTTGTGATCAAGCGTATAGGGCTGCAAGAACTGATATGGTTCGAGTAGTTTGCAGCGGAAGACTGTGAATTCACCTCGTCTTTAGCACCGTATGTGTTCAAGTACACTGACGCCCCCAATGTAGACTGCGCAGACGTAGGACTGACACGGACACCGACTCGAGAGGAACTACTGTATCCTCGCTCCCGGCTCGTTACGACGGCCAAAGCATTTGGTCTACAAGCTATTGATCTGGTATGTCACACGAGTCTCGCTCGGTGGGGTCATACCCACGTTCTAAGGGGACCAACAGTGCTGATCCCCATTTGTCTGATACGCTAGGTCTGCGTCAACTACAAGGACAAAGAAGCGTTGAGGGAAGAGTCTGAAGAGGGTAGACGATTAGGTTTCGATGGCAAGGTATGTTCCACCTGTACTCTTTTTATATTTGCTTTGCCGGTGCTGTACTATTCAAACAGCTAACACCTTTGTATACTCAAATAGCAAGCGATTCATCCAGATCAGACCGATATCATCCATCGATCTTTCTCTCCTAGCGAAAAGGGTAAGTCATCCATACTTACATTTTCCCGTATCATGCCATGACCATGCTGATGTCTTCTTTGGTGACACCCGCAGATATCTTGAAGGCCGCTCGAGTGCGATTCTCGTTCGAGCATCACGATAAGCGTGGAAAAGGCGCATACACCTTGGATGGGATGATGATAGATGCGCCGGTATACAAACAAGTGAGTGGCAATCTCCCACATGCCTGCTCGGCTCAAGAGTCATGCTAACGGTCCTCGTCATGTCGCAGGCAATCAAAGTGCTAGCAAAGGCTGAAGCGGCTGGATTGGTCATACCTGAAGTAAGAGAATATGAGATATGATTGATACAAAATTCAATTATCATTATTCCCGATGATTTATGTAGATCTAGAAGTCTATTGGACTCTTCACCTCCGAACACTTTTGCTAACCCTTCTATGTCATGCGAAGAAATGCCCGTTTGTCCGTACAATGATTGCTATCTGTCATGCCCTAACCAGTGGAACTGAAAGTGTCCTGTAGCGTTCCGAGTCTGCAGGACTAGTACCGCACGGTGAATTGACATCTTGCTCGAACTCGATGACCTGGTCAAGCGATCAGCACGGTGGTAACACGAGTCCGAACTTGATGAATCGACTGCGCTTACCGTAGATGTAGAACACGAATGGTACTGGTGTAAGAAGCACTGCGACGAAACCAAATACTCTGCATGACGGGAATTAGAGACTTACATCAGCAAGTAGCTAACACTGAGCGATCATGGTCGAAGTTGAGACAACTCACGACGCAGCCCACTCGTCGCCTAGCGTTTCGTACATTTTGGGAAAGGCGAGAATGACAAGACCAGGAACGGCTGTGCTTTGGGATCAGCTATCATCTATGGGGGGGCGCTGAGGTGAATACAAGTACTTACAATACCGCACGAGGGTAGCTCCGGCGAGCTAAGTTGCCCGACGATCATTTATCAGTTCACCGAACGGAATGAATTGGTCATATGGTATGAAATGCTCACCGCTGAAGACGCGTACGGTCCATATGCGTCGATGAGATACTGCGTTGATCCCTGGAAGATTGACAAGAGTCCAATGCCAAATGCCAGGCCACTGACAATAAGCGAATCCAAAGCAAATCAGTAAGAGTGTTTATGAGGATGAACGAGCTCGAGCAACTCACCTCATCATCGGTACCCAGAAGCTGAATTGAGGTCCCGAAGTCCATGCGAACCAGAACAATCCAGCGGGGAAGAAGATAGCGCAGGGCATCACTAAGTGGACAGACTTAGTATCAGCATCACATGTGCAACGTCTGGACCGAAGGAGCGACAATAATGGGAGTGAGGAAGCCTTTGATACTCACGCGGCACCAGCCTCTCCTCTGGTTCTACCCTGCCTTCATGTATTCCCCTCCTCTCTATCCCGCCCACCTTGGCATCCCTCGTCAAACTCTTGTACCTTTGGTAATGTACAAGACTGAGTGACATGACGATGGCAAAGCCTACCAGCACGGGTAAGAACATGAGACCGAGCTTTCCGCCTGATAGGTTGTGTTTGGCGAAGACGATACCGTATGCGTCGAAGAATCCGTACAGGACAATGTAGGTGACTATGAAGGGAGACGATGTCAGCGATGGTTATCCACGGATGTCCGAATCCTCAAGCAAGAGCGGAGATGAGCCGAGGCAGTTGAAAGGAGAGGGAAGGGAAGATGAAACCCGGAAGATGGTGATGTGTTGTCGTACGACAGTCGTCGTAAAAAGTAGTGAGGTGCCCACAGCAACTCACCAGTCAGATAGGCCAAGAAGAACTGAATCACCGGTTCTTTCCCCAACATCATGAACGGTCTCTTCATATATTTCATTGTCAACTTCTTCAAACTCTCATCTTCTATGGTTGCTCTCCAACAACTTTCCCCGGTAACTTGTCGGTACTTGACAGCTTTAAACTTGAGTAAAGCCGGTGCCAGCGTTTCTGGCATAAACAAGAAACATAACAAGAACGAAAAAGCGTTCCATATCGCACAAACCCAATAACACCATCTCCAACCGAATGCAGGATTCTGAGCGACATATCCACCGATGATAGGTCCGAGGATAGGTCCAGCGAATCCGGACGTACTGAATAGTGGGAACGTGAGCGTACGTAAGAGTGGATCACCAATATCGTTGAGTGTACCACCGGCGTTGGAGAGTGGTGTGGTGGAGAAGAATCCGGCAATGAAACGGAGTATGAGTAATGAAGGTGTGTTGGGGGAAAGGGCCGAGGCGATCTCGAAAATCGTAGCGAGGAGGATCGTGATGAGGTAAACGGGAAGTCGACCGTATACTGTGGAGATCAAAGAGCATGGAGGAGGGGGGAAGGAAGGACAGAATCAGTTCATGACCTCGACGTTACCCAGCACATGAATTCAAAAACCAGTCACAACTCACACTCTGCCAAGGGAGCCATGGGCATCGCTCCTACTCCCATTCCAATCAAGAACATACTCGTCCCTGCCGTAGCTGCAAGTTGACCACATCCAAACTCCTTTCTCATCCCATCTTCAGCAGCGGACGATACCGAGCTCGCAAACGTCAGACCTAGGGTCAAGAACGACAATAGTCCTACCACAAAGGTCTTGTAACCCAATGACCAATTATGTGGATTCCGAGCATCGTTAGGTTCGAAATCGACGTAGATCACCAGTGGTCTGGGTTCTTCGAGTGCTGGTTCGTGGATCGCTTCGTGGACAGGTCGTTTCGTAGGTCCAAAAGAAGCGTATTGACGATATGCCTCCATCGTGCAGGTTACGGACGCGAACTTTTTTAGCCGAGATTTTGCGATCCCAAACGATCGCTCTCGAGCACACGACTTTTATCAGTCCAGATTTATGATACAGTAGATATAAAAAGTATGGGAATAGGAATGGATATGAGCAAAGCATCAAGAACGAAGTGCATATCTATCTGTGTTCCAATTTAGATACTGCTTTACTAATTACATTCATTCCAGACGTTCGATTTCATAAACGTTCCTATCTTCTCGGCCGTAAGAAGGATGATTCCAGTAAATGAGCGACTCGACCACAAAAGATATTAAGATCTCGATCTCAATCTGCCAGCACTATGCACCAGTCGATCAGCATGTTACCGGGGTCCATGACACTGGTCATTCTGGCTATGCAGAGTGAAAGGAACCATGCCTTGGCTGATTATGCATGGAGCTCATCGTTCCTGACTCTGCAGCTGTTATGCAAACCGCCTACTTCTCCTCCATAAACTCCCTTGCCATTCTTGCTTCTTCGAATAACGCTTTCGTCTCCTCATCTTCCTCCCCACCCCAGCTCATCTCCTTCTCCCAATCACTTTCCTCCTTCTCCTCTTCCACATCACTATCTTGTAGTTGGTGGATAGGACCCACTTGTTTCGTAGCTGATATGAACGTGGTAGCCAATTGTGATGTAGGAGCTGATATCAAAGCGTTGGCAGTACGTCGAGCATCGCGTGTTGAATTGAGTTGTGTGGATGGTCTTGGTGCAGGTTGTGGTTGAGGTACCGGTTGGACGGGTGACCTTGATAGGGGTAGTGCCGTTGTGGGTGATTTGGTGGGAGACGAGGTGGAAGTCGGTGCAGAGGTAGGAGTGGAGGGTATCGGCCGCTCATGAATGGTCAAGTTTGCAATGAGCGATGAGACAGAATTGGTAGGAGCTGATGGCAGCGAGGGTGCAGGCGCAGGCGCAGGCGCGAGTGGTGGGTTCGGTCGTAGAGCTGGCGCAGGTGCAGGTGTAGTTGCGGGTCTGATGGAAGTCGTCGATGTTTGGTCCCCATCGGTCTTTCCTCGTGTTTGTCCATCCACCGCTGCTCTGCTCTTCCGGGCTGTACTACCCGTTTTACTACTATCGTTCTCCCATGAGAACTCTCCCCTCTCTTCCAACTCTTCCAACAGCTCCACATCAACTTTGCCGGTCCTCAACCAGATCGCCTCGCCGCTCAACCGACCTTGCACCCATCCACTCCGAACTCTACATTTCTTCCCGCAAAACCCTTCTTCCTCATTCCCTTCGGAGGGCTTGATGGTTCTCGCTCGAGTGGAGATGATATATCGTTTCGCGGCGGTGTATGGACGATAAGGCGGATTGGGACACAGAGGATAAGAACAGAGTGAATTGAGATGACGTTCATGGATCACTTCGAGATATTGTGGTGGGGTAAAGTATGATGCCTTGGTACGTGAAAATCGTTCCACGCAATATTGATCAGCAAATACACCAGATAGAGCTATACCGATTCGTAGCACTGAGCGCTGATAGTGCCATGGTACACTTACAGCCTTTTTGAATGTCGCTTGATCAACAGTTTCCTCCATCAACCGATCCATCCACTTATCCACCCTTCTCTTCAACGTAATCTTCCTCACCGCCGCACGCTTGTACGCTTCAGACTCTTCATTATGAGAGTTCGCATTCGCGTTCGCCGTCGCGGCAGCGGATTCAGTACTGGGCCCAGCTTCGAAGGTCGTATCTCTCTGAGCAACGGAGAGTCGCACAGGATTGCGAGAAGAAGGTGAAGGTGCGGTGGAGGTAGAGTTCACCGAGGGAGGAGGGGAAAGGGTGATGGTAGGATTGGAAGTAGTAGACGCTACGGGGACGGCGATCGGCATGTCGAGCTGGTGTGCTATGCTAGATCTAAACGATGAGATACAATAGGGTTGCTCCTGCGACTAGAGTCTGTAGCTCTGCGAGAAAGTAGAGATGTAAGAGCAAGAAAGTAAAGATAACAGAAAGTAGAGGTCGAGAAGCAGAAGATTTCCTCCACTTTCTGTCTCACCGGTTGCTACCCTCCACATCCTACGTCCACCATGTTCTGGAGACTGTGACAGGCCACTAACAATGCATTGCATAACATGATTACAACAGCTGGGATTAGGTTTTGCTGACATTATAGTAACGATAAAAATGACTGCGCCCGCCCAGCCTACTCGGGCTTCGGACCCTTCTCGTCGCCTTCTTCCAACTGTACTGCTAATCCTTTCACCACCTTTTCCAACGGACCATTCCCTCCTAATGCCTTGATCTCCTCCACTATCTGATCTTGCAATTGCACCAATACGTGTCTGATGTAGACAAACGTTCGAGTATGATCTCGAAGGTACTCGACAGTATGGATCTTGAGCGATACGGATGTCGTCTTCTTCTGCAGGACGTCTGAGGAAATGGCAATAATACATCAGTAAATCTCGAACCGATCACAATCGAGAATTCAGTGTAGATCTCGTCCTAATTTTCAGCAAAGGAGAAGTAATGTGTCGGGGAGGCAAGCACAACTCACTCAGTATTTGACGATTTTTCGAATTCGCCCTAATCCCATGAACGACGGGGAAACTAAACTTTCCCTCTGTCAAATCTTCGCAGAAACCTTTGTTCGCTTCGTACTGCAGACTCTATCAGCTATTTGGTCCAGCAGTACAGGTGTGTGGAAGAGATAGATTACCTCTGTAGATTGGAGGTTCATATAGTCGTCTCGGATCTGGAACCAAACTGAGACGAGGTTGACCAGAGGGACATAGTCGCTGATAAAAGGGTCAACCTGCTGTTCGCTTTCTTCCGGCGCGACGGTAGCAACGTAGAACCTACACATTGGATTCTGATCTAGCCATCATGAGCTTTACGGCTAGTCTCAATAGGCCTCCGGCCTCTACGAAATGATACATTCAGCTGTCATTTTGACACTGGTTGAACTCGTTGAGCTGACTTACTGCCCAAGACCATGTCAATGTACTCTTCCTCCGTCGGACACGTGAGACTATCTCTCCAGAAGAGATCCATCCCCTGACCCCGATGTAATTGCAGCAGCTCCTCTGTCAAGAAAAGAGTTCGTCAGATTCAATCGTCTCAGGCGAACACGATGCAAAGATGAGAGGCGATTGCAACTGCCCTCCTCTTCGTCGTCCGCTCAAACTCACCAGTTACCAGCGCAACCAGATCCACCTCTTTACCTGCTTTCCCTTTATTCCCTCCCTCTTTTTCCGTTCTGAGTTGTAACAACTCCTGCATAGCCAAGAAATAAACATAATTTGCAGTATTGATCGTTTGTGGGACACCGTATATCGTATGAGCGACAGGTAAACCTCGTCGTAATTCAGAGAAATCTTCCACGTCGTCCATTCTACGAAACCAAGAAAAATGATCAGTATCTTCCACTTGTAGTCGTGATTGAAATGCCCGTCATGGTCTGGAGGAGACTTGGACTGAGCTGCTGGATAACTGGACTCACAACAAACTGGCATTATGTAACATCCTCACAACGCCTGTGATGATTTCCAGATCATCTTCCGGAACATGTAACCACAAGTTGAAGGCTTCGATAAGTTTCGTTCGGATCTCTTTACCAGGGTTGGCAGAGATATAAGTGTATGGTTCGAGCAGGATCTGAGAAGGGAAGCATGGTTAGATCAGCTTCCATTTAGTCCTTTTGGATTGTATATCATTCTGGTGGACCGGAGGCCTCGAGACTTCTGGGCAAATAAAGAGGAGTAGACAAAGAGAAGAACATGAAGCCGTGTTGTTGGTGCTGCTATGGATCAAAACCACCCTTCACTCACGTTCTCTTGCGAAGGAGTCCAGCTTGGCGTCTTCAGCGTCTGCCGCAAATCTGTGTACTTCATGTTGGAAGCGAGATATTGTCGGTCGAAAGTGAGTGCTGTGTATCGGAAGACTTGTCGGGTTGGGGGTAATGATTGTACAGCCGTCTATCCTAGCTGTTATGTGAGATCAATAATTGATTATAGAATCGATAGTAGTCTGAGAGGAGGAACGGATAGGTATCAAGCGATTCAGACGATTGATGATATTATTGATGGACGTTTTATGACGTGGCCAGGTGGAGGCACGGTCACGCGTCATCATGTCACTGGGTATAACGACGACAATCTTGTGGACGAAGAGCACGTTGGGGATGGATAATGAAGGATTCGAAGTCATTGTGATCATCATATAGTGCATTCATCATGGCACATGGTAGATACAACGAGAATACAACATGCAGGCAGATCTAATCAATGATCAATGTGTGACACACACCGCAATCTCATTGGCTCACATATCCATCTGCGACCCACCACCCTCTTCCTTCTTTTCGCAGATAACCCTTTTCTTCGCCCCACTCTATCGCTTCTTCGATTTTCCAGTCCCCAACTCTCTCCCATCTGCCTTCTTCACCCCACCCTCGCAATTTCATCACCAGCTCGTCTATTGTCATCCCATTCCCAGTCCTCGGATCCCCTTTTCTTCGTATTGTGTTCTTTCTCAAGTTCCTCTCCGCTTCTAAGTGAGGGACCAAGAGAGGGAATAGCAATTGAGGAGGTAAAGGCAGGTAACCCCATTCCCCAAGGGAGGTCCCTCGCGCACGTACCGGAAGACGAACTTGGACCAAGCTTCCTTCTTCTGCGACGTTGCGGATCACCCAACCGACCAGCCGTTCCATCTTCAACCTCCTCTCCTTGTCATTCATGACATATTCCCTGACACATTGCGCTTTGCGATCCGCTTCAACGCTCAGATCCTTCTTCGTAGCAGTTCCATCTCGTATTCTTCGTTTCCTTCGTCGTTCCTCCTTCCGGACTTCGTTGTCCACCACCAATCTTGCGAGGGTATCCAACCTTTCGTCAGAGAGTAACGAGGAGATTGTGAACGGCGTCAAAGCTGTCGTGTTGTCTGGTGACATCGCGACTTTCCGTACCCTCGTTGACCCCCGTGTTGGCGTTCCGCTCGGATCGTCGACCATCGAATTGTGTCGAGTGCTTGGCGTGAATAACCCTACATTCGGCTCGAGACGAGCAACAGATTTCCCCTGCTTGCTGGAAGATATATATTCGGGAAAGTTTGCTTCGAGCGCAACGCGAGAACTCGCAGGACCGCTTTCTGCCGCAAATCGAAGTGCTTTGATTGTCACTTGAGTCATATGATCGAGCATGTACTGTCGGAATGTACGGTCTGTAAGTTGAGACGATCGAAGTTTATTCGGGTCACGTAACTACAGGTCTCATTGCGGTCAGCAAGTGGCTCATGGCTTGTGTAGCCAGTCGGTAGAGTGTGAAGCAGCGACTCACATCAGGTTCAACATCGATGATAGTGAGCTCGCTAGGCATTTCGCTAGAAGGCTCGATGCTTTCCGAGAAACGAGGTAGAGATTTGACAGGAGTTGGCGGTTGTGAGGTTCGCCCCAGGGTGGCTGCATCCGGGATGACGAATGGTCGAGCGTACACAGCTTGGTGCAACCTGCACGATTCAGCGATATGTGCGTGTTGCATGTCTGGATCGACCACAGCTGTCAGGAGGGGGTCAGGTCAGCGGCATTTCGCTACAATCATTCAACACGTAGCTGAGCTAACCAACCTATTGATCCTCCTGCACCTTCCTCCACAACGACTTGTCTGACCCATTCCACCTCTCCTGAGGCCTTCCTCCGCTGCCACTCGTCGATCTTTCCTACGATCCTGACAGTATCTCCTACGCGAACGTCCTTCCGGTCGTACACCTTGATAGGTGCTCGCTTGATGGGTATCGGATACCCGTTGGAATCGCATTCCTCGATAGCTTTGCGTTTAGACGCGTTGCGGTTGGCAGCTGATACGAATGCGGCAGATGGGACCTGAACTGGGAGCGGTTTGGATGAAGTAGAGTACTTAAAAGTCTTGACCACTGATAGTCGGATAAGCACAAGGAGGACGTGCTCGCCATCACCGTCGTCAACTGCAGAACCATCAAGCTCAACGAAATGTTCATTCACAGACAACGCTGGAGTTAGACTCACGAGTCACGGTCATTGTGGTCTCCTTGTGATCTACTCCTGCCACCCATCCTACCAGCTCTACCATCTTGCAAGGGAAGTTGTTGAGCATGAATACATCTTGAGGTCCGTGATCTATCAGCACAGACCCTACCATTTGGGTGTATAGATGAACGACTGATGGAAACATACCTCTTGTCGCGTACGCTACTGCCTCTTGCGATTCGGGCACTAGGGCTTGCATGCGATATACATCGCTGATGAAACATTTTGCGATCGCTTGTGGTCTATGTACCCACGTCAAGAGACTTTGAAATGGCGGAAGGGGGACCGAGCTCGATCGTGATGAAGGTGCGTGTTGTGGTCGCTGTGGGGTATTGTATCTACTAGGACCACCACGACGAGGAGGGGTACTGCAGGATGCAGTATGAGAGGGTGTTCTCATGTGTATTGAGTGATCATGTTGCGTTCTCTATTCTCGATGATAGAGAAGAAGAACAAGTGAGATGGAGGTTTGTTATTGTTGTTCTTTGCACAGAGTGGTTGACTCACCTCCATCAACGGAATCAAATTTCGTAGCGAAAGTCAGTCTCCACCTGTAATGAGATTGATTTGCCGTTCATCACCGTTCATCCTGTTGTCGGTTCTCTTGCAAAGATATACAATAGATAGTCCACCCTCAAGCATCGCACACAAATCGACGGTGTACAATGACCCGACCTATCGCGTCCAGCTCGTTCTTCTCGGCTTTGCGCCAATCCCGACCAGCTATTCGATCAATACAACCTCTTCGCCGCCCGACCATCGTCCCCTCCACCACGACCACTCCCTTCTCCCGTGCCTCCTCTTCCTCCTCTTTCATACGATCAACATCAGTTCGATCGAACCTGCTACGACCGACTACTATCGTCCTAATATTCGTTCCTATCTTGACTGGGTTCTTGGGAGTATGGCAATTGAAGAGATTGAAGTGGAAGTTGGAATTGATCGATGAGGTGGATCGGAATTTGCAAAAGCCTCCTATGCTCCTACCAGCCAATATAAAGTAGGTTTACGTCTGATCCCAACACTACAATCCATAGTAGTAGTCGCTGATGGTATATGTTTGGCACGAC
Source organism: Kwoniella shandongensis (assembly GCF_008629635.2). NCBI lineage: Eukaryota > Fungi > Basidiomycota > Tremellomycetes > Tremellales > Cryptococcaceae > Kwoniella > Kwoniella shandongensis. Next base: position 125,747 of record NC_089287.1, read on the forward strand.
ATAGTCTTGATGCTCTGCCTGAATTCTCTTTCCGGAGAGTCTTGCTCCGTGGTCACTTCACCGGTCCACCTATCTTACTCGGACCACAGACTAAAGAGGGTTTCCCAGGATATCACCTCGTCCTCCCCTTTGTCCGCTCATCGGGTGGATCGACTATCCTCGTCAACAGAGGATTCATCACGACGACCCGAGCCACTGCGATTCGAGAAGGGAGACAAGTCCCGCCTGGTCTGGCAGCCGATGGAGGACCGACCGGAGAGGAAGTTGTTATTGAGGGGATGTTGACGAGACCCGGTGAAATGACCGTCTGGACCCCTGAGAACAGGAAAGATACGAACGAATGGTTCTGGAAAGATATCAATGCGATGGCAGAGTGGTGCGGAGGGGAAGATAAGAGGATTCAACCAGTTTTGGTCGATGCGATCGAGGGTGAGTTTCGATATCATCAGTCTTCGAAGATGATAAAGATGATAGCTAAGCTGCTATTCCGGTATCAACAGACCAAGATAACGCTCCGACATTGTTGATGCAACAGGGTATTCCGGTCGGACGACCACCTCATGTCGAGCTGAGAAATCAGCACGCTCAGTACGCTGCGATCTGGTATGTGTCAGCGCTAGGCCTCGATATCTATATACAACTGCTGACGACTTCTCTAAACATTGCACAGGCTCTCACTATCCGCTTCTACCTCCGTCATGCTCGCTTACATATTGACAAAGGGCAAAGGAGGACCGAAGCAGCGAAGACCAAAATTGTACTAAGTAAAAGTAGTGAACTATCAACAACCCTTGCATATGCATCATCCATCCCTCATTGCTTGCGTGTATCTTTGCCAAACTCAAGTCTTCTTGCTCTTGCTCTCTTCGTGATGAATAGCGACACATGAACTCATATGCATCTAATCCTCGTTCTCTTCCACTGGTTGTGGAGTGAGAATCCGAGTTCGCAATTAGCTTTGGTCGGTCACCGCCACGCAACCGATGACACCGCGTCTGTGCGAGCTCGCGAGAACAGTCACACTACAAATCAACATTCATCTTCCCCTTGTTCTCCTTCCCCCTTTGCTCTGTTTATTGCATTATCAAAAAAGTAGCCTTTGCAATCATGGCAGGACCAGTAGATGCGACGCCTGTCGTCGAGGCGCAGTAAGTATTCTTTTGACACTAATGTTGCAGCAAAGGGAATGTCTCGCTGACCATCCCTTCTTTCTCCTTCCACCTTGTAGAAAACGAGTAAGTTCCCCTTCGTATTGCCTTTTCCGTGGAGATAATTCATACTCGATAGCAACGATAATCGAACTTGTGTGCTGACTGATTCTGGTGTTCAGGCCGACCCGGAATTGAAAAATGTTATCGAATTCTTGAGAGGGAAGAATGGTCCCAAGGTTCGACGAGGTATCCTCAACGGCAAGCGTGTAGACTACTTCAAAGGTATGTCAAGATACTCTTTAGCATCAGCCTTTTCGTCCCCCTTCTCTCTGAGCTGCCGACCTGCCACCCTGCCATCCTGGCTGATGCTGATTAATGTGACTCTAGGCAAGACCGCAGTGAGAACATTGCTCAGTCCTCAATATCAGAAGTTGAAAAAGGTTCCAGTGGTCAAAGATGAGGAAGAGGCCAAGGCGTTGATGGTGAAGCTTTTGCCCTTGTGAGTGATCCAATCACACACGTTCTAGGGTGCTGTCCGAACCACAAGATCCCTCGAGCCTAATCTGCATGTTTTGCTGATTGCGGTCTCCTTTCCTCCTCCTCTCTGATATTCGATGTCTCCCTGTGACCGCACGTCCCCGTTCCACAGCGCATTCTTCTTGCGAACGGATCGACCAACGCTCGCCACTCCTCCACCTCCCGGTACTCCCAAACCCCTCCAACTTGCTCCCCAACAATCATTCGACCCTCTCTCCTACTACACATGGTTCTACGACGGTTCCCCCCTCTATACCATCCTGGGCGGTTTCGCAATGGTCGTCATCATGTTGGCAGGTGTCATGTTCCCCCTCTGGCCGGTCAAACTTCGTATTGGCGTTTGGTATCTCTCCATCGGGGCATTATGTCTCATTGGGCTTTTCATTGCGCTGGCAATTGTCAGATTGATCTTCTGGTGTTTGACAGTCGTCAGTATGAAAAGAGCAATTTGGATATATCCAAACTTGTTTGAAGACGTTGGATTCGTAAGTGTCTTCCTTGTGTCTTTTGCCACCCATTGATACACACCCCTTATGCTCGTCGTCAGCTTAACGAATCTTGGATCTATCGTCCTTTCGTTCAAAGCTAACATTCATACTCCCCACGCCCAGTTCGACTCGTTCAAACCCGGATGGGCGTACGACGAACCCAAAAAGAAGAAGAAGAAGCGTGTTCCCGGCACTTCTTCCAGCAAATCATCCAAGAAATCAGTCGATGGACCAGTCGATACCGTTCCATCTGCTACTGCCAGTGGCACTGAAAGTGCACCTGTATCAGATGTCAGTGGACTGAGATCCAGACAAGCTGCGACCATCGAGGAGATTGATGATGATGAGATATAGGAAGAGGAAGATGTTCATGTGATCAGAAGGAAAAGTTTGGGTGGTGGTCAGCTCATGTGAATGATAGTATATAGCGCAATCTTCGGTTAGACGACGAGGACGCGATGGGATGATCATCATGCATATATAAGTCTCCTGGGATATGAGCGTCTGTCTACTTTTCGCCCTTCCTATTCCACTTCACCAAGCTCCTCACCGTATCGTTCTACCACCCCCACTCTATGCCGCTGCCCCAAGGAATTGTTGTCGCTGCGATGAAGTAACAGTTGTCAGCAGGATAGCATAGTCAAGCACCGTTCCGACACATCAACTCACCAATTGCATGATCGAAGCCTTTTGGTTTGGATCGAGAGCGTTAATCTGGTCTGGGGAGAGTTGCAGGACTTGAAGCAACATTTGCTATGATACCAAACTTCGTCAGTTTATGCGATTCCAGACTAAGCGTGCCGGTCACGTACCTGCTGATCCTCAGGCAACGTCGACAGCGCCGCTTGTGCTGAAGGGGGCAGACTAGCCAAGCCAGAAGCGACAGGTGGTGCAGGAGGAGGAGCACCGTAACCTGAACCCGCACCGCCGCCATAAGATGGCTGAGGAGGGGCGTTGTACCCTCCTGGCGCACTGTTTGGTGGGGGTCGGTATGAAGAGTTGGAAGGTGGGTAAGGAGGATAATTCGAAGGTGGGGGAGCTTGGGCAGCAGCTGGTGGGTAAGGAGGATAGGCGGCTGGAGGCGCTTGAGCTGCAGGAGGGTAGGAAGGGACAGGTGCCGCTGCTGGAGCAGGAAGAGGTTGAATTCTCTGCGTAAATGTAGGTCACTGTCAGCATGACTATGTCCCTAGTGGTGATTACGAAAGGCTTACCTGTAAAACGGATGGGTCAACAATGTTCATGAGTAGCATAGCCTGGAACAGGGCATATGCGAGTTGAGGCTTGCTGCTTAACAGCTGTCTAGCTTGTTCGGGATTGGTAGTGATGAGCATCTAGAGTAATGAGAGTAATGTTAGCCTTTCCCCTCGTGCAGATCTCCATACCAAAGACTCTAACGTCTAACGATGACCGCAGAAGGGTAGTCAATGTGCAGAGGCATAAACTCACCTTCATACTAGCCATGACATCCTGCATTTGACCTGGACTAATGGCTGCCAAAGTCTTACTTATCACGTCCGTGGCCTTCTGACCCATCCCCACTTCGACTCCTTGGGGCAACAAGTTGAGATCAACTCTCTCTCCAGCCGGACCACCAGCCATGGGCGGAGGTACAGGCATATCTCGTCCGTAACCTTGATCAACACCGGGTGCTGGGAGAGAATACCCTCCACCTCCACCTCCTCGAGGTGGTGGTGTATCGTCCATCTGGTGAGATCCATATCGACCCCCACCGCCGCCACCGCCACCACCTCCCCGTCCACCTCTACCGCCTCCTCCTCCGCCGCCTCCGCCACCTCCTTGTCGACCACGGGGTCCGGGTTCGTCGGTACTCAATTCGACTCGAAGATTACGACCGTTCACTGGTGCTTCCTGGAGATTTCGAACAGCTGAAAGTGCGGTCGCTTCGTCTGTGATTGAGGAACGTCAATGAACGAGTACACGAAGATTACATGTGGTGTGAGGGAGTATCGTAAGAGTAGTAATAATGACGAGTGAGAGTGTGGAAAGACATCAGCGGCCGTTGAGCATGATCGTAGACCTGCCTAACTTACCATAAAATTGCACAAACGCATATCCCTTCGATCGTCCCGTTTGAGGGTCAAATTTGATCCTATGACAAGCCAAGACAAACAATCAGCTTATCTTCTCCATCCAAGGTGGAAAGCAATTGAGATGGACCGAGCAGAGGAGGGAAAACTCACTCTACGTTCGATACCGGTCCAGCTTCTGAAAACACATTTGCGAGCTGTTCCTCGGATACGTCACTGTGGAGGTAAGCAAGCGACATTGATTAGCATCCATTCTGTCCAACGTTTCAAAGGAATGTCGACGGGTGAGAGATGGAAGAACTCCCGCAGAGACTGGATGATGAAGGGTGATGCTTACTATGGGATGTTTGCAACTATTGACAATAAAGATACAAGTCAGCAAAGCATTCTCTCCCTCTCTCTCTCTTGACGAAGGGCACACCTTGCTCCCACGAGACTACAGAGAGATTTATGGAGGATATAGGAATCGTTAAGTATATGACCGCTACTCACCGAAGACCGTCCTAGCTGCGTGGGGAGGCATGTCTACTGGCCGTACTCAAGGAAAGGACGAAGAAGCACAGTAAGATGACCACTCGTATGTATGTAGATTCGTTCGCTTTTGTCGTTGTGGTCTTCTGCTTAACCAGGTTCTTCGCTGAGCAAGTCGCTGTTCTGCTTCGTGTATGTCTTTGCCGAGTTATATAAAATCAGAAAAGCAGTAGTAATGATGATGATGGAGAAGATGAGTTTTGATTACGTTCAAATTCGTTGAATACCCCGTGTAGTGGAGGCGGATCTTCTCGACGTCTTGCAATGATATCCATCATACAACCAGCAGCGCATTGTGCGAAACAACAATGCGCGAAACATACGACGGCAAATCCCAGGCTATAGATGAACCGTAACGGTACACGAGCCTATGCATGTGATTTCATGACGTACAACAGTATTTGATGCTTGTGGGACATGATACCTGACCTTTCCCTCCTTCGGTGACCACCTTCTAGGCGCACCAGGCATCTCACAATATCTGGTCAGGTTAGACGCACTTCGAACTACGGTCCCTTGACGCTATGTACCTCTGCTCTGCCATCTTCCGTATTGTGCTGACGCATGGCGCTTGGTTGGTGAACTCGACAACACTTCGGTGTTTCCCATCCTTCCACGCCTTCCTGTGGACCTCGACTAAGACTGACCAGCTCGTTGTCTCTCAGAACGCTGTTCGCGGTACCTGTGGTAGACCTGCAATTGCACATTTGACATTAATTAGCACTTCTCTTCACCATTCCCGTCCTCGGTCATTTTCATTTCCTTCGAGACTTCCCCCTCCCCCTCCGGCTGCACATCTCGACTTGCGACTCACCTTTGCCCACCTCCCTCGCCTTCACTCCCATCTCCTTCTTCTTCAACTCATTCTTCCTCATCTCGAATATCGCTCTATGCAATGTATATTTCTTATGTGTTGGAGCTGCTGGTGCTGGCGGTGTAGCGACCACAGGTATAGGAGGGGTTGAAGGTGACTTCGTCTCCTCCTTCTCATTGTCTTTATCGGTGTCTTTTTCGTCTTTTGGATCTTTTGTATCTTTCTTTTGTCGTGATTTGTAGTCTGCCACTACTTTGCGGATTTCTTCTGGGGTGGGGGTCGGAGTCGTAGAAATAGGTGGAGCTATGGGGGAGGCGCTGCGATGTTCGAGAAAGAAGAGGGGCAAGGGGTATCAGTTCTGATGTTTGACATTGACATGATAGCGACTTGTATGCGACTTGTCGTGTCAGAGAAAACACACTCACAAGCCACTAGTTGCAGCAAGAAACAAAATCACGCTCGAGTTAGCTCAATTGTGTACGTCTCGCTTGCAAAGTTGAGGGAATCAACGCACGGATCAGACAGATGGGTCTCACATGTGTAGAGGAAATCTTCCGTCTTGATAGTTGCTAGTACGGTCTGAGTGGGTCTATGACATATATAGCATGGTCGAGGAGTAGCTGTTTTCTACATTGTCGAGGAGGACGAATGTAAGCGTAAGCTCGATCGAAGTCCGTGAGGGTGGAATGGGAATATTGCGAAGGGAAGTGCAGGGACGATCACACATTGCTCGTGATAAGTATCACACTCACTCGCTCGTAGTAAATGTTCTGAAAGACGGTGGTAGGTGGGCTGGTCATTGCTATCGAAGGGTGACTGGGTGCTAGTAGCACACGAAACGAAGTGAGGTTGAGGTTGTAATTGCCGTGATGCAACGACGGACAATGTGTAACGAAATGTCAATTGAGACATAACCTGAACAGCCCTCCACATCACAAGCTCGAGAACCAAACACCGCTGAAAATGCACGGATCATTTCGTTCGCCTGCCCAAATCATTCATACATGCATGCATACTATATCTAGTGAGGGATGTAAGAGCTGTACGCATTCAAAGCTGGCTGACCACCAAGATGGAGATATAGTACGTTGGAACCGGGCTTGATTGATCCTTCTTTGATGAGTTGGATAAGACCTGCCATGGACTTGCCCTCGTACACCGGGTCGGTGATGAGCGCGTCGGTGGAAGCGGCCACTGCCTATGGGTCAGCACACTTTCTTCCTAGATGGTTTGCCCATGCCAACAAATCCTACATCAGACTCACACTTCATTGCAGCAATCGTCTCATCATCTGGAATACCATAGATACCAGCATGGAATCTCTCATCCAGCACCACATCCTCCTCCTTAATCTCCAGACTCTCATCCAACAACTTGGCAGTATTGGTCGCGATTCTCAAGACTTGTTTCTTGGTAGCCTCGGGCTTTCCACTAGCGTCGATACCGATGACTTTTCGCTTACGACCTTCAGCAACGGCTCCGACGATGGAACCAGCGTGAGAGGAGCCGGTGACTGAACAGACTAGGATGATGTCGAAGAATACTCCAAGGGCTTTTTCTTGTTCGGCAACTTCGACGATAAGGTTGGTGAAGCCGACACCACCAAGAGGGTGATCAGATGCACCGGCGGGGATGTAGCTGGAAGTGTGGGTTGATGATTAGCAATGTGATCCATACGAACTTCATCGAGACTTTGGGACACGAGCGCAGAAAGTGCTAAGCAGCCACTGGAACTCACTATGGCTTCCCGCCCTTATCTTGCACATCTTTGAACGCAGCCTCTGTAGCAGCCTTGTGACCGATATCGAAAGTCTCCTGGTTCAATCGCACATCTCCACCCATAAGTCGGGAAAGGAGGATATTGCCTGTCTCGGCATAGAGAGGGGGGTCGATGGGGACCCATTTCTCTTGTACCGTGACGGCTGTGAAGAGCGAGCGAGCAGTCAGCTTTTTGCACTTGCTTGTACTATCTCTATGATATCATGGAGAAATCCGCCAGAGCTGTTATGCTTTACAAGGGAGACGCGACTCACCCTTTAATCCAGATGCGACAGCAGTAGCTGTGACCGCCCTAGTATGGTTGGATTGCACTCCGCCGACCGAGACGAGAGTATCGCAACCCTTTGCCTTGGCGTCGGCGACGAGATACTCGAGCTAACAAGTGTAATTGATGTCAGGGATCACTTCACCCAATGGCGCACGGTTCGGAACCGCTTGGCCAGTCCTCGAATGACAATCACGCTCATGGAAAGATGGTCTACGGTATACGTTTTACTTTGCCATTCGTTTTGATGCTCACCTTTCTGACCTTATTACCGCCGTATGCTAAACCGGAATTACAGTCCTCCCTCTTGGCATAAATCTTGACTTGACCGCCTAGCTCCTTGGTGAGATTGGGGAGGTACGAGATGGGAGAAGGACCAAACTGTCGAAACGTGGTCAGCCATTATCTACTGGTTTCCAGAAGGGCAGGAATGGTCATTTGAGGGAGTGGTGTAGTCAAGATAAGGGTGACTCACGAGGAAGTTCTCTTTAGGTAGAGAGGCGAGAGTTTGTCTGTACTTGGGTAAATCGGACATTGCTGAGTTGTGTGATGGTGAGTTCAGTTGATTCTGTGTTGAAGATGTAGTAGGTGGAAAAGGCAGAAGGGGTATCACCCCTTAGAAGAGTGTATGCCTGCTTGTCTTTATATCGTCACATCTCCATCTGTTGGGTGTCCCGGGAAAGACAGCCGGCGCGGGCCAAGCCAAAGGAGGGTTACGACGACGTATGATATACGATATACCGTTGGTCGAGTTGGTTATTCACCGGTCAAGTCGGTCAATTTAGAGATAAGCAAAACAAGTCTACGTGTCGTATGAAGCGGTATTCGGAATGCCTAATCTTTGTGACGACAAAGCACGAAAGGGCACTAAGTTTGAGCTGATTCGGGAGGAAAGGTGTTGTCGTATGCATGTGGGTGCGGGCGGTAGTTTAGGGGGTATCGGCCAAGCCAAGGCAGGAGGTCAGTTGGGGCGTTGCCTTTTGTTGCTTGGTAGAAATCTAGGTAGTTGGCCGACTGTGTCGGACACGTTATTGCTATCTCTCGTTCGCTAGACGCCAGATACCCCGCACTGATGCGTTGATAAAGGTCAAAGGATCCAATATGCCTGGGGTCTACACCAATGATGGTGGGCAAAAGTGATTTGATATCGACATAATAAGATACATATACTTCTTGACTCTACGTCTATCTGCTATTTTACTCAATGCACCTCTGTAATAAGCCTATCCGTCTCCTCACCACCTGTACCATCCTTTCCTTTACGCAGCGATCTTGTAGACCAACTTCTTTCCTGAGACTTCACCGTTCTGAAAGCACAAGTAGATCGAATTGTCAGCTTCTACTCTTGACTATACACGAGCGTCACTCTCAGCTCACCTTCATGTCCTCGAAACCGCTTGTGACGTCGTCGAGAGTACCTCGGATGACCACGGGGTTCGCCTTGATCTTGTACTTTGTAATAACCTCGTTGGAGTGCGCGGCGATGGCAGCACCGAGTTTTCTGTCCTCGGGGTTAGCGGGAATGATGGTGTCGTGAGGGAGAGCGGCAGTGAAGTTGAATTCCTATTTTATCGTGTCAGCTTTTCGCACCTTGTGGAAGTGCTAGAAGTGAACAAATGACTCACCTTGCCGAACATGGTATAACCAAGTGTGTCAACGATCTTGACGTTCTCGTTGATCTCCTTGGCCTCCTTTGGTGGCGGCAACAAACAGTTGAGTTGTTTGCCCTTGTCACCCATCATACCGATCGCAATCTTGAAGCTGGCTCCCTCAGAAATCGTGTCAAGAGCGAACTCGACACCACCATCGGTGATTCGCTTAGCCTCGGCGATAGCCTTCTCAGCATCGTGGTAGTCGACAGCCTCGTCGGCACCGTATGCCTTGATCAAGTCGAAAGAGTGGGGAGAAGCAACACCGAGGACTTTGTAGCCGATCGCCTTGGCAAGCTGGATGGCGAAGAGACCGACAGAGCTGGATGCGCCGTAGATGATGTACTAATGAATGTAAATCTCAATAAGCCAATGTTGCTAGCAGCACTAGCACAAGAGGACTCACCCAAGGGTTACCAGAGACCTGTTGAGGAGGGAAGTCGTGCTTTTGAGTTCCAAACAAGACCTGCACAGTGTGTGTCAGTCATTGTATACTATTAGCAAAGCCGTGCTTAAACTCACCTGGTTGGCCGTTCCCCAACCAACACCGAAAGTGGCGGCGTCCTCCATCTTCAATGACTCAGGGACCTTGAAAGTCAAGTCTGCGGGGACCTTTGTGTATTCGGCGAAAGCACCTCGGTCGGTGTAGACACCACCGTGGGTCCAGCCGGCGACCTTGTCGCCCAGTTGAAGAGGAACCTTGAGGTTCGATCCGACCTTGACGACCGTTCCGGAGTAGTCACAACCGTTGATGACGCCAGGAGCGGACAACCAGGCAGCGTGTTTCCAATCGGTGGGGTTCTGCGTGACAATGATGGTCAGACTTCCAGATCGCATCATCCAGAGTTTGCATAGTGTAAGACTTACCTGGGCAGCGTACTCGACCTTGACGAGAACTTCGTCGTCGGCGATCTCTGGAACAGGGATTTCCTTGACGGAGACCTTCATCGCCTACGCATATCCACGGTATCAGCAATTGTTCCTGCAATCATCACAGGAGTGACTAACCTTGTCCTCTTGGACGAGAGCTCGCATGGTCTTTGGGATTTGGACGGACATGTTGTTAATTTGATTTTTACTATGCAGATGCTATGCTTGTAGATGCGGTACGATTCTTGGAAAATCAGTTTTTGTTAAAATTTAGATGAAGAGCAGGAGTACAAATGCATTCGCTCCTTCTCTGACTATATATACATGTTCGCATCTCTTCTCTTCTTCGAACCAGTTCGTTCTCTCGCTTGGAATAAAGCTTATTCATCTAGGCAAGGTTTGTCAACCATCATGACGATGTTATGGAGACACGACGCATCGAGCGAAGCGCTGAGCTAAAAAGTGGAGGGGGATTGATAAATTGCCACCAGAAACCGGAAAGAAAATAAAGACCCGTTCCGGACATTCCGGAAAAAGAATAACGTTTAGGCGTGTGCACAGACGTCCGAAAGCGGGTCGACGTGCCTAAAACAACTGGCTTTAACAGAAAACAACTGGCTTTAGCAAACTGAATTTGGCCCGCCTAGCTCGGTTAGCTGAACATTGCACGTGACGAGCCTATTCCTGCGCTAGATTTCGATTTCCACACGCTCTTGCACTCTCTTCACCTTGCTCCTTGCTCGAAAAGTGGCCCAACACATACGTTCATCAATACGATTCGTCAGATCCAGCCATACCCATACTTCACACACCATGCGTCCCACTGCAATCCTATCTGGCGCTTCGCGTCTGTCTTTGACGCCCAAACGAGGAAACAAGGATTTCTACAAAGGTGAGTTTAAGCTTCTCCCTCCCTCCTGGCCAACTCCCACTACCCCTAAATGACGTGCCAATGTTTGGTCTGTCTCATATTGACAGGCTCATGTGGTGTTGTACTGACTTGTAAATGGTATAGGTACCGGTCAATCTCGAGTACCAGGCGGTGGACATCGTACAGGTCCTCCTGGTGTACATGTCGTCAAAGGCAAAGCAAAGTACAGAATATTAGACGACAAAGTTCGAGTGTTCGTTGGACCCGGTGCCAAAGTGCTTGAGGAGACAGAGGTGGGTCACATTCCGTGGACGACCGTCAGCAAAGATCCCTCTGGGACAGTGTTGATACTTGTTCTTTGACGCAGCTTCGACCATACGTCGCTACTCGTGACGAATCAGTAAAAGACCATTCAATCTTTTACAACCCTTTCTCCCGAACATCGTCCTCAAGACCTCGTATCCCCTCTTTCTCACCCAACTTACAACCAACCGCTACCGCTACCGCGGAACAAAGTCGACAACTGACGAATCAGGATTTCGCTCGATTCTCAAAACGATATCAATCCTTGAGCGGAGAACAGAAACAGGCTTTGATAATGGATTCGAGGAGGAAATGGTGGGAAGGGATGTCACAAATACATGGAGGTGGAGCGGGTTTGACACCAACTTCAGCGGTAGAGGAAGAAGGAAGAACGAAAGAGTTGGAGAATAGAGCAGCGGAAGAGACTACAACCCAGGAACAACCTCGTGCTTGATCGGCCTTTTGACATGTAGACCATGCAACACCTTGTACGACATCACGAGTGACAATCAACACCATAACATGCTGCATTAAGCGAAACATAACTACAAAATTTAAACTCCCTTGTCCATCCCAGTCTAGCTTGTGGACGCACCGACAGCCTGTCACATAATGTCAGTTGTGCTTCACTCTCGGTACACCACAACACCACTCACCAATCTTTTGAGATGCTCCATGAACACTTGCAAGCTGACATCGTCCGTGAAGATCGCTTGACCGCTCGCAGGTCCAGCACCGTAGTTGTTGCCTGACATGTGTGTCGTTGAAGGGTTGAGCTTGCTGAGCAAGAATCGCGCTTGACTTCCACCTTGATCACAGACGATGTATCGCGGGATAGGGTTTCGGTCCTCGAGCAATTCTTGGGCGTCGACAATGGGTGCTTCAAGGAGTTCCTTGAAGTTGGCGTAGTCCTCCTGCTCCTGATAGTTTGCCTTTCGCCATTGAGCAACGGTCTCTCCGTGGAAGATGAGGATGTGGAAGAATGTGTCGAGGAGAAGGATGACATCCGGTCGGATCGACACGGAATCGAGAAGCACAGGGTGTGGTTCAGAGTCAAAGCCGTACGACATGAGGGTAGGTTGGATCATGATAAGCGAGTTATTCACGTCCGCGTCATTCAGTACGTGACTACATGGGCGTCAGCTGTAGTTTGGTCGGGTGCTAGTACTGAGTGCACTTACCGGTAGAAAGCAGTCTCATCAGGCGAGTTGTTGAACACTTGCAAGAACTGACTTCGTCGGAGATGGAACATGAATTGAGGATAGATTGAGAAGTTCGGACTGAGTTGGAAACTCGTGGGGTCTTCTTTTCTATAATCCGCGAACTTCTGACACAGTCGAATAAGCATTCGATCGAGCCATCGAAGTACATCTGGACTATCATCGATCTCAGCCTTGAACACGGCGATTCGGGCCATAAGAACGGCAGCAGCTTCTTGGTCGAAAGACGCAGCGATAGATGGATGACCGCCTTCTTGGAAAGTACGAGAGACGGTGGTAACTCGAAGTCGGTATTGACCAGAAGAGTGCTGGTAATGTGTAACGAACTGGATGAGACCAGATTGGTTGGGCCCAAGAGGTTGCCCGGCAGGAGTGACCACTTCAAAGTAGGTCGCGAGAGACGTCTTGGGAGTGAGGGAGCACACTTTCCAGGCGGATGTCTGACCGATACCGATCTCTGTCTCTCCAACGGACGCAGACTTCTTGTTGGCTGAGATGACATGACCGATGACACCTGAAATCTTGAGTTCTTTGGTGGTCTGCGAGAAGAATCAGCACGGTAACTCTATACCTGGGTACGGGTTACTCACCAGGACGTCGAACGTTCCGTTGAAACCCATCTTGAGGTACCCTTGCTCGTCCTTTCCGAGTGTTCGTAAGAAACTCTGCTTGAAGATAGCCGTCATGAACGAATCGGAGATGATCATGAAACCGTTCGTAGCGTTTGTGAGCGACTTCATCTCGAGAAGACCAACTTGATCCAAACAACCGGCGTAGATATCAATGGCATGGCCGTTGGTGGATGCACGCTTGGAGAGACCTTCGTAGTACTATTGCTGGATATTAGCATGGTGGGGAAGGAAGCGCGATTACTGTAGCAAGTCTACACACCTTGGTGGCTCGCTTGAAGTGCTTGACGCTATCTCGGTCGATGTCGTGGTGCGATCGAATGGGCTCTCGGAGCTCGGGACCAACGACGAGACCGGGGCCATCGGTGGCTGGACCACCTGCGAAGAGCATGATTCGCGCACCAGTGTTGGGGAAGGCAGACTAGACGAGAGATCAGCTTCATACAGCTATGGTGACCAGACAAAGCGGCACTCACCTCGAGGAGAGAGACGGCGACACCCAACGCAACACCGGTACATCTCAAAGGTCTTTTGTCTTGCTCCACAGGCCAAGGGTCCCTCTGAAGTTGTTCGAGGATGTTGGTGAGTTGGAACTCGCAGGCCTGAACGGGCATGAGGAACTTGGAGGCAGCAGGTGCAGGGAGAGGTTGTCCAGGTCGCATGGGCTGAACAGGTCGGTTGGAAGGGTTAAGACCTAGCATGTCGGCGATCTGCTTGGGCTGATAGTCCTTTGAGCCTCGGAAGACGTAGGCTTTGGGACAATCAGCGTAGGCGAGTTCGTGGACCATTGCCTAGAAGAGTGCATGTTGATCAGCTTCTGCTCTTTGTCCGCAAACGTAGATAAATCGAAGGCTGATTTCATCCAAAGTGAGAGCGGAGAAAAGCTTGACTCACCATAGTACCGAAAGTGATCAAACCAACCAACGCGTTGGGAGGCAACAGACTCAAACTGACGACCAACGTCTCTCTCAAAGCCTTCAACTCATCCTCGTCGACACAAGTATCGACGACGTAGAGGAAGACGGGAGGGATCTGAGCGGGTCGCGAGAGGGTATATTCGATGGTTGTGAATTTGGGCAAGAGCTCTGGAGGTAAGTTCTGAGGGGAGAGATCTTGGTGATAGTGTGGTGGGAAGGGGTTTCGTTGGAGACAGAAGGGACAGATCCACATTTTACCTCGAACGTCGACTTGGCTACGACACACATATCATCAGTCGCGTTCGTTTTCGCCTTGACTGGCATTTGATCATTGAGTGACTCACCAGTAAGGGTTCAAGATAGCTTTACAAGATCCTTTACATGTGACCGGCTCATACATGACAGGAGGCAAGTCTTCCCTCTCCTTCAAGGGCGTGTAGAGCGCAGAGATGGGGACGACAGTCCGGGTCGCTTCGATACGACTCGATGGCCAGACGTTCCATGAGAACCTGACACCTGATAGAGCGATAATCGCAGCGTAATGAGAGAAGAGGGGGGAGGTCAGCGGTCAGCGCGCATTCGCATGTCGTCCTACAGCAACGTGTACGTACCATCCTTGTCTTCCACATCTTCAAAGCCGTTACCGTTCATCTTGTCAGCCTCGAGCAAAGTGCGTGATGAAGCGAGAGAAAAGGTGAATTGACAGAGAAACCGATATACTGACTGTTAAGATTGGACGAGTTGGTGATGATGAGCTTGGGTTCCACGCCGCGTCCTGCAACAATCAACTGAATGTGGCACTTCCCTCAGTAATCTTTGTTAAAATTGTGATATATTGTACAGACTGACAGCAAACATCCAATTCTTGTTCGTATAACGGTTAGTATACTCGCTTGTCAATCACTTTGAAGCAATTCAAAGCACCGTTGCGCGGGGGACCAGGGTTCGATTCCCTGACAGGAAGTTTCTTTTTGTGTTTTGCCTCGCCTACCATTCACAGCGTCGAGACTCAAGCTTTTGAACCGCAATGCATAGATCTGGGTCTTGTGGCATGAAGCATGGATAGCATGTCCTTTTTTAACGTCCTGGCGAGACGGGTACTGAACGTCACGTAAAGTGAGGAGTCCCGAATGAGCAGCGCTAAGATGCATGGAGACGGAGCAGACGTATCACAGTCATTATCTGGTATCGCATGCATATCTGATATCTACACTCTCTAATCCCACCCATTCTCATCATATGCCACGTCTGTCGTTATAGAATCGATGTCCACATGCCTTACTGGGTGAGTTTTGCAACGAGACCGGTAGGATATGCGAGGGGTGACTCGCCTTCAGGCGTCTGTTCAATCGTCTGGATAAGTATTGTTCGGTTTCGCATAGGTACAAAGTCCACTTACGACGTAACACGCGTGAAGACCGCCATCAACCAAGAAATCAGTACCGTTAATGTAAGAAGAATCGTCGGATGCCACTGCAAATACGAGGATCAACAACAAGCCCAGCTTGACCCTGATATACGATCGCTACTCACAAAAGACAACAGCTTTGGCCTGCTCGACGGCCTCGCCGAATCTGCCCATAGGGACGTGCGCCATACGCCTGCCAAGCTTCTCGGGAGTGTTGAGGAAGTCCATCAACAGAGGGGTTCGGATAGGACCAGGGCAGAGCGCGTTGAATCTGTACAAGAATCAGCTCGCGAACATATTGCGTGCCGGTAAGGTATGTCATCGACACTTACCGGATACCTTCTCGAGCGTGGACCATGGCAAGTTCTCGGGTCATAGCGAGGACAGCACCCTTAGATGCAGTGTCTACGAGTTTTCGAATCAGCTACGAACCCTAATACGACCGGGGGTTTGGTTGGTGCGATACTCACAAGCGATCTGGGGGGTGGCAGCTCCAAGCTTGGCAACGAAAGAAGCGACGTTGATGATAGAACCGCCGACGTGGAGACCCTGTTCGGTGTCGGTCTTGTTCTGAAGACGTCGAATGAGTCATGGCAGTCATGATATCAAAGTACTACCATGTCGGCAATGATATATGAAGATGAGGACAGCGCAACTCACCTTCCTCATAGCTTGGATAGCATATTTGCATCCGTACCAAACGCCCTTGACGTTGATGGCCTGAGTCAGATCCCAGATCTTCTCCTCGGTGTTGATAGCATTGTCGTCGGCGGAGTGCATGATGCCTGCGTTGTTGAACTGCGGGGTGAGAGGAAACAGTGTCAGCTATGAGAGACCAGGAAATGCGATCTGGTCGTCGGTATCCGACTGGAGGCCTCCCCCAGCAATAAGTTGAAAACAGTTAGACTCACCAGCACATCCAATCGTCCAAACACTTCCACAGCCTTGTCCACCATCGCCTTGACCTCCGCCTCTTTGCTCACATCGCACTTGATAGAGACAGCGTTGGCTGATGGGTAGTGTTTGTTGATCAACTCAGCAGCCTTTTCGACCGCTTCGAGATTGACATCGGATATGCAGAGGAGAGCTCCCTCGGCAGCGAATTGGAGAGCGGTCTCGAGACCGATACCGCTGTGCGGGTTAGGGAGTAAGGTTGGCAGCGCACAGATGCAAGAGGGTTATGAGTGAGGCATGAGGTAGTAATGGCAGTAGTCACAATTATGATTGGGGTGAGATTGGGTCCGACAAGAGGTGGGTGGCGCGAAGGATCGAGTGGGGAGTTGATCGAGAGGAGACATCGAGGACAGATAGAGAGTCAGCACAGCGTCGAGAGGGGCGATTGACCGGTAGTTGATTGGAGATCGTATCGCCGGGGACGACGGAGGGAAGGAAAAGGCATGTACGACACAACGTCAGCATAGCGCCTTTCCTCACGATAAGCAAACACAGTGAGCAAAGCAGGTCACATCAAGCTTCGCCGCCAGCAAGACGGCAGCGAGTGGGCGTAGTACAATGAGGAGGACCCAGACGTCAAATAAGTAAGACTCACGATCCAGCACCGGTGATGATAGCAACCTGTTTCCACCCCAACAACAGCTTATCAGCAATCATTCACCACCAACCTTCAAGTACGCGACGTGAAGTTGACATACCCTGTGTTCAAGACGAAGTCGACCGGCCATTGTATCTCTTTCTATCTGTGTATATATCTGCGTAAATTCAAAGTCGTAAGAATGTTATGTATCAGTTGAATGATGCAAGAAGATGTTTGTTGAATTGAGAATTGAGTGAGTGACGATAAGAAACAGATAGAATGACAGAGAGAAGTGGTGGTCGGTTCGCTTAGAGTTGGCTTTAATCGAACGGGAAGGTGGAGGTCAATTGTCGATTGTTGACCGAGTCGCGCTAAGCAGAAGAACCCTTTTAGCCGAGTTGGTAAGTTTGGTTTGGCTATCGCACAAGATCTGCCCAGTGCAGTGCACGGTGCAATGTGGATAAGCTACCGCTCAAGATCGTAATGCATGTACATATATCGCTGGTACAACAAGAACCTTATCAAGAAAAAGAGCACACACTCCCGCTAACCACTACATGAACATCTCCATATCCACTTGGACCTCACCCCCATCGTCGTCTGGTGCCGTCTTCGCTAATTCTCCAAGATGGGCGACCAAATTCGCTCTAGCTTGTTCTTCGTCCTCATCGTCGTCTCCGTCTCCATTCATGACGATATCGTTGATCCCGTGTCCACCTTCGCTATGAGTGGGATCTTCCTCCGTCATGGTGACATCCTGGCCGTTCAACATAGCTTGATCTTCATCGTTTTCACCACCAAACGACATGATCTCCGTCATTGGACTTCCACCGTCCACCACCTCACTCTCACCTTCTGGCTGCGGCTCATCAACCCGCCCCAGACCAGCCAAGACTCCACCAAGAGTGTCTCCAGTACCCATCTCCCCCATTGCCATCCCCAATACCTCGTCCACCCGCCTCGCGCCCAGCTTAATCAACGTCGAAGTCCGTAGCGGTCGAACAGGATTTTTGAATTTGCGCTCCAATCGTTCCTTCTCCCTTTTTTCAGCTTCCTTCTGACGCATTGATAGCGAAGAAGACCTGTTACCAGAAGGGAGGACAGGCTTGATGTCTCGAGAAGAGGTGCTAGGGAGGTTGACCTTTTTCGCAGAACCCCATAGAGCGG
Source organism: Kwoniella shandongensis (assembly GCF_008629635.2). Taxonomy (NCBI): domain Eukaryota; kingdom Fungi; phylum Basidiomycota; class Tremellomycetes; order Tremellales; family Cryptococcaceae; genus Kwoniella; species Kwoniella shandongensis. The sequence goes on from NC_089287.1 coordinate 143,928, forward strand.
TTGAGGGCACGAATGTCTCGCGGGGATTGGTCTCTTCTCGTGTAAGGGTGATTTGCAAGAGGGAATGAGCGAGATCTCGCTTGGGATTGGCGATTTTTCCACTTGATGTCGCAGTTGAGTCGGCCGCTGTTTCTTTCGGTGTTTCTCCCGCTCGTTCTTCGGCTTCGTCGGTTTGCGACGCTTTCCTAGCCGTCAGCCCATCTTCAGATTGGCCATCATTGACGTCCCCGTTCGAGCGATGGTTGACGTGTCTACCGTTGATGCCAGCTCGACTCTCGGCAAGCACCCTCGCCAACGTTGCCTGTTGAGTTGGCCCCGGTGAACCACCTCTGGAAACGCTGGGCGATCTTGATCCCGCATGCGGTTCATCCCTCACCGAACTGACGTTCCATCCTCCCAGACCCATTCCCATACCCAAGCCGGATCTCGTTTCTGAGCTCAGACCAGGGGTTGCAGCAGGACTATAACGGCCGTAGCCATAAGACTCGTGGTCGCCACTTCGTAGACTAGCAAGATGGGCTGCACGAGCTGCTTGTGCGGCTTCGTAAGCCTCTTCCTCTTGCTTCCGACGAACTCGCGTCTCTCGGCATGACTGCCACGCGTACCTATCAAAGAAGCTGTCAGGTTACATACCGCAAATAGATGAAATTTTCGCTTACCATAGGACATTATATAGCTGTAATACATCCTCCTTCCAAGCCTTCACAAAATTCTCTTTGCGGAAGTCTTGTGTCAAGGCTTGACATCTTCGGACATTGTCTACGCTCAGGTCATGGTCAGCGGAAATGTTTGCTCAAGCTATAGCAATGCAGCTTACGAGGGCTGACAAAGTCGAGAGCGATTTTGATGCAATCGGCGAGATTGCAGACCTGGTGGGCACAACCTGCTGGGATGAAGACCGCTTGACCCTGTCACAAAAATGTCGTTGTCAGCTTCGGCCCTCGTGCGTACATTCACCGCTCTGAGATGCAGCAGCTCACGGGATACTGGTAGACTCTCCAGCTGACCACTCCCTTCTTCTCCCACAGCTCCTTCCTCAACGCAGCATCGAGATAAAATAATTGGGAATGAATCGGATCCGTAAACTTGTGTGTTTGGTCAAATTTTTCTTTGAGAAATTCTCTGATCAGATCAGAGTCTTCCGCTCGGAAAAGGTCCCAAACTGCGCATCCTGGTTCCGACTGAGATTCAATCTGTTCGACAGGTGCCTCGCTAGAAGCTTTGATAGGAGATCCCACCGGTGCTTCAACAGGTGTCTCAACAGGTGCTTCAACGGGTGCTTCTGCAGATGAAGGCGATTGGACTTTGCCCTTGTCCAATGCAACTGTTTCGTCTCTGTTTTGGTCATCTACGACCGACGGTACTTCTTCTTTGTCTTTCGGGACTGTCTCTCCGCTCGGGGGGCCGTCGGGCCTCAAGGGAGCATCAGACTTGGGTTTCGGTGGGTTCCGTGGCGAAGCATAGAGCATCACATTGATAGCGTCTGCAACGTCCATGTGAAGTCGGGTCGAGCCGAAGCCACCAGTCGATTCGACTGCCTCCTACAATACCAATGAATACATTAGCTATTGCATCATTCGCACAGATATTATCAATCAGCTCACGAAGGCATTGTACATCTTTGGACCGATATCAGGTTTCGTTGGACCAGGTGGGAACTGAACAACCAATTAACCGTAACCCTTTTCCTCTCAAATATCCTACTCACATGAGCGTAAAGATTTAGCACACCCTCTCGGCGTGTGTAATCCGGCACGGGTAGAGCGTCGCAGAAATCGTTATACAATTCAGGATGCGTGTTTTGAAAGTCGTCCGTCGATGGCCAGTCCTGGGAGGAGTACCATACACTGTCAGCTACTTGATGCTCAGGAAGAAGAAAAAGGAACAATAGAAAAGGAACCGTCAAGGACAATTTCACTCACCTTGAGCTTGAGGATAGTTTTACCACGGGTTTCGGCAGTCTGGAACAACTCGAAGAATTCACCAACAGTCATTTGCTGTGGTGTATTCGTCTGGCAGTCTAATACGACTGGTTCACACGTTTCGTCAGCACGACTGACGTGTTATGTCTGTCCTACTATCAGTAGTCGAAGACTTACAACACGCTTCGTCCCCGAATCTCTCGATGAACGTATCAGGCGTCCAGTCCAGGTTGAATTGTTTCCCTACCCCATCCACCACAACAGGTTCTCCTCTGCTCCACATCTCGTCGAAAACTTTGTTGTCAAGCGATTCAATGGGGATGAACATGAAATCCCTTGAAGCGTCCTCGAGACCAGCTGGGTCGGGTATAGGGTTAGCTGTAGGATGGGTGGTTTTGGTATACGTGAATGGCAGGTCGAGTACCGAGATAAGTTCTTCCGGCGAGCCGTCTTCCCGTCTTGTATGCTCCCCTGATTCTTGCCCGTTTGGTTGCGGAGCTGGGTCGCCGCGCTTCTCAGAGCTGTCGGCGTTCGCCCCGGTATCGTTTCGTATAGCCATCTGTGGTGATGCCGAGCGCGAGGTGACAGCGACGATGTCCGCGTCCGATAGCGGGGCCGCTTTCGTTGTCCAGTCCTTCAGTACCGTTTCCACCTCGTCATCCTCTTGCAATCCCATCAATTTCAACCTCTCTTCCATCCCATCCTTCTCTTCCAGAACGAATTCAGCCAACGCTAACCAATGATCTCTCAACTCCTCATCGCCGAACCTCGACACAGGTTGTAGATTTGACCTCGTATGAAACGCCGGACCTCTGGGTGCTTGTGCTCCTGGAGCCGTGGGAGGATGATGACACCTAAGTAGTCGAGGACGAGCAGCGTCTGGCAGCGGCCATGGCGATGTTGACATCGTTTCGAGTGAGTCGGGAAAGTATCGCTCGCAATGAAGACAGTAGTCTCGTCCGCATCGTTTGCAGAAAAACCATCCGCCAAAGATCGTCGAAGAGCAGAAATCTAAGTAGGGAATCAATGATGCGTAAGAGCGTGAAACATCGAAAAGTCGGACGACTCGGGTCTCAAGGACTCACCACAAAGAGCGCGATGCTTGGCAGTATCCACGCCCCGTTTGATTGCCTTCTTGTTGATCACATGACGGACCTCTCTTGTGATGAGCGGTAGCAACATCGGAGCCACAGTACGCTGTGGATCAGAATCAGTACACATCATGTCAATAGGTCGCTTTGGCTGAACTTACCTCCGTCCGCTGGATATGCTTCTCATCAAGTGGCACGTTGAACTCTGTAGGCAGGGGAGTCATTTCCTCCTTCCATTCCGTCGATTCGAACCATCCTGGACCCGTGATCTCTGACGTTTCTGGATCGATACTATGTTGATGATATTAGTCAACAACCCAAAGACACGTCTTGAGCAAGAATGCTCACCTGAATACTCGATAATCCCGAAATCGACAAGAGTCGCCGCCAATCTTGGCGATACACTGTGTACATTTGCCCCATTTCGCATATCTCGGTCGAAGACACGGTGCCATCTGTATTTCGCGAGTCTTGCCTTGCAAGTTCTTCTTGAGCAGTGCATCTGTCATCCCTTTTGGACCTACAGGTCGAAGAAAATAGGTTTAGCTGCTTGGCTACTACAAGCAGTCATCGCTGATAGGGAACTCACGTGGTGCAATCTTTTCCGGGGCTTTATCGCCATCCCGAGATATACCCAATGTCGCATCTAGCCGTTTTCTCGATGGTCCAGATACTGTCCTTGTAGATCAGCGACAATCCATCGCTCGAAAAAGAGCCTAACTCACTTCGCGCAGCTGTGCCATCTGGCCCTTTCGCCTTCTTGGACTTTCGCTTTCCATTCTCCTCTGCGATTCGCTCACTCTTCTCATCCGGCTTGATCTCTATGAGCTCCTGCTCTTCTTCAGCGGAGATACTTCGTAAGTCGTCTTCTATCTCGATCACTTCCACGGACTTTCTCTTCCCCTTGCCTCGGGTACTTGTCGAACCGTTTGTCTCTCGAGCTCGCTTGATTCCTGTCTTCTTGGGTACGGCCTTGAACTGGTCAGGCTGAGGAGAGGAGGAGTTGCGACGAGCAGCAGCGGCAGAGCTCTCAGCATGAGGTATTGGTGAGACTCGCTTGGAGTCAGCGTCAGGGAGAGTGGGGCTGAATTGATTAGGGAGAGAGGCGACTTCGATGACAGGGGACAAGGCCAGTGTGTCCGGTAGTTCAGGAAGATCTGACATGGGTGTCAAGGGCGAAGACGGCGCTGATGCATCAGAGAGTCAGTCAGTCCAATCAATGTATGCAGAGTCATCAGGCCTAAACTTACCTGTTGGTATCTCTGCGTCCTTGTCTTCCTGGACTTCCACTTCAGATTCCTTGGTACGTTCGACTGTCTCGGCAACTTTCGGTCCATCGTCATCATCCTTATCCACCCTTCCATCCACTTGAGCAGTATCTTCTACCGCTGAAGTTTGCTCCTGATCAACTTGAGCTTCCTCCCCTCCACCCTCATCTACCACAATCTGCTCCTCCATCTCTACATCCATCTCTCCTTCCGGATCTCCATCTCCCCCGAATTGCTGAATGGAGGTAATGTATTCCATCATCTTCATCTGATCTTCGCCTTCCTCTTCCAGCTTCCCTTCTTCCATCAAAGGACGTTCCACTTCCTCTTGCTCTTCTTCTTCATCATCAGCTGGATTGCCAACACCGAAAGGGTCGACGACGATTTGATCCGCTGGTGAAGTAGGTGGCGGAAGCTCCTGATCTGGATCAAATGTCTGAGGAAGCGGAGCAAGTTCGAGCTCTTGAGGCGGTGGCGGAGGTGGTGGTGGAGGAGGAAGTGAGGGAGCTCGGACAACAGGAGTGAGTGGGTTCGTCACAACAGGAGTCGGCTTGGGTGAGGACGGAATGGGCTCTTCCGCGGGAGGAAGAGCTGACGTTGCGCCTTTCATAGTCTCTTCAGGAAGCGTTGCTGTGGCAGAAGATGAGATTGGTTCGCCTGCTGTCGGTTCAGATGCCTCGACAGTGGTGAGGACCGACTGCGCTGGCTCATCAATGTCCGTGGACGACATGGTGCCCAGCGGTGTGGCGAGTGCGTCGTCGATGATGAGAAACGAAAACAACAACCAAGCTGAACCGAATGCAACAGAAAGTGGCTGAGACTGTGGAACAGTAGCTTGTGTCCGTCTCGAGAAAAGTTGATGTTTTTTGAAGAGTAAGTCTGATGGGGAGCGAGGAACGCTCAAAGCAGTGGTTGGAGGATAGCAAGGATGCCGGTTGTTGATGATGAACTTGGGGTGGACATGACACGGAAGAGAAATCGTAACTTGTATCTGAGCCTGATACCGGGTCCGACAATCGCCACCCCAGGGCTGGGTGTACCTGATATCAAATTCGCCTTGATCCTTCATCTACCTCCCTACGTCAATCAGACATTTTGTCGCGCTTTATCTTCATCAATCCTGCCTGTATCACGTTTCTAACTCAAAAGTCATTCAGAACCTTTCAAGATGGCCGACGCTGGTAAGATCGGTGATCCTGGTCCCGTGAGCAAGCTCGGATGCTGACGTCTTGCGCTCTCCTCTCCAGGTATGCGAGGCAGCAATGCCTCACAAGATACGGTATGTCTTGCTTACGTTTCTACCTCCGCATGTATACCGACCCCAGGCTAATATCAGAGCTCATGCAGAGGTTCAAAGACAAAGAAGCAGCTTCTATCAAAGCCACCAAGTTCCCTAAACACTTTTCGGAAAAGGTCAGCTCCGAAATCCATTTTGTGCCAAATGGAGGATGTTAAGCTGAACAACATCCCTTGGTCATCCTTCTCGTTACAGGTGGATCTGCGCAAGGTGAACGTGTCGGTGATGCGAGGATGGATAGCGCAAAAGGTGACTGAGATGATCAAGATTGAGGACGATGTGGTAGTGGAGTACGTTTTTGGTATGTTAGAAGATAAGGAGAACCCCGTGAGTGTCGGATCGATCGTCTCCCTCTCGCTGCCTACTTCTAGCCGTCCCCGGGGTGAACGCATTCCATCTCAGACCACAATCCAATTCAAAGGAAGGCTCGTGCTGACTCATCGTGTCCTTATCACAGACTCCTGACCCTCGGAAGATGCAAGTCTCTTTGGTCGGATTCATGGACAAACATGGCGCTGCAGCTTTCATGGACGCTTTGTGGAAGCTCCTCCTGTCAGCCCAGTCGACTGTGGGAGGTGTACCTGCTGAGGTGAGCTGAAATTTGTGGCTTGCTATGGTCAAGTCGGAATGGTAGCTCATTTGATTGTGATGCACAGTTCATCGAGGCAAAGAAGGCGGAATTGCAAGCGAAGCAGGCCGAGGAAAGGAAGATGCAGGACAGTAATATGGGTAGAAATCAAGGAAGACCTCAAGCCTCAGACTCGTTTGATCGACGACGGGTGAGTAGCTGCTGTTGTCCGTTGCTGTGCATGAAAGCGATGTCTAACATGTATTACAGGATGGAAACGGTCTTCCTTCTCGACCTGGTGGTCCACCCGACCGACAACAACAACAGTACGGACGACGATCCCCCCCACCTCGAAATCGGGATGGCAACTACCGACCTCAAGACCGAGATGGCGGTTATCGTAATCGCCCACCTCCTCGACGAGGCGACTTTGATGCACCTCGAGAACGGGATAACGGATATGGCGCCCGCGGAGGTGGTGGAGGAGGCGGAGGAGGAGGATATAGTGGTCGACCTAGAAGCAGAAGTAGGAGTTCTCCGCCCGCTCGAGGAGGTGGCTATCGACGACGATCACCCAGTCCAAGACGTCGAAGTCCTTCTCCTGTGCCACGACGAAGGAGATCCCCGAGTCCCAGACGAAGATCACCTAGTCCCAGGAGAAGGGAGAGAAGTATCACACCACCCCTGAGGACCCGAGGAGCACCTTCAGAAGAGAAAGGCGAGAAACGAAGGGACGATACGCCCTCCTTGCGAAGAAGGCGAGATAGTCTATCCCCTTCCCCCTCGCCACCTCGTGCAGCCGTCAAGGGAAGAGGTCGACCTCGATCAAGATCGAGAACGCCTACGCCGAGCGATCCCAGAACCGATAGTCCAGATGGATCAAGGAGTCGATCCAGATCCAGATCACCTACTGTGACACCTCCACGAAGGAGATTACCACCTAGGAGATCGAGAAGCAGGAGCGATAGTCGAAGTCCACCAGCCCCGAAGCGAAGGAGACCTAGTCCCAGTCGTAGCAGAAGCAGAAGCGCGTCGCCGAGGAGGGAGAGGGAGGTGGTCAAGAAGGGCAGAGGGAGGTTCACAGTAGACGATGAAGAGGAGGGGAGGAGGACGGCGAAGAAAGTGGAGGAACCGTTGGGCAAAAGCAAGTGGGCAAGGGATGACTAGAGGAGCCAGACGCGCTGCCGGATATCACAGTAAGCCAGCAAATAAGCAAACATACGACGTAATACATATAACAAGTAAAGCGAAGGAGTCGGTATAAGCATGCAAGCTGTGCTGGACCAGCTTTGATTACTTTGAGCAACGAATGCTATAATGCGTTTGTGGGAATGTCATGTTGATAAAAGCGGTGACAACGTAACGTTGCGGTGTGGTTGATTACGTTTACGTTTACGTGACTTTGAGGATGGACAGACGACGCGGTGTTTGGCTTTTTTTGCGGTCAAAACTGTTTTGCTTTTTTCCACCGCGCGTGATTTTGTTGCATAAACCGAAGACATCCTCACGAACGCTCGAGTTAGGGTACATGATCTACTCGAATTGCACTGCCATGTAGCTGACTCAGGGGAAGCGTCCAAGCAAGAATGCATGCATGCATGTATTCATGTATTTATGTTGCGAGCGGGTTCATGTTCATGTACGTGTACAAAGTGAAGAGAACGGGGGCCCGGCCTGAGAAATGGATTTGCCCCTTGTTTGGGTGCGATGCGAGTAACCTGTTTCAGGGGCCACGGAGCACGTTATGGGCTTGTTAGTCACGGTCCTCGTTTTTCATTGCACCTTTACATCGATCTGTCACATCTAAGTTATCTCTTTAATCTTTCTCTTTTACATCAACATCAAACACGTCACCTGTACCTCATCTCACTCTCACTCACCTAGTCATTCATTACATCTGACTCCCTAGCCCACCCATCAACCAATCAACCAATCAATCACTAAAAACCCTTTCCCCCTTTAGCACAGACCACTTTACACTTCCAACCTACAACACTATACGACAATGTTCACCAAAATCACCACCACCCTCTTTGCCCTTGTCTCCCTCGCAACTTTGTCCAGCGCGACCATCACCCCCACTTCGCCGGACGGAGCGACCGTCGTCAAAGTCGGTCAAGAGATCAATGCCCTTTGGACAACTGATTCGACCGATGGTTGGAACAATGTCGAGATTCAGTTGATGACTGGTGACAATTTCAATGTGAGTGCGGCGTGCTTTACACCAACATCACGTATTGTTTGCTTGTCTGGCTTGGTTTTTTCCATCTCATCTACAAAATCGAGTTGGACGGTCTCATGGTGGGATTGGATATATGGTAGCAAGGGGTGGTGCCATAGCGAGTGCCGGTCTGTGTAACTTAGTCCGGAATTAGACCAAAGGTCCAGCCCAATGCCCGAATGGGTGAACATCGCTGATACCTACTATTTCTCATTAGATGGTTCCCCTCGCCACAGTCGCCTCAGGCATCGACGGTACAACCGCCACTTCATACTCTTTCGTGGCTCCTGATGTGACCCCTTACTCCAAGATCTACTTCTTGCAATTGTGAGTGAGACACCCCACGTATACCGTTCTGTGTTGCCACATTCAATACAACATCTGTTCCAAGTTTTGTTACTGACGACCGTTCGTAGCTCCAACGCCGGAAACGCAACTGCTCTTACTTGGACCACTCGATTCACCGTGAGTACAGCTTCAGCATTCTCACCCGTGGCATGGCACAGCTGATCACCTCCGCTTGCGGTTACAGATCGCCGGCGCTGATGGATCTACTACCGAGCCTACTAACTCGACCGTTTACAGCGGTACCAACGTTCAGTGGGGTAAGTCGTGAAAATCGTAATCACGTCCCACCGCTCTCAGTGACTGACCAATACTTTCCCTTGTTAGGAACTGGAACTCTCCTCTCTGCCGTCTCCAACTCCACCACTTCCTCGTCTTCCAACTCTTCCTCATCCGCCACTTCCCCCTCCGCCGCTGCTTCATCTCAAGTTTCCAGCGCTGTCGCCTCTGCCTCTGACTCTGCCACCGCATCATCCCCCGCTTCCGCCTCTGCCTCTGGATCTTCCGCCGCTGCCGTCAGTGCTGCCTCCTCAACCGCTGCTGCCGCCGCTGCCTCTACGACTGCTGCCAAGTCCGCCGCGGGTCGAGTGGAGTTCGGTCTCGGGTCCACCGTGGTCGTTGGCATGATGGCTGTTGCTGCTTTGCTTTAAGCGCCGTGTGACGAGTGGCTTATTCATATGGATATCGTCAATTGACTCCTGTGATGTGGAAAAGACACGCTTGCTGTTTTACTTTAGTTGATTGAATCGGAACGGAATACCCCCCGAATACCTTCCTTTTTTTATACTCTTACGATACGTACTGTACGACCTCATAACTATATCACTGCATCTTAGCATACACTTGTCACAACTTGCATGCAATCATCAGTCAACGCGGGGACACTTCATCTCATGGCAATGATGCGTTCCTTTCGAAGCATAGAATACATATATGCATAAGACTAAATGACACTCCACTCTCCTTCTAATGCGTTCACATCGTCCGATCATGTGTAATGTCTCAAAGACCATAACAGCACCGATCCTTTCTGATTACCCACAGCGAGATACTCGCCCGAAGTTGAGAAGCCGGTGGTCGTGACTCGACCGAGGGGAGTGGTGAGTGTTGGCCAGTTGGAGAATGCAGTTCCGGAAGGGAGGTGGTACTGCGTAATCGAAAAGGATAGATCAGCTTCAATCCTGATCACGGTGCGCAGAGAAGTCCGAAGCCAACCCCAAGACTAGTGATGCATAATGCAAGGAAACACTCACAAGCTTCAACAGATCTTTACGACCGGTACTGGCCGTGACTAACAGCTCTGACGAAGGGTGGAATGCCATTGACGCGATGGGCATAGTAAGATGTTCCAGCGATTTGACAGGTTCCGGAGCCAAGTCGACGAGTTTGGTCGTATTTGACGTGAGTGAAGACGATGAATAGAGGTTGACGATACCCGTTGTCGAACTGCACAAACGTCAGCATGTTGTCGTAACTAATTCGTACTATAGTGCACTCACCCAATAGCAGTGTAAGCTCCATCCTGACTAGATCTCAGGACTGTGCCTCCTAATGCTCTATCATCTTTCCATCTCCTACCAATCTTCCTCTCTCCGACATCCCAAACTTCAACTTCGCCACCATCTCTCCCACCAAGAACATTCAACTCCTTCCCATCCGTACTCCAATTCAAATCAGCCACGCTACCCCCTCTACCCGATCTCAGCTCCGCCACGACGGCCCCTGCGCCAGAAGACCAATCGAGGATCGAGACTGCGCCTCGTCGACCTGCGACAGCTAACAAAGAACCGTCGGGTGAGAACGAGTGCCGGTGTAATGAGTTGGGGGTGGAAGGCGTTTCTTGCGAACCGAAGAGGTTTCGAGGTGAACGCAGACATCGTTGAGATCCTAGGTCGTAAGTGTAGTAGAAGGGTCGGTTGCCGACGATCAACAACGATGAGCCGGAAGGATGGAATGTAGCTCGGGAGATTGGTAAAGCGGGAATATGAAGTGTCATGAGGGTGGGGTTTGTGTGTCCATCAATCTACAGGTCAAGCGAGTCATCAGCTTTTGGAACATGCTTCACTTCAAACTAGCTGTTCGGGACATGACTTACGTTGAAGAATCGCACCCGCCTATCACCACCTGCAACAGCCATGACACCCACGCTCTTAGCGGGATGCCAGGCAAAGTCCATCACACCCCCACCAGCATTCGCAGCCTCTCTCTTGCCCACTGTGGGGTTTTGCTGATTCGCATTTCGCATACGTTGGAGGTCGATCGTTCCCTGGGGTAAGGGCGCACGAGTCTTGCCAATAACAGAGCCGGCAATGAATGATTTTGTCGAAGAGAGAAGGGATGAGAGGGAGGGTGTTCCGACGACAGTTCGGTTCTTCGCCCAAGCAGGTGGAGGATGAAGTCGTTCGAATCTGTACACAAGGAAAACATAAGCTGGAGAAATGGAGAAACGAAAAAGGTTCAATGTCAACACTTACTGCTCTTTTAATCTCAATTGCAATTCTTTCCCATCAATCGCTTCACCTTCCACCTTTTTCCCCTTTTTGCCTCTATCCAATTTCCTCAACCGTCTATTTTCACTCATATCCACACCAACCAGATCGTCCGCCGGATCATTCCAAACTTGGACCTTTCCTTTCCCTTTCCTATCTGCCTCTGCCTCTTTCTCAGCTTCCAACTCGAGATCCACAAGATCATCAGGAAGAGTGATGGTAGGTGCATTCTTGCCTGTCTCTTCTTGTAATTCTCGCTCTTCAGTGATCTCCTGAGGTTGTGGTAAAGGAGATGGGGAGAATGCTCGGAATTCATTGGCCGCAGATGCTGAAGAAGAGGAGGAAGAACCGGATGAAGATGATTCGGCATCCGAGTCCTCGCCTTCGAGATCTAGTTGGTATTGAGGAGCAAGAGGAGCATCGACAGTGAACAACTATGATTCCATCCATCATATCAGCTTCTGATCAAAGTCGGGGCAAACCATATAGCTCACCTCGTTATCCTCTAAATCGCTCAGACCTTCCACATCACCCTCTTCATCAACGACAAAATCATCTTGCTCATCTCCGACGTGATCCGCTTTCACTCGCTTCTTGCTTTTTCCAAAGAGAGCTTCTTCAAGCTCGAGCTCTTCGTCGTCTTTGTCCCAGTTGTGAGGGACGGTCGCTCGTGGATCGGGTCCAGCGTCCGAAGCTCTTGCTCGTCTTTTTGTCTTTGTCTGCGCCATTGCGAGGTACTGCAACGATGTCCTGTGCTACTGTTAGGTTGCTATGTGTGAACGATTGGGCTGAATGAGGTAACAGAGTGCAATGCAAGCTAACGTTCAAAAGTTGAATTGCCAGAGTGCGAGCTATCAACTTTGCTCGATTTAATTCTCGGAGTTGGATGAAATCTCCATCGAAGAAATCCGACGGAACCAAATCTCCCCCCTTTCCACACACCGTTACGATGCATCCATCATCTCACTTCAGTGCTATTCCAACTTTCTCCGTTACCTGTAATATTACGACCCAAACACCAAAATGACAGAATACACAATCCCAAAGTTGTCGCTGGCTTCGACGTGGAAGGAGATCGAGTTCCCACCCCTCAAGAATGATCTTTTGTTGAGGGCTGCGAAGGGAGAGGAGACGGAACGAGCACCTGTGTGGGTGATGAGACAGGCCGGGAGGTATTTGCCTGGTGAGTGGGGATTGACTGTGCCAGCCTTGCCAGTGTCTAGACTGTGATATGGCCTTCTTCGTGTATTTGCGATATGTTAGGCTTGAGGCAAGACCCATCGCTGCCGAGCTCTCCAGCAGTCCACCGCTTCTGCTTGGTTTCAGGCATGTCCGAGCATTGTCTGACTTGCTAACGCTCGATCCTCTTTTTAGAATTCATGGAAGTCCGAAAATCGCATTCCTTCTTCGAATGTTGTCAAACCCCATCCATCGCCTCGGCTCTTACCTTACAACCCATCGATCGATACCCAAGACTCGACGCCTCCATCATCTTCTGTGACATCCTCGTCGTCCCTCAAGCGATGGGTCTCGAAGTTCTCATGGAACCGTCTCGAGGACCTGTCCTCCCCAACCCTTTGGTCACACCCGCCGATTTCAGTCGATTGAGAGAAGACGTCGACGTTCAAAAGGAGCTGGGATACTTGTTCGAAGCTATCACAATGACAAGAAAGGGTTTGGCAGGGAGAGTCCCCTTGATTGGATTTTGTGGTGCACCGTGGACACTCATGGCTTACATGTGTGAAGGTGGAGGAAGTAAGACCTTTGAGAAGAGTAAGAGTTGGTTGTACAAGTATCCGGAGGAGAGTAAGGCTTTGTTATTGAGAGTAGCCGACGTTTGTGCGGATCTCTTGGTCGGACAAGTTCTCGCAGGTGCTCAAGTAAGTCAATCTCTCACTCATCAAACACTCAAATATTGACCGTTGATCGTTCTGCTACTTCACACCAGATGCTCCAAGTCTTCGACTCTTGGGCTGGTGAACTCACCCCTTACCAATTCAAGACTTTCGCCCTCCCTCCTCTTCTCCACATTTCTCACAAAGTGCGACATGTCCTCAAAACCCTTGGACACCCAGGTGTCGCCATCACTCTTTTCGCCAAAGGTGCCAACGCTCCTTCGACCTATGCTCTTCTCGCCGACCCCGCTGTGACGGGCTACGATAACCTTGGTCTCGATTGGACCGTCGACCCTGTCGAAGTTCGAGAGCTAGTCGGTAAGAAAGTCAACCTGCAAGGTAACTTTGATCCGACAGTCTTGTACGGTGGGAAAGAGGGTATTGAACAGGAGATCAAGAGAGCGAGTGAGAGATGGTTGAAAGCTGGTGGTGGATGGATCGCCAACTTGGGTCATGGGATCACACCGAATGTGAAACCGGAGGATATGGGTTGGTTCTTGGAATGTGTTCACAAGTACTCCGCGAGGTCTTAGAGAATAAAATGACATAGATCAATGCATCATACTACACTGCTTCGGACTTGATGGAAAAGGAAAGACATGATCCGCTATTTGGTACGAACTGCAGGGCACAAGCGTGAGAAGCAGCTCGACGATTATGGATATATATGGTCAATAGAGCTCACCTGGAATATATACAAGGTGCATGTCTATGGCCCTGTTCGGATGTCGGTAGCACCGCCGCTCTGCAGGGTGGGGAATGACGATCAGCACTGAGTACGGGGTAAGGAGCAAGTCTCCCTCGTCGCAAAACCCATTTCCTCCTCGTTGATCGAATGTGCGGCACAGTAGTCTTCCAGACGCCCAGAGTATACCCTCCCTTATCCCTCCTGCCCAGAGTAGATCGCGCGCTTTGAACCGCTCGTGTCCAGTAACCCTCTCTCCGCTCCCAATCGCCTCTCCAATTAGTCATCCCCAATGACATAATTCCAAGTTGTATACTCTCATAGGCCATACGCCCCTCCGTATCCTAACCATTTGAAGACCTCAGGTAGACCCTTCGCGACTCACCATAATAGACTCGATCTCTTTCTCTGAAACTTCCTTTGGTGTCCACAGATAACTAGGTGCTTCCCAAAAGTTTTCGAAATCGACTGGTTTCCCACTCCCACTACTAGCACTAGTACTAGCACTAGTACTGGAACTGGTTTGGGATGATGACGGGTTCGAACCTGATTTGCTCAATCCACCCTTTTCGAGTTTACCAGCTTTTGAATCTGCGCTCGTCTGACCTTTAGGGTTTGAAGAGGGGTTTGAAGCTCCCCCAGAGGAAGATTGGAGTTTAACAAGGAAGGATTGGAAAGAGTCTGTTATTTCGGGTGGGGAACAGGGGTGAGGAGCAGGTGCGTGGGGGGCTACGAGCGAGTGAGTGAGCGAGGGGAGGGAGCGAGGGAGGTAGTATCAGCGCTTTGATTTCTTTGTGTAGTGACGTGACTATTCGAGTTAGTCGCAGCGAGAAGAGAACCGTGAAGATGTAGATGTAGAGAGGACAAAGATGTTTGTGAGGATGAGCGGAAAGGGAGGCAGGGAGTAGTATTGCGCAAACAGAAAAGCAACTACACAATGGAGTATGAAAGTACTACCGTCCCCTAATGGGGGATAAGGCGGTGGGAACACAGCCAGTAGATCTTCGCGCAACAGCACAACGTGGCCTTCACTACCACCCCACTTCCTGACGCACACCGCACAACACAATAACACCGCAACCCACGGCAACTCACCATGAGGGACATTCGATCGTTTTCCCAAAAATTGGATCGAGGGTTTATAATGTGTCGCTCGGAGCAAGAATGTGGGTCGCATCGTTAACAGGGAATCGCTTCGGAGTAGTTGATACTCTAGTGGAGGCAATGTTTGTTTGTTGATGAGAATCAGTAGTGAGAGCGGTAGAAGTTGATCTCTTCACATTGACGTATTCTGAGTTAGTGTGTAGCGAGTAGCGAGTGAGTGTCATCGGAATAACCTTTGGTGCCGCGGACATCAATCCGATATCTCCGAACTTGATGAATGTCCACCATACGAAGATGAAAGTTACTTCTCAACGCTTTCAGCGATATGCATATAGTATGGTATGACATGAAGTGGTATACCCGTATGGTAAATGATGACTATGTCTATCTATGAGATATGCACAACAATGTGACGGACGAGAAAGTCAATAAACAACAACAACAAAGGTATAAACACAATAGTACGACCTAGATTCCAGCACCTCCCCTCACTTCATTGTCACCTTTCCTGCAAATTTGAACCTCTCCAACTTTGCCCATGTAGAACCCGCAATCGCTCTTCCTTCCTTCACGGCTACGTTCTCTTCCATCCCATATGACTTGATTCGCTTAGCCTCTGGTTCAGGACTAGGAGTCGGTGAGATGATTCTGTCCGACCCAAAGTTCTCAACATCCGCTCCTGGACTCCTTTGCCTCTCCTTCTTGAGTTTGGTAGACACTAAGACAGGCGTCCTCTCCATTCCAGCCGCGAGGGTGTTAATTGGTTTGTCTCCGAGGACACGTGGTGCTCGGGCTGAGATTGGCAGGGAAGTTCTCTTCGTGACCTTCGGTTTGGGGGTTTCGGCAATCACCCGTTTGGGTGCAGGGTCCGACTTGGTGCGCTTTATAGCGAACACCTCTCGTGGTTCTGATATGGGTGAAGAAGACTGCGCGGTTGTCAAATATTAGCACGCGATGCTCTCCGTAATTAAACTCTCATGCAAAAGCCAGCTCACACTCTGCGAGCCAAAAGCGTATTTCGCCCTCCACCCTTCCGATACGATCCTCGCTCTTTCCTCCCGTTCTCTTTGTTGCTCATCAATCTCCTCCTCCACTTCCACGGCCTCCTTCACGCGCTTTCTCTTCTTCCTCACGCCAGACTCAATGGAGGGTGTGACGACTTCGTCCTCCTCGATTGTGTCACTGGACGAATTTTGCGCTAACCTGCGCGTCACGTTCGGCTTCGCGTCGGTGAAGGTGTTAGGTAGGACAAACGAGTTCATCGGAGACGACCCAGGGACGAGTACACTGGTCAACTTGGACATCAGCCGACCCCCGCCGCTTTTTGGAGTCTGCGTGATGATCTGAGAGGATCGAATGGATTGAGTTCGATCCAGGATTTGGGATGACGAAGCGATCAAGACCGAGTCACCGTTCGTAGCACCGGTCGGCGACCCTGGCGTGACAGAGCGAGTGCCCTTCTTCCTTCTAGGGGTCGAGAAGGGAATACCAGTGGGCGAGGAGCACGCAGGACTCGACAATGCCGGTGCCATCGGTGATGTAAGGATATGCGCGTCGCTGAAAATCGACTTGGCAGGCGAGTCTTCCGCTCTGATCGATGAGATCGCTGGAGATGGAGAACGAGCTGACAGAGATCGACTTTGAGATGGACCAGCCTCTGGCTCGGCACCATCACTGCTCTCCCAATTCAGCTCTACTTTTGGCTCAGGCGTTGACACCCGGCGAGACCGACTCGAAAAGAACTTGCTTGTCTTCCCTTGCCCGTTTGGAGTGCTCGCATTGTCGTCGTCCACTCGTTTGAGAGGATTGAAGGTGCGATCAGGGATGGTTTGCTGATCTGACAGGCGCGAAGGACCTGAACCGAACGTTCCGACAGGTCTGGGAAGGACTTTGGAACGCTTGGTTTCTGTGCGGATTGTCAGAAAGAGTCAAATGTCTGAATCCACATTTCACTCACTGGTAATAAAGGCATCCATTGGTCCAGCGCTGACAACAATGTTGGCTTTCGAACTCTCACCGAATGGCTTCGCCCTCGCTACAGGCATATACTCCGGCCATTCATCCACAATCGGCAGTCTTGTCTCTGGATGTAGATCACCCCTCGCCACACCTTTGGCAATGTGCTCCTCCAAATCAAGACCGATCCATCTTTCGTCTGCCTCTTGCAATCCACCCTCCGGAAAATCGTTAAGAGGGATGAGCTTCCCTTGGTGGGGATGGAAGACACGTTGGTGGATGAATGCGAGCTCCGCTTGGGCGAAATCGGCGAGATAGGTAGACGGGATTTGCATCACGCCTTCCAGTCGGATGTGTTGCAGGAGCTATTGCCGTAGTCAGTAAGATGGTCAAAACAACCGACTAATTACATACCTTTTCCACTGTATTGAACCGTCTCAGCAGCCGATGTGCGGTTTTGAGCCCGATTCCGGGTATGGAGTCGAGGTAATCGCATCCGGACAGCATCTAACGATTGTATCAGCTCCTACAGCCCCTAGTAGACATATACTGAAAGAGACTCACCGCCATTCGCCTGAACTGCGTATCTGTCCATCCATGCATGGGAAACTCTCTGATCTGCGCGAGCTTATCGCGATGTATCCATACGCAGTGACCGTTGCCGTCGAGCTTGAAGATGACCTAGGGCGTGTGAATCATTAGCTGTCGTTACAATTCATAAACAAGAAAAGTTGAACTGCTCACTCGTTTACACCCGAAGACGAGAAGATCTGAATCCTCGGTGATGATACCATCGACAAATCCCTCTCTTTCAAGAAAACATAACTGAGCATCTGCTTCGTACGGAGCTACCACATAATCCACGTTCTCCGCTCGTAGTGCCTGTCGGGCGTATGAGTATCAGCTGGTCGCTCTGGGACCGTTGCGACACACAAGCTGAACTAGCTCACCTTGATGAGTTGATAGGCCATCTTGGGCGTGATGTCGACACATTTCGTGTAACAGTCCCTAGCATCCTTCCACCGTCCTTGTGCTTCGAAAGCTTTCGCGCGATCCATATTCTCAGCTCGTGACCTAGAAGAGTAGGCTACCAGTGAGTACTATTGCTCAAGTGAATCACAGGTGAGGCCTAACTCACTTGGCACGCGATACTTCCGTGCCTTTCTTAGCGGGTAATGGACCGCCGTCGAAGACTATGAAGGGGGTGATACCGTGATACCGCAGGAGTCTGACGCGATGCATGGCATAGTCGACGAATCTGAACGGGTTGATGTCAGCTCATGTTTTGGTCGTGAATTTGACGCCCACGCTCACTTGGTGGTCTTCTTGCCTTTGACGAGTTCTTCAGCACATCCGAACGCGCCTTTGTGGAGCCACACGTATGCCTGCGGGACATCGTCAGCTTTCTATCCTGCGGTCGCTAGTGTACCGTGAAGATTCGGCTCACATCGACGGCTAGTCTGCAGAATGACGATCGGACCAACATCAGCTTAATCACGCGTCCATATCCGCAGACAGAGACTCACCTCTTGCCCTTGAACTCTGAGACATGTCCGTTGACCTGTATCTCCTTTAGAAGCGGCAACAACCCCGAGATTCCCATCTCGTCGATGAGGGGATACGGTCAGCTATGGTTGGTCGTGTAGTACTACGATCTAAGAGATGATGATTATTGACATGAACAAGAGTAGATGAACGGAGCGGGAATTGAAAGTAGTCGCGTCTATTTATTTCACTGTGACCAAAATGGGGAAGGGAGAACATGACGTGAAGTCAATCTACCCTCTCGATGGGTTTACGTAATCCGTTCCGAGACTCGCACTCGCAAGCTACCCGAGTCCGGTGCTCCCTCATACTCCTATCTATGTCGACAACGTTGGCGATAACAGATCACAAACGCTTTACTATCAGCATCACCTCAGAGAAACTCAATCAGCATTAAACATGTCAATCCCTCGTGTGAGTTATGATACGTAGGACCAACGAAAACGCAGTGCTGAACTCTGAACCCTCCTCTAAAGTCCCAATATGATCCTCGGAGAGTCTTCCGATTCTCATTGCCCCACATTGAGGTCGGACCCAAAACACGATCCATCGGGACATACCTCTCCGGCGGTTTGGTAAGTGTTGCGCTCCTTCTCACCTCTTCTCTAACAATGAGAAGCTTTGTACAGCCTTGACGCTCTCCGCGAATGAAGTAGTGTCAAGCTAATGGCTTCCCCTTCCAATTCGCAGTTCGCCCTATCCTTCTTCTTACTCTTCGACGCAGCGACACTCTCATCACACGCCCAACCGCCCTCTGATGCACCACACGATATCGTCCCAGTCCACATGACATTTGTCGATTGGATCCCAGCAATCTGTTCAACTCGTACGTCCACCTCCATATCACTCAGATCGATCAATCCTTTGTCCTCGCATGCTGATTTGGTACTGTTTGTTACAGTTGGATTCCTCGTCACTTCGTTATTGGACAAATCTCATCTCAACGCTGCATTCTCGGGTGATTCGTGGGGCGGTGAGGGACCAGCCGCGTGGCGAGCGAGGGTCGTGTTGTTCATCGGAGTGGCGTTGATGGCGGGTGGTTTGGCGGGAAGTTTGGTGAGTGGGCTCTTGTCTCTCATGGCGATACACTCCACTGCGTGTGTAGGGTCGACGGTCTCATCGCTCTCTTCGGGAGATGTCGAAAGCTGTTTCTTGTTTAGTCTCATACTGAATCTGACTCGCTTGACCCGTTCAGACCGTCCTCATTCTCAAATATATCATCCCCGACTACACAGGGTACATCTACTACGGCGGCGCAAACGTTGCCATGAACGCTGGAGTCATGATCTCGTAAGTCTCGCTCTTTCAGTCAAAATCCTTGGTGTTTTCGGCATAGCTGATGTGGTTTTCTCTGCGATTTCCAGCGCTATGATTCTATGGGTCTCGCAGAGCGGAAGTGACGAGTACGAGTACCAGCTTACTGTGTAGGCGAGGGGAGAGGTTGTATAATTGTACTTGCGTCGGGCGGGAAGGAAGGGCTTGCGTGATAGGAGACTATGGCCACTTGTCAAGCGTATGGCTTTTGAAGTAGCGGTCGAGGTGATGGTGATGGTTGATGGTGGACCTCTGCTCAGTAGCAAATTGAAATCCGAGCGAGCAGAAATAGCATTTGATGCACATAATATTATTCTGTATATCGAATAACGCGGCAGCTGGAGATATATAGCGTTGCACGGCATTCCACAAACACGCCAACTTGCACCGCGACAAACCGTGACAACACTATACATTCATACTGAACAGACTATACGCGGTACTCCTTCTGTCCTCCATCCGTATCCTCCTATCTCCCTCCTCCCTTCATATTCCTCCCGCTCATCCCCTATGTCCATGTCCATGTGCCGCCTCCCGCTCGTACTCCTCGTTCTCTTCAGCTCGCTCGACCTCTTCTTCCAATCTGATCCTTCCCTCTCTCTCCCTAGTGCGCTTCCATGCGACACCAGCTACCAGGGCGATCGGGTGAAGCACGAGACAGATGATGATAGTGACAAGCAATGGGGTGGGCTTGGGCAAAGCAGTAGTGGGGAGAGTAGGGTTGGTTCTGGGCGACGAGAAAAGCAGAGAGAAGAGGATGTAGATGCTTGCAGCGGTTAACAAACTGAAGAACGCGATCCAGAATCAGCTTTGTAGCCCTGCAAGCAATATGTACTGAGCGAGAGGGTAACTTGACTCACTACAACCTCCTTGCACCTGCCCAAATGGCCGAAACGAAGTTCACACCAGCAACAAATCCTACAGCTTGCCAAGTGTATCTCCCCCATTCCTTCTTCTCCTCAATAACCCATCCAAGGGCGATGAAACCGTTGTGTAGCCAGTCAAGGTTGAACAAGATCGCAAGGAGCATGGTCATGGGTGCGTGAACGAGGAGGGCATCGATAGGTCGTTTGAGCGTAGCGGGGTAGTAGAGCAATGTGAAGTGAATCGAAAGGCTACGATATATTACCGTTGTCAGCGATATCCCTTTTTACATCAATGCGAGACACTTACAGGTTGATGACATTGATGAGGATGACAATCTCAGCTCCAACGAAGAATTGTAGAGTCTACAATATGTAGCCATGTTAGCGTGATAGACCGCATCCTGCTCAACAACGACGTACGAAGAACACAGCCCAAGCTGCCTGAAGCCAGTTGGCAATTGCGAATCTCAATCCAACGCCGTGTATGAGCATTTCCTTCACAACGATCTATCAGTACAATCCAGTTTCAACGCAGATAAGGTGTGTCTACACACCTTTGTTGCTTCCTTGCGTGCCAAGAGAAGGACGAGACAGAATCCGACTGGAATCGTTGTCAGCTATTGTACCTAGAAATCACGAAATTTAACTATCGCACCCTGTAGGACGTAAAGTAGTGCCCAGTAAAGCTCTATCATCAAACTGTTTGGCGAGAGTAGAGTTGGGTAGAGCGCGTTGATCCCACCTATGAATGTGCGAGGCAACAACGTGTCAGTCAGTCAAATGGACATACAATTTGGACTACGACAAGGACCCAGCTTACCAAGTCCGGGCTTGATGGCAAGTGCGCAGACGAGGTTCGCTCCCATTGCAATGAGCACTACGATCATTCAGGAACAAGTCAGTGATCGCCCTTGCCATCTTGAATAGCTAAACACAGAGCTGACCGAGAACGACCCCCCAACTCACCAGAGATTGGGATAGCAATCTGCAATCTGACGAGTCGCATCGACTCCCGGAATTGGGTGGGCGTGATGATCTCATCAGGGGTAGGGTCGTAGCTTGACATCTTGACAAGGTATCTGCGAACGGATGGACGAGTTGAAGAAGATTGAAGATGAAGAGATCAACATGAATTGTGCTGTCTGTGGCCAGGGATGGGTGAGTGAGTGAGTGTCGTCAATGACGTAATGAAAGGGGTAATCACCCATTCCAGGCGGGAGTTGAAAATCGTAGTTGGGTGGAATGATAACAAGTAGCCAATGGTTTCACAGTGTCGCGCACGCACATTGCAGAGCATCAAACCCACCACTGATTGACGCAAGGCTCTGTAGCCCTTACTGTATCGTGGCGATGGGGACCAATCCTTCAAAGCGACTGATGACTTCGGTTCGACTGACGTTGAGTGTTGTTCTACAGTCCACTCTGGGGCGTGTGGCGGTTTCCCCTCATCACGATTGTTCTCGCTCGCTTCGTGCTGTCAGTTCGGCCAAATCACATTGAGCACTATAGCCTTCTCCTTCGAAGTATAGTGGGAAGGAATCCATGGATTCATGGAATTATACTTGATAGTGGCGATCCTTGATCGAAATACATGTGATGCCTTTGAACAGCGATTTTGTGTTCGTGTTAACCCTGAAGTTGTGTATCATGTTTGTGTGAACAGTTCACTTCAATCGCACGCTTCTCGTCAACACCATTACTCATCATTTGCTTCTGACTTCCACAATCTTGATCGCTCTTTAATGACTACTAGCTCATATTATCAACTTGACCATGTCGGAGTACTACGACGACCAGGACGGAGGGTACGAAGATGCTCGAGACACAGAGTATCTCGAACCGGAAGAATACTCAGACTCGGGTCGTAGTCCTGATGTGAGCGATCGTAGTGAGCGATTTGACGAGCGTGAAGCTATTGAGGAGCGTGCAACATATGAGGGGGAAAATGAAAGGGGAGAAGAACGAGACTTTGCTTTCCCGCCTGCCTTGTGGATTCTTGGTGACAGGCACTGGAAGGTGAGCTGTACATGATTTACTGAGTGATCGACACAGGTATCAAGGTGGTAATGAGTATTACGCTCCTCCTCAAAGTCCTCCTCAAGGGACGTAAGTGATCTTGATCAGCACCAGTTCATGCGGCATGGTTGGCTAATTCATAACATACTGTGTTCTAGATATCGAAATCGTGGCGAGGACTACTATCCTCCTCCTGGTCCTCCTCCAAACCAGTCAGTCGACACTCATCAGTGATTTCGCCCCTACCAACAATCATCGCTGACGTTTCAACAGATACTCTGGGTCAGACAATTTCTATCCCGTCCACCCCGGTCTCCCAACACAGCAATACCAACACACGTAAGCTGGCCAGTACACCCAAGATATTCAACGGCGGACGCTGAGTGATCACTATCATACAGTGGAGCAGGCTACATTCCTCCAGCACAATATCAAGCACCCCAACCGCCGTACGGTCATCAGAGCGTCCCGGACGATGATGGCAATCCGCATCGTCAGCATTTCGGACCTCAATTTACTGATCCGAGCACTGGTGAAGCTGCACAAGCCTTCTTCGAGTATTCTAGGTGTGAGTCGTGTTGCCTTCTCTGACCACCGTGGCTTTTGTAGCGAGAACTGACTGTATCATCTGGGCCGTCATCAGGTAACGGTCGTAGGAAAGCATTGCTCGTGAGCTCTCAAAATACCTTTAACAAATTCATCCAGTTCTCGCTGATATAAACATTCACTATCCACCTCCTTAGATCGGCATCAACTACATCGGCACCTCCAACGCTCTCAATGGATGCATCAACGACGCTCACAACGTCCAGAAATTCATTTGCCACAATTTTGGCTACCATACCTCGGACATCGTCTTGCTCTCTGATGATGTACATGATCCGAGGACGTTGCCGACGAAGGATAACATAGTGAGGGCGATGAAGTGGTTGGTTGATGGAGCGCAGAGGGATGATGCGTAGTTCTTCCATTAGTGAGTTTGATGCTGTTGGATAAAGGTACTGCGGATGGCTAAATGAAATGATGGTAGCTCTGGTCATGGTACTCAGGTGGAAGATGTGAATGGCGACGAGGATGACGGATTTGACGAAGGTGGGTGATCAACTCCACTTCACAGTACTAGGCAAAGTGCAATCCTCTCTGACTGATCTTGGTGGTATTGTAGCGATTTGCCCTTTGGATTACGAAGAAGCAGGGCTGATCATTGACGATGATAGTGAGTCCGAGCTGTCACCTTCGCAACGGAACCCGGTACTGATGAGCTGCCGACCGTCATGCGATCACGTCGCAGTGTGAGCACATCATAGCCTGCCCATTGCTGAATGTACAAGTCAAATGCTGATGTCAATTACCTCGCTCAGCCACGATCTCCTGGTCAAGCCACTTCCTGCAGGATGTCGCCTCACCGCGATATTCGATTCATGCCACTCTGGTACCGTCATGGATCTCCCATACATCGTAAGTCTACCGTCCATCCATCCCCCGTTCCTCATCTTCACTCCTGACTTCCAAAGCGAAACATACCCTTCTATCAGCTGACACAGTTCCATATCTCCACTTGGTGCTCCGCAGTACTCCACCGAAGGGAAGATCAAAGAACCTGACCTTCTGGCCGAAGCGTCCGAAGGTCTCCTCGGTGCGGGTATGGACATACTTCGCGGAGATACGGGCGGGATCATGTCCAATCTATTCGGCGCAGCAAAGTCCGTCTGGGAAGCGAAACAGGCGGATGTTATGACGAAAAAAGACCAAAACGAGTTCGGCAGATGTCATCGCTTGGTCAGGATGTAAAGATGATCAAACGGTGAGTCGCTAGTCTAGCATCCCTTCCCGCAATCGATGAGACTACAATCAGTGTGGAAGGAGTGGTATCGCTGATGAATACTGTATGATCCCAAAGAGCGCAGATACGGAAGAAGCTGGAAAAGCGACGGGCGCAATGTCCTTTGTTCGTTCCCCTTCGCTCGCTCGGAGGGCTTTATCCTTGCGATTGCGAATCTGGGAGCAGAAATACCGCTGATACTGTTTCTTGACGTGCTGTTAGGCTTTCATCGCAGCCTTGACCAAATACCCTCAGCAGAGTTATCAGCAACTCCTGGTCACGATCCGCGAAGAGATGAAAGGCCGTTATACGCAAAAACCACAATTGTCAGCGTGTCATCGTGAGTGCTGCTTCGGTTGAGGCAAATCAAGATGAATACAGCATGGTCCTGACGATGTGTTTTGGTTTTGACACTGTGGTCCGATCGCAGCTATCGACACGGATCTCCAATTCGTCGCTTGATTGAAGCAACCACGTCTATCTCTGTGATGGGCGTCCGGGTTCAACCACCTGGTGTCAATGTGGACAGCTGTGTAGCGGTTTGATCAAGAAATCCCCATTATGCATACTATTTCGTAAATCTCGTCAATACCATGCGACCCCTTCTAACTCTCCGTCCAGAACAGCGTCCGTCCTTTCATCCGTCATCTACGTCTTTCGTGCCCATACGCCTGCATCATCATCATTGGGACGTCTCCTTGTCGCCTTCTTCAATGATTTCGCCTTCCTCCCCTTCCCCTTCAGCAGGGATAACTCTTCTCGTCGGACTTCTCTCCACAGGAGTTTCAAGGATCTGAACGTGGCAAATGCATCTCCATCAGCGATGTCCCTTTTACAATACATGCGTAGAGGGGAGAGGGAAACTCACCTCCTTTCTCAACTCTTCCCCTGTGACATCCTCACTAACACCCTCATCATCCTCCTCCATCACACCCAGCTTCATCCCTTTTCTGAAAATCTCTCCTTCTTCTTCCACCCATGCTCTGCTGGCCTTTTCAACAGGACTAGTCAAGTCGTCCAATAAAGCTTGTTCAAGTTGTGCTTCATGTTCCAGTTCTTTCTCCATCATCCCACCATTCGCCGTCGCCGTCGATGATGACGACGTTGAGACGCCTAGACCTAAACCTGATAATGGTCGACTGTTGGTGATACTTGCCGAACTGGAAGTACGACCTCTAGCAGGCGTTGAATGTGTCGGTGGAGATCCTCCCAATCTACCAACATCCACTTCTTCCGCATCGGAATCGCCATCACTATCACCTATCGAGAAGTTCGGACTCTGGATCTCGATTGACGAGATTCGCATATGTCTTCGAGATGGGAACCGTCCTTGTCCGACTTGAGGCGATAACATTTGTCCGCCTCTGTTGTTTCCTGGCAGAGTTCGTTGAGGTGGCGTCTCGGTCGGGACAATCTGACTCGGTAACAATAATCTGGGAGGTGGATCGAACCCTTTCCCTTTCTCCTCTACCAAGACCTGTAAACTATCGTTGAGACCCAACAATTTCTCCAACAGCGTGCCATCCGTCGTTTCTTGAATCTGGTCGACAATTCTCTCCCGTAAAATCTTCGCTCGTTCGTATAAGACTCCCCAATCTTCTTTGGGCAGCTGTCCAGGTTCCCAGGCATGTCCCCCCTTCCCGATATGTCTTCGGAAAACGTCCTTCGCCTCGAGCCATTTCTCTAAATCACGAATGACCTCCTCGCTGGCAGTCACCACCTTTGCAGGTTTGAGGGTGTACACGTACTCCCTCGCGACTCCCTCTGGCGACTTGGCAAGTTCCAATCTCTCCTTCTCCGCTCTCGCTTCGTCGGCCTCTTTGACCTGTCGAACCAGTTCGCTCTTCTTGATAGGTCCCCACACAGCTTCCTGACCTTTCCCACCTTCCTTCGCCAAGATCTCCGCGGCAAGTTCGGTATTCCTGATACAGCATTGCAGGATATTTTGAGATAGGTCGGCCAAGTCTGAGTTATTAGGAGGGATCGAAATGTCGAGACATCGTATCAATTTGTTCGACTTCAGACCCACTGATATAGCCAGGATACCGGCAGTCTCGACAGCTGGGTTGGCAGTGAGGTCAAGATGCAGTAATGATTTGGTCTCGGGCAAGAACTCGGCCAGTGAGATAGCTCCGTCCGTCGTGAGACCTGTGTCAGACAGGAATAGTCTCTTCAGAGATGTGTTGACCGTAAATGTGGTTCGCAAGGCGGCGATGCCCTCTTGTGAAGCACCGCAACACGGGTTCGAGCTAAGATCGAGTGTTTCGAGCGTCGAGTTGTACTTGAGCGCTTCGGCTATGGCGGTGAGACCAGCTGGACCAATCTGGTTATCACTGAGGTTCAGGACTTTCAGAGTTCGATTTCTCTTTAGCACTTGGGCAATGTATCCCACACCGTTCTACGTACATTGTCAGCAGCAACCATGATATCTTTCACGATGCACTCACCCTTATCTCGTTCGATTTCAGATCGAGTGTCAACAGCCTTCCTATTCTCTCAACACCGTCCAGAGCCCTCACACTCCGTTGCAAAGCCATACTGGCTCCGCCCAATTCTGTATTTGTGATCTTTCCCTCCACCGTAGTGCTATTGATTGGGAAGTTGCCCACATCCTGCATGAACGAGTTTCCACCGCTGGGCATGACCAAAGGGTGTTTCGGTGGTGGAGGGGGCTTGTACCCCTCTGGGAGCGTGCGGCTGGTGATACCGCCTGCTGGAGAGGAGACCACGAGCGGGATCGGAGGCAAATCCCTCTCCTCGGTGTTTGAATCGGGCGTTGGCGTCCCACGACGTGCTCGTCCAACGTAAGGCGTATAGGAGGTGGAGTTGATAGCAGTCGCATCGAGATTTGGTACGGGAGGCTGGTGGAGAGTAGAGGTAGAATTGATACTAGGTGAGAGAGAGGACATAGTGAGGAGAGAGTCTGGGTAATCTCGAATCATAAGGGCAAGAGCTACAGCTCCTAAAGGACCGATTCTATTCCGGCGCAGAGATATGTTCCTCAGATCGGATGAGCGAACTCCTTGGGCTATGAACATTACAAGATCAGCGCCTTCGCACCAAGAAAATGCCACATTGACCCACCTAAAGTCTCCAGAACTGCTGTCTTCAAACCACATCCATCCATCCGTATAGTTTGTACTGCAGCGGGCGTGCTAGTCGATTCGCTCTCTTTCAGGAGCGGTGCGGGAGGAATGAATGATCCATAAGCATCGTTATGGGTGTTCTCTTCCCCTTGTTCTCCCTGCTCAGCCGGTGTCTCGACAGAACCTTCCTTCTCGATGTCTTTTGAGGGCGGTGGTGGGGCTACATCTTGCGATGGATCAGGTGAGACAGCTTGACTTGGTGTAGTATCTGGATGTGTCCGGACGTAGGTGCGGTTGAGCGCTTGGACGAGATACTCTACGCTCTTCTTGTCCCAAGTTGTATCTGACAGATCGATGAACTTGAGTGACCGAGCCTGGGAGATTGTTTCCCCTTCAGCAAGTGATCTCCGAAGGTACAAGCCGTCCACGTCACTGCAACTCACCCGTTTCAGGAACACAGCCAATAATCTCCAACCTCCAGATTTGATCTTCTTATTCCCCGCTAAGCTCAATACAGGTAGTGTGCCCGATATCAACAAGGCGTGTAAGATCGGTTTCAGCACATCGTCCCCTTCTATCAATCCGCCTTCCAATTTAAGTTCAGACAGACCGCACTCGGCAGAAAGGACGTCGGCGAATGCTTCGGCTGAATATCGGTTGAGAGGGGCATCAAGAGTGTTGGTGTGGGACGATTGGCCAATGGTGGTGTGATCAATGATACGGAGGGTGAGGTGGATGATGCGATGTCTTGGATGGAGGGGAATGACCTATAGCAAAATATTTAGTTTGGGAAGTTAAGCTTGTCAAGCGAATCAGACAATGACCCACCTCCAAAGCCCTCACGATGCCTACACGCGGTCTCTCCTCCCGACCTCTACAGGCGCTCTCATACAGCGAGACCAATCTTGGAGCTGTCCAATACTCAGGACCCGTGCTAGCAGATAGCAATGTCCGATGTGTAGCCTCGATCTGCGTCAACGGTCAGCCTCTTATTGTGATACTACGCCATTGGCTAACTGCAGGGACCGGGAGCACGGACTCACCCTCTTTCTATCATCGATGACTTTTATACTCCACGGTTCCCCTTGAGAGCTGATAGGGTACGTGATGCTCAGGCTGGGCAAGACAAAAGTAGCTCGCTTCAGTGGCTGTTTCTGTCGACTCTTCTCTGATAACATGGGTGTCGAGTTCGCTCCTCCTTGTGCTGCAGCTGTTCCTAGAGGCGCAGGAGATCCGGAATCTGGTAAGGATATACTTCTAGTCGGAAGTGGTGATCCGACCGGTGAAGGAGTTGGTGATCCCGTCGCACTAGCTACGAATCTCATTCCTAATCCACCTAATCTACTTCCGATAGAAGCGAGTGTTCCCCCCGAACCACCACTAGCCGGGGATAGATTCGCAGAGCTCGGTCCAGCAGTACCAGTGTTGTTGACAGAGGTACCATTCGGATTGCTGGGCCCGCCAGTGCTTGGACCCGCAGTATTCTCGGTCGGATCAGCAGGCGCGTCGAAAAGACGAGTCGTCGTTCCAACAACGGTGACAGCTCCTCCTACTATATCTCGAAGACGATTACCGAATGTAGGTTTGGCAGGGGGTGGAGGTGGTTTGAGGATACCTTTCGTGGGCGGTTTCGGTCGTCTGCGCGCTGGGGAAGGAGAAGGAGCAGGTATCGGCGTCGATGAGGACGGTGGTTGAGGCGTAATAGATATTGCTTTAGCGGAGGTAGGGGTCGAAGTAATCGATGGTGTGGATGCCACCGGTGTTGCTTGTGGGGTTGGGACATTGGTGGAGCTGGTAGGTGTCTGTGGAGGTGTCGATGAAGTGACTGTTATCTCAGGTTCTGCGGTCGTTGACTTTAATTGCTCGGTCAATGGAAGTGCTTCTGCGGTTGACGGACTGGTGGACGGCTGCTCCACGTCGGTATCTGCGGGTAGACCAGATGTAGCTTCCTCCTTCGCCGCGTCCGTCATCTTTGATCGAAGGGAGGATGTGTTGGGAATACTATGTAGCAAGAGCTAATGTCTATGGTCTGTATCTTGATATCACTACTGTCCGCTGTCATCGCATCCCATCATTCGACCAACGCCACGTTATGGGTTACTCGGCACGCGCCTCTGCCCTTACAATTGAGTGCTCTGGTACGTGCCTAATATTAGGTTCAATGTTTGGTATCAGGCGTGCGAAGGACATCCTCCGCCACATATAGGCACGTCATACGTCTCCCCTCAATCGTCGGTTTTCAAGGATTTCTCAGTCACTTGTCAACGGCATTTGTTGGCTATTATTATCAGCATCATCTTGTCCGTTTTCACTCTTCCTCAACTACTGGCTACAACGTATCACACCTATCTCGACAGAGGGATAGGTCAATCGCTAACCCTCCGAATCTCCGTACTGGCTAGAGATTCCGCACGAAATCGGTCATCTCACCAGAAGCCCAAAGCTCGCTTCTTCCTTTCGTCTACGTCTTCCAGAAACATCAACGACCCTTTCCTCCTTCACCATGACGACCAACCTCTACGCCATCGCAGGTCCCTCAAAACCCGCATCAGTCGCAACTACCTCTTCGGTCTCACCGAGATCAGAAGCCCCCTCACCGTTGAAAGCGATCTCGTCACTTCCCGAAGACTCATCAGCAAATGGCGGTAGTGGTGGAGGTGTCAACAAAAATGGATTATCATTGGATGAGAATGGAGAGGTTTTGAAAGTTCCAGCTTTTCTGAACAAGCTCTTCACGATGGTGTCGGATTCAACGGTGGATGAGCTGATATATTGGGGTGAAAGTGGAGATTCCTTCTTCGGTGAGTCTCGCATCTGTGCTCAAGCGAGGTGGACGAACAAAGCGGGGCTCGGTTGGCAAGGAGTAAAATGGAGAGGAGGAAGACGGTGTCACGCTTATATAAAGCAGATGGCTGACTGTTGTTTTGCCTTCCAGTCCCGAACGCAGAACATTTTGGCCGAGAATTGCTGCCTAGATGGTTCAAGCATTCCAACTTCTCGAGTTTTGTTAGACAACTGAACATGTATGGCTTCCGTAAGTTTGGAAACCTCTCTGAAGTCACTAGAGAACGTGCTGACAATATCATACAGACAAGGTCCCTCATCTCCAATCTGGTGCACTGAAGAACGAGACGCCGGTTGAGTTGTGGGAGTTCGCCAACCCGTTCTTCAAGCGCGGACAACCCAAACTGCTCGCCAAAGTCACGAGGAAGAACAACCGACCTGGCGCTCCTCCTCCTCCTGCTGCAGTCTCGTCCGGGGCGGTCAATACCCGTGCTGCTTCTCAGGCGGCCGCCGTGACATCCGCGCCTTCATCTGGAAAATACCTTATCACGGATGGAACAGTGGAAGGGGAAGCCGGACCACTGATCGGACCAGCTGGACAAGTGGCCGACCTGAACGCCATCCATAGCGGGATTGCTGCGATTCGTCAAACGCAAGCGAACATCGGAGCTGAGCTTCGAAAGTTGCAATCGTCAAACGAGGCGTTATGGCGACAAGCGTATGAAACGCAAGAAAAGCAACGAAAGCATGAAGATACAATCAACCTTATCGTTTCATTCCTAGAGAGGTTGTTCGGAACAGAAGGAGAAGGTCTGAAGGGATTGAAGGAAGCTATGAGGAGGGGAGGTGTCGGCGGAAGACCGCGAGAGGATAGCGCTGCAGAGGAAACTGGTAGTGCGAAGAAGAGACGAAGAGTGGGACTGGACAGGATGATTGGAGATGGAAAGGCTGGTGTCGACCCGGATATGTCAGACGATGATCGATTGGTGGAGATTGGATCAAGTGAGCCTCCTCTGTCAGTAACGACTGGACAGCGCTAATTGTTTCTTCTCATCTAGGCTCCCAGTACTCCATGCCACCTTTCAGCCGATCAGGATCCGGAAGCAAGCGATCAGGATCAGCGACTCCCACAGACCCCTGGTCGTCTTCTGCTCCGCGATTCACGACACTGCCGACGGAGGACGAGTCTACGCCGTCGACTAGGGGTGCATCAAAACCGCCTATAACACCGGGACAAGATCAGACGTTGGGGACAAATCATCTCTCGCCTCTGTCTGACACCGAGAACCTTCTGCCGTCTGACAACAATGCTCTGGCGCCGTACAACCTCACAAATGGGAACTTTGGTAATAATACCTCAGGTGGTCCCTCGCAACCGCTCTTCAGTCCTTCTTCTGCGGAAGCAGCCGCGTCAGCTTTCAACCTCGACCCGTCATTGTTACAAACCACGATCGGATCGCTCTTGCAGTCACCGGCTGCGGCTCAGATGTTCTTGAACTCGCTCAACAACAGTTCACAAGGCCAAGCGCTCACTACGCCTAATGCCAAATACCCTCCTCCCAATCAGACTTCTTTTCCATTCAACAATACATCGACAATACCACAAAATAGTAATGGTGTGGACCCAAACATGGATCCCACACTCGCTCTCTTGACACCGTTGCCGAATCAGGATGCTTTGATGAACCATTCAGGCGATCTTCTCAAGTCATATCAAGATGCTGCATCAATCGATGGCGGTCTCGATCAACTCCAGGAAAGTATCGATTCGATGGTCAGGTCAATGGGACTGGATTTGCCATCGAACGGAGGAGATGTCAAACCCCCAGGAGGATTCGATAATAACGCAGCGATGGGGATGGGTACCACGATGGGTGGTGGAGGTGAACAACTTGTGGATTCAGATTTCAACGTTGACGAGTTCCTGGAACATTTGGCGAAGAGCGAGGAAGCGGGTGGAGGTGATGGTACCAGTCTGGCAGGATTGCAAGGGAATAATGGACTCGGCGGTGGGGGCAATGCATAGACATTGGTTCAGCATGAGGTAGACTCTCAAATGAGGGTAGCGCAACTCGAGCGATAATTGTATGTATATAGATAGAAGCATACTTAGGACTAAGGGTGCATGTAACATTGCATGTCTCAGATTATTATTACAACGAGTGGAAGTATTCGAAAGAGGTTAACGTAAACGATCGCTGGAACGGAATCTGCTACTTTTCCCTGCAGGGTTTGGTTGAAATGACGATAGATAGCGCAGAGCAAAAAGTTGTAGAGATACTCGTAAACTTGTATATTTAGACGCAGCAAGTCGGGACTAGTCTACTGCGCTTTCCTGTGATCAAAATCAGAATCAAATCACAAAGGAAAGGGAACCACATTCGTAGCCGTAGCGTTATTATCTGACCAGACACAGCAACTGCGATACCGCACTTGTCACTTGACAGCACGGACAACTGACCGAACGACACCGAACCCTTTGTTATTCTCACACTAAAATACAGACAGTAAATTACCTTGTTTCAGCCCGTTACCGAGCAACGAGTAACAATCAACAACACGAAAGCACAGTGCACCATGTCGCTATCCAAACATCCTTCTCTCCGAGTCGACACTTCCTCTTCCTCTTTGACAACACCATCAACAACGAGTAGTGTTAGTGGTAGTCGACGACGAGACGATTCGCGTTCACCAGAGACGTTACGAGGTAGATCACCTTCTCGACCTCCAGTACCAGAATCATCACCTAGTAATCCGTTTCGAAACGAATTTGAATACGAATACTTTGACGATAGACGGACGACGACGACAGCGACGCGCGGGTGGTCATTCTCATCGATAAGAAGTAAGATGGTGAAGAGGAATTATATGCCTACGCCATTGGGTTATGGTGTACTTGCATTTCTGATCTTGACAGGATTATATCTCGTTTCACCATCGACAGAGGGAGGTGTGAAATTATTACCATCGTCATGGGATGGATTTGGAATCATCTCCAATTCTGAAGGAGAAGGTTGGATAACATCGTCGGCGGGCGCAGACGCAGGAGCACAAGAAGGATTCGACGATTCTTCACCACCACCACCACTACTACCTCTACCTTATATCTATCATACCATCTTCCCCTCGAAAACAATACCAAAATCACTCCTCACCCCTCGCTTATATCCACTGGCAACTCGACTCGTCGATTTCCTCCATCGACCAATCCTCTCGCATGAAGATGCTAAAACAGCGAATGACAAAGGATGTCCTAGGGACCTTTCGGACAAATTGGTCAATCCGGATCAATACAATGGTGATTCGTCATTCTGGATGAATGATGTGACAACAGATGAAATCGCAAAGAGGAGAGGGGATATCGTTAAGTGGATAGCGGAGAGGGTGGAGAACGGTGAAGAAGTTTTGGGAGCGGAGGGGAAGACGGGTTCGGGGAGAGGTATCGTTTTAACGGGGGGCAATCAGGTGAGTCAAGCCCTCCGTTGAACTCTACTCGATGGCGTGGCAATTACATTCCGCTGAGCTTCGCGAAATCATCACCAGGACACGACTTTCCGAACCATCACAGCTATCAAGCATCTTCGACGGCTGGATGTGACACTACCTATCGAGGTGTTCCACTACTCTGACGAGCTCACCGATCAGAATCAGAGGAAAGAGATTGAAGACCTCGGAGCGACTCTGAGAGAGGCAGAGGGATTGACCAAGGTTGATGGAGTGTGGAAGGTGAGCTGCATGCCGTATATGTATGAGGGATACAAACTGATCGTTGCTTGATCTTCCCAAAACGCAGAACTGGCAGGTACGTTGATGGTATTACGCTGACGTGGAACAAGAAGTGACAGTGTACTGACGTGAAGTTTCATTTCAGATCAAAGGCCTTGCTCTTGTCCAATCCTCATTCCGAGAGATACTCTACCTTGATTCTGACAACACTCCCCTCCGATCTCCTACCCATCTTTTCGATGCTCCAATCTACACATCGTCCGGTCGAGCCGCCTTCTGGCCCGATCTATCAAAAGATCATCCTGACAACGCCATATGGCGATTGATCGGCGATTCTTGCTCACTAGATCTATGGACGTTCGAATCCGGTCAGATAGTCATTGACAAAGCGGGAAACAACGGTCTGAACTTTGCTGCATTGGTGATTGCGGCCGGTATGATGAATGATAGGGAGTTCTGGTTCCATATGTGTGGAGGAGATAAAGATACGTTCAGATGGGCGTTCAGAGCTTTGGGTTTGGACTTTGGCGTTAGTCCAAGATGGATGAGTACGGTGGGGATCAAGAATAGTTATGATGGTGGAAGATTTTGTGGACAGTGAGTGGTCTCTTGGATTCAGTATAGCGAATGTGATAGGGTGCTGACAAGGTTTTTTTTTGGTTTAGCTCTGTCCTGCAATACGACCTCGTCACTCCAGAAGGCTTCACAAGACCGCCTCCACTTTTCGTCCATTCGTGAGTCATGCCTTCGGACTCAGGCGTCCTTGCGCATGCTGACATAGCCCTTGGCCCGTTTCACAGAAATCTGCTCAAACACCTCGGTGGCACGGGACTGAGCAGAGGCGGCCTCTTCCAGCAAATCGTGAGTGTAATTTCCCTCTCGGTTCGACCGTGAGACTGATCATATATTGTTATTGCACACAGCGTCGCATGTCCGATGACGACTCGTCTAACCCTTCACTCAACTACGCTCACTCATTCGTGTACATCGGTCCAGGACGAGGAATGTGTTTGGATCTAGATTGGCATGATCATGTTCCTGAGAACGTGAGAGAGGAAGTGGGGTTGCAGACTCTCGATGTGAGCGAGGAAGAAGGAGGGGTGTTTGATGGTTTCGAAGAGACTTGGTTTGAAGAAGGCGGAAGGATTGGGGGTTGGTAGTGAACGAGTGGGATTGTCAGTAGTAGGAGTGTCTTTAGCCCTTGACATGGTACGCATGCCAAAGTCAAATAGTAGTTTGTGTTTATAGAAAATCATAGATTGGATAGTTTGTCTGTAGCAGTACGATTCGCATACATGATGCAGCACATACACGCTGTGTGTAGGGGTGAGGTGAGGAGAAGTATCGAACGTCTTTCGCTGTCTTGCATAGCTATATACATATGCCCTGGTATCTGACATGGTCTGGTGCTGCATGTCCATAGTGACAGCTGTACGAGCAACGTACTTTGCATGTTTTCTATCCATTCTGTCCCCTTTAGAAACCACACCTATCCATCCATCTCTCCACTTCTATCCTCCCCTTATCCGACAATTCCCGACTCTCATCAACGACTGCCAATTCTACACCTTTGCCTCTACCTCGTCTACCGAGCGTCCAACCAGATTTGTTCGGATCTTCACCCGCGAATTCTCTCACTAATCGATTTTCGACACTCAATTTCGTCATCTTCTCTTGAGAAGAGAGGATGAGGAGAGGGAAATGAGGTTCGTATTTGAATACAGGCCATTTCCACGTTTGCCCCTTCTCACTGGTGTTGGAAGCAGAAGAGGATCTTGGATCGTCATCAGCCGTGGGATCAAGTAAGACTAATCCGCTAGCTGGATGATCTTCAATATAAGCTTGGGCGAGTAACGTGCTTCCCCCTCGAGCAATGATGATGGGCGGGAAAGGGATTGCCATCAGTCGGATCTGAGAGTTCAGAGCAGTCACCATGGAAGGGAAGGGCGATATAACTTCAGCTTCTGACGAGGAGGCGGAGGCGCGGTCGGGGTCCGGGAAGGTAGGAGTGGATGACGATGATGATAATTGGGTTATCTCCAGAGGAGCAGTTTCGGAGGAAGATGACGCAGGCGCGGTGATGTCGATCTCGATAGAGGTGTACCCCTTTTCAGCTAGCATACCTGACCAGTCTGCCCATCTGGGGGGGGAGAGAGTGTCAGCAAAGAATACTTTGTGACTATATCACGACACTTCCTTGTAGGGAGCCACAGGTCGAAAGCGCAAGGCATATCTACTTTAGGGAACAGAGCAGGTCGATACTTCGACCCAAACCAAACCAAATGCCTATCTCCACAGACTGCTGCAGCGCACACAACCCTGTATCCCAACTCTATATCGTATATCGAGTATCTCTGTCCCCAGCTAACAACGCCCAAAACACCCATAACTCGCAGAAGAAGAATCGTCGCCCACTCACTCTCCTTCCTCTTCCAACCCCAACCCTCTCACTCTCAAAAATACCACAGGATACGGACTCTCCCACCTCGCTCCTTCCCACGGTTTACGATATAAATACCTCGAGCACCTCGCTTGTTCGCCGATCTTGGGAGTAGTGGAGAATTGTCGTAATGGGAGGACGATGGAGAGACCCATAGAGATTGTCAAGGGTCGGAAGTAGGTGAGGACGGTACGTGTGTGTGAGAGGATGGTCGGCATCGTCGAGATTCGAGACTTGAGTGGACCAAGCCAGTAGGTAGCAAGACGAGTTTACAGTAAGGAGGTGATATTGAGGGGATGCTTTCGGTCGGTCGGTGGGATATTCGAAGGTGTCAACAATATGCGCTGTCGAATAGCATTGTTGAGAGAGACGATAAGATAACCTCGGTCGAATCTCGCTGCAGCGTCGTCGCGAATGATGTTGCGTCCAGTGACGTCAGTCAAAACATGCGAACCACCGTTTTCATTATACGGATTCAACAGACAATGCATTGATTAGACTACTTCTGCATTTCCAATGCCTTGCTTCTGACTTCTATGTACTGGGAGACGACTACCTCACAGACAGTTATGGTAGTACTACCATGGTCCAGAATACCACTTGACAAGTATAGACATACCCCAACCCATCCATTCAATCTATGTTACTGCTTTCCCCACTTGCCAAAGCTGTACCGCTTAGCCCCTATCCTTCGGCGCTGTCTTGCTTTCCCACATGCGCCGCTTAGTCTTGTGTCTGCCAAAGACCGTATGACTTGCCAGGGTTGGTTTGCCATAGTCGAATCGTACCTGTAAACACGAATACCATTTGTCAGTCAATCTCCTACTGCGCCATTTTGAATCCGTATCCACTCACCATCCTCACTACCACTCGCATACACCTCTCCATCGGGACTGTACGAGGCGCAGAGAACAGGACCATGGTGGCCCTTGTACACCTCTTTCTCCTGTCCCGAGTCAAGGTCGTAAACTCTGACCCAGGGGTCATTGGTCGAACCGACGACGAATCGGTCGCGGAGGAAGGGGTGGAGAGATGCGGATGTAGGGGGATGGGGAAGCTCGACTGTGACGGGTGGATGTTGTCTTCATAGGCAACAAACAGATCAATCTTGGGCAGGATCTACAACGGCTTGTAAACTCACCTCAAAATGTCTAGGAAGTGCACCTTCTTCCCCGCGGTAACGCTCAGCGTCCCGCCCCCATGTGCAAGCTCCATCGAGGTGATGGGCTCGCCGAGATCCAGAGCAGCTGTTTGACTCAACGTTCTCAAGTCCCACCATCTGCACGGGTATCAGCTGACTCCCTTATTTTCATTCAGAAAGGACATAGCTGCACTCACCTCACTTTGCCATCTTCGGCCGCACTGACACCCATTGTTCCACCGGAGCCTTCGTCCCAGACCAAACTTCGCACGTTGCCCTCGCATGATAGCCCGTCGGGATTGCTTCCCAACACTAAAGGTTCGGCATCGGGTCTACCGAGGTCAAACAGTCGGATCTTCTTCTCGTGTCCTCCCTGTGTGAGAAGGTTTGTCAGTACGGTCCTGCTGGGAAGGTCGACTAGGGTTCCAGCCAGCATAATTATGCGAACTACTAGGAATGGCACTCACAGTTAAGAGATATTGTGGTGTTGATTGCGGGTTGAGCGCAACAGATCGGACGATGTGATTATGGGCAAAAGTGTGGAGAGCTTCACCGGTATTTGTGTCCCAGATCTTGCTGCAAACGAATGTCAGCAAGCATATCCAAACTCGCTTTAGCCAATTGTAATGTCATTGACTTACGCTGTGAAATCCGCACTACCCGTCACTGCTCGAGATGTGTCGAGCGAAATCTTGGAAGACCACACCGCACCCTTGTGGCCTACAAATCCACAATTAGCAATCACTTCGAAGGTGCGGTGAAAAAGCAGCTGACTCACCTAAGAAGGTTCCAATCCAGTCTCCGAGCCAGCTCCGAAGCATTGGGTTTCCATCTTTACAGGCAGAGATCAAGAGGTACGTGCCGTCATCGAGCCTGTCAACAAGCTGTCAGCACAATCCTGGGCATCTGGGGCAAACCAAGGAGATGGGCAAGCACTTGCGTTGCCTGAAGATGAGGGAATGACTGGGCAACTCACAGGTTCGAGAATTGCAAGTGAGTTACGGGTCGTGTATGACCCGAACAGAGCAGAGGTTGAACTTTGATAGTTCCATTTGCGCTCTGAGCGCCGTCACGGCCGAGAGGATCGGGTGTGGTGGAGTGTGAGTGGGGAAGGGAGTTGTAACCGTTTGTGTAGTTTGCCATGGTGTTGAGTGCGAGCGTAAGTGATGTTAAGTTGAAGGAAAGGAGGGGTTATTGCAATGCTGGAAGAAGTGGTACGTAGCGATGATAGATGATATAATGACTTTTCGATAGGATCTACGTCCTATTAGAGAGCTGGTTGCTTGAAGTTAAGACCTTAGTGTAGGTGCGAAGTGACTATGGCGCAGCTTGCTTGTTGCTGTGCTTGTGGAAAGGCGGTGAAGGGAATGATTGACCGGCAGAAGCTGACAGTAGTGAAATTGGGGTGGTAGTTGACAGTCGAACAGCAAGAAGCTGATGGTGATTTGCGAGTAGACCTTCGAGGTCGGGGCGATGATATGGGGTTGGCGGGCGCGGTGCTAGTACTGTGAACGGACTGGACGTGCAAGACAAGGAAGAGATTTATATTGTCGTCTCGTATATTATTGTTGTGATGATTTCGTTAAGTTATAGTCAGACTTTCGAGGTCGTGTAGAGCAGTTCTGTTGCCCACGAGACGTAGCGTATTGGGTGTGCCGAGATGAGAGCTGTCAGAAGAGTGGATTGATGATGGTTGACTAATGAGTCGATGCTGATGGTGTTGTTAGGCTGCTGGTTGAATTCTAAGGGGTATATTATTTGTGGTACCGGTAAGGAGGATAGTTGGAGGGGATATATATGATGCTAGAGAAGAAGAGAGAGAGGATGGGACGAAGAAGAGAGAGGTATTGAGAGTCAAGCAGTTGGTATAAGAGAAAGGTGCAATTGATGTATTGTACTCACTCTGAAGATGAGTCGCGACGACGAGCGAGCGAGAGACTGAATATTACGCGTGGCTGCCATACAAGTAAAAGTGCCACACTCGAGAATATCACCGGATAACGCCGTGGCAGAGCTCGTTCGCTCGTACTCGTCCTACGGACTAGCATCTTCAACCTCGAATTGTACTTGCTTGATATTGATTAATCAACAGTCAGTCAAACAACGCTTCGCTTTCCATTTTCTCGTTCTCCGCCCCTTTGCTCGACAACGCAAAAGCCGTACAAGGCACACTCTACAACTTCAACAAGAGACTCGTCCGACTCCGTCTTTCAAAATGAAGCTCGTCAGGTGGGTATTGTGGTATTCATTCCATGGGAGGGAGGTAGGGGCTTGGACCGCCCTTGGAGGATGGAGCGATCGTTGAAGGCATCTACGCGTGACGAGATGGGGTGGAGGAGGCATCGCTGGACAATGCGCCACGTCGGGGAGATATACGTGTAGAGACAATGTTGGAATGCTGGCGGTATCCCAGTCATTGTGACGGACCGAGAGGAGGAGGAAGATATGTTTATGATTTTGTGCTGATCCAACCCCCTCCTCCCCAGATTCTTGATGAAGCTCAACAACGAGACGGTCACGATCGAGCTCAAGAACGGTACCGTGATCCACGGAACGATCACTTGTGGGTGTTGATGGGGTTGTGTGTAGAAGCGATGGTAGCTGACTCTTGATCCGTCGTTTCATTCTTCTCCGACTTACCCCTTGTCTACCAACTGTTGCTGATTCTCTTGTCACGAACCGATACTCATGGCACTATTTACCGTCTCGGTATATCGTCGGAATCACGTCAAAACAGCCGTCGACCCTCAAATGAACACACATTTGAAATCCGTCAAACTGACTCTCCGATCCCAATCGTCATCTCAACCACCTTTATCTCTCGATTCTATTGCCATCCGAGGTAACAACGTCCGATATTATATCCTTCCCGACTCTTTACCGCTCGACACGTTGTTAGTTGACGATG
The DNA here is from genome assembly GCF_008629635.2 of Kwoniella shandongensis. NCBI lineage: Eukaryota > Fungi > Basidiomycota > Tremellomycetes > Tremellales > Cryptococcaceae > Kwoniella > Kwoniella shandongensis. The sequence goes on from NC_089287.1 coordinate 184,417, forward strand.
CGCCGCGGGCCAAGAAGAGAAAGGATGGTGGAGCAGGTGCCGCAAGCAAAGCTGTGAGAGGAGCGAGGGGAGCTCCCAGAGGCGGTGGGATGAGGGGTGGTGGTGGAAGAGGTGGACCAAGGGGCGGTGGTGGTAGAGGAAGAGGGTTCTAAGCGTCATCGCTGTTCGTGTAATAGAGAGAAAGGAGAATTGAGAATTGAAGGTTTGATCTGATCTGTTAGGGTCGGACTCAAGACCCGGCAGAAAAGTGACGAGAGGCGTTGTTTTCCCTTTACCGTTTCATATCATATCCGAACATACTGTTTATGAATGCACGCATTATGGCTGTACGTGAAGGGAAGAGGCGAGTAGTATACACTTTGCCATGGGGTGTGCAAGGTATGGCTGCAGTGTCAAAAGACGCTATTCATGGAGTATTTCTCCTGCTAACTTCTTATCGCCTGGACACCGGAAGAATGCTATATCACATGCATTTTACCACTCTACCCAGAGACCATTTTATTCTAATTCTAAATGCGACATCTATTGCGCGGTCTTTTGTGATCTCAATGATCTTACCCGCTGCCTGGGCTTCACTAATAACCCTTAGCGGGATCAACCTTGTTGATAGGCTTCCCGCCCTCTCTTATCCTCTTGACGTTGGCCAAAAGTAGATCCGCACCAATCTCAAAGTACCCTGCTATGTCTGACGAAGTGTGTGGTGTGATAGTCACTTGAGGGTGAGTGAACAGCGGGTGATTGTCAGGGAGGGGTTCCGGGTCGGTCACGTCCAATGCGGAACCGGAGAGGTTATCGTTGAGTGCTTCGAGAAGAACCTCTGTATTTGGGATGTCATCAATCTGTGGTCGGATGTAATGATGTAGAGGAGTATCGATCAACTCACCCGTCTTGACGAGATCGCCTCGACCAACATTGATAAAAATGGCTCCCTTCTTCAACAAGGCTGGGGAGGGTCGAGATTGCGCCTGTCAGCTTATGCTAACCTGATGGCTGACATCTCACTCACCGAGATGCTCCGCCTTGAGCAGGTTGGTAGTCTGAGGAGTGGATGGGAGACTCGCGATAAGGATATCGGTCTGTTGCAAGAAAGAGTTGAACGAATCTGGGTCGTTGGTAGAGTAATACCCAGAAGGAATAGAACCTAATACCGCAGCCAGAATCAGCTTTGTGCATACACAACCGCCAAAGCGGCTACCCTGGTTGTGTGTGAGAGTACAAACGACGACTTACCATCCTTGTCACCTGTACCGGGGATGATATACCCATCATCGTCCCTCCTCTCACCACTCGAATTGGCAGCGATGACCTTGACATTGAACGCTTTGAGCAATCGAGCCGTCTCTCGGGCGATATGACCGTAGCCCTGTGCAAAATGGATATCATGCGTCAGAACGCCGTCTCGTGCTTTCATACCTCTTCTGGTATGGAGGTAGATACGCTGGGACTTACGAGTAAACCTGCTGTCTTGCCGTGGAGGGTTTGGCCTGTGAAGCCTTGAGATTTGGGGAACTGGGGGATATCTCTTCGCCATTTCTGCTCGGTCTGCGATTGGGGATATCCAAAAGTAAGTCTATCGTCGACAAAGGAGGAATATAGTTCGAGCAGACATAGAAGCAGAATCGAATATAGACTCACTCGGAGGTTGAATGTTTGCAAGTAGATTCGAGAGTACACTACTCGTTCGAAAGGAATTATCCCGGTCCGCGATCAGTCACTTTTCTCCTTCCAGACCCCCACGACAGACAGGAGAGATAATCTCACCACTGATAGCTTGCGAGATGATCCATTGAGGAATACTGAGCACGTGAATACCTACAACGAAGAGCCTGGCATAAGCCAACGCGCACTCGTTCTTTCAGTCACTTTGACTCACCAGAAGCACTGCAGATGGCGATGTGTTTGCGGGCCGTTTCGTTCTTGAGCGCAGGACTCTCGAGGGCTTTGTTGGCACCGGCTGAAGGAGGGGAGAATGTCAAGGACAAAGTCAGCGTTGCGGTCCTCTCTTCTCGATCTTGGAGAGAGCGAATCAAGTGCTCGCTCGAACGAGACGGAATAAGGTTGTCGCTCGCAAATCAACAGGCTTATCTCGCCATGTCTATGTGGGGTACCATCCTCCGTCCACTTGCTTCAAGCGGAGAAGACGCTTCTCGGTCATATCGCCTCTCCATGATCTCCCATCTCTCCCACACATGACACGGTTCAAGCTGATCTCTACGTCCCTTACCCCGAGCACCTCTGGGGCAACCGTGGTCAGAGCCTAGTTCACACTCACCACTGGTCAACTGTACGACCTTTGTCCTCTTCACATCCTCCCATGTCAGATCCTCCGGCAATCCATGATAATTGCTATACCAAACATCGGCCTCTCTCGCAATGTCCTTAGGCACAGGTGCCGGATAAGGGATATGATGAACGTGCTTGAAATGGGTTTTCACTTCGGCCAACTTCTCTTGGGAGAGAGGAGCTGTTATCACGAGGTTATCGAGGTGGGGTGCCATCATGTTTCGCTATTTGAGTCGCGTCGCGTTTCTTACAAGCTTACAAGAGGAAGGGGGTGAACCGTCTTTTGGCTTTGTGATTTGTTGATGAGATGAGATCTAATCAAGCTTATATGTGTTTCTCTTATTTACTTGACCAGATCCCCCTCCCCCCTTCTCTCATGTTCTGATTGCGCTCTATCTCGTGATTGATTGATTCCCTTTTTCTGGGCGCCCGTTCGGATCTCGGATCTCGCCGAAAGTCAAAGTCACCGATTTCAGGATCACGCCTTTTGTAGCAAGCAATAAGCGCCGTCGACTGGTAAGCGCACGGTCATGATCGCTCAACACACATACATACATATCATACATCGCGTATCGCGTATCGATATATCGAGAATATATATACCATGCATATATGACAATACATACACCTTGCCCGCTTGCAGGAAAGTAGCACAGCCTACCCCTGCGCCTCTTCACCTCCATACGCATTACTCTTATGTTTCGGCACAAAGTTGAACCCTTCGTCCACTTTACCCAAGAACATCTCTGAGATCTTCACCCAATCTCCGCTGAACGGAGAACTCAACAACGTCTCAAGCTCGCTCCTACCCCTATAAGCTGGCGGTCTTTCGTTGAGTTTCGCGGGGAGTCGTTCGAGAAGACCGATAGGGACATAACGATGTTGGAAAGACAGAGCTTCGCAAAGGAATCGTCGGGTCGTGTTGATACCTTGCGTATCGGAACCCCAATGAGATAAACCGAATTCAGCGTACTGTGTACAATAGTCAGCGTCACACTCTGAGAGACCACTACACGCAACAGAGAACCCACCTTCCTGATACCCTCCAGTCGCTCCGTCGCTGAGATATCCCACTCTCTCCTCTCTTTGATCTCAGTAAAGATCCAGGGTTTGATCAATGCTCCTCTCGCAACCATCACACCATCCACACCGCTCTTCTCCATCTCTTCGTAGTACCCTTGAGCAGAGAAACAATCACCGTTGCCAAAGATTGGTACAGATGGCAAGTTCGCATCAGCGAGAGATTCTCGAAGAGTCGTGGCGCATTGCTTGATGTATTCCCAATCCGCAAGTTTGGAGTATCGTTGTTGACGAGATCGACCGTGCAGCTGTTCGTGCAAGTCAGCTAGGATTTTGTTCTGAGTATGTAGAGCAAACTTACAGTCAAAGCACCCGCACCCCACTCGCTCACGAAACGAGGAATGAGCTTATGCGCATTCGGCTTGCCGTTGGCAACACCGGTTCGCTGTGTGGCAGCATAATGTCAGTGGGCTGCACCTGTATTCTGAGTCCCAGCAAGCTACATACGAATTTTACAGTCAAGGGGACTATGGGCAAGTCGAAATCAGTCTCACTGCTGCATCACAGGAGTTCAAGATTACTCACTGTCTCCCAAAGCTCGGTTCATTCCAACCAAGATCTTTCCTAGTCGTCCAGGAGAATCCATTACTTGTGGTCCATTTTGATCAGCCGATATCCAATATCTTAGCTGCACAAATACTCACAAGCACTGCCGGCTCCTTGGTTGAACACCAAATCGATCGGACAACCCTGCGCACGATATTAGCAGCTATACGGGATCAGATGTCGGATACACTCACAAGGTTGACATCGACGAAGTCCACCCCATCACCGATTGTCTTCTTGATCAACTCCGCAGCGGGGACCATACGATTCGCATAACCACCTGCGAGCTGGATACCGAACATCTTTTCGGACTCGTGTCGTCGACATAAGGCCCATTCGTCGTTTTGTCCAAAGACGAGAGGTTGGGCCAAAGCCATCTCGGAAACCGTGATTGTCGCTCCGTAGTCGACACATAGTCGTCGGAAGGGCTACATAAAGGCTGTCAGCCTGTATACTTACGGATTCCTCCCGCTTGTTGCTCACCAGGTTGCCAACGGTAGTGAGAGGAGCTAAATATCTCCCTCCTTCCCAGTTCAACCTCTTCTTCTCCTCTGGTCTGAGTGGCACATCCAGCGCTTCGTTCTCTCCAAGCACGTAGCCTTTTGGTTCTGCGGGCTGTTCCGCGTTCATAGCGCTCTCTTCATTTGCGGCTGCTTCTTCGTTCGCGGCATTCATGGCGCTTTCTTCGTCATCGGCGGCAGCTAATGGTCGTTTCGGTCTAGGGGCGGATTTTGTTTTAGGTTGATACAATGTGAAGGGTTTTCCAGGGTCTGTCAGTTCGAGATATGCTCGAGAGAAGGGATAGTCGAACTGAAGACGACGAAAAAGCGATCAGCTACTGCCCTATGCAGAAAGCATGTTTATATGTGGGGTTTAGGACTCACGGCGCTGCGTCTGAGTTGGTTGAGGACATCATTCTCAGGCCAATTCGTCTCCCTTCGTCTCCATTGCTCCTCACTCTCGCCCGTTGAGAAGTGCAGGACTTCCCAATCTCCCATCCTAGTCGAAGGTCCCGCCTCTCCGTTTCCGTTCTCACTGTGTTCCACCTTCTTGATATGTCCACCCAAGTACCTACATCTCCACCCAAAAGGACAGTATCCCAAATCCTTCAGAACGGGACAAGTCGTAGCGAGATCAATCTTCCTGCCCACAACATCATCATCCTCTCCTGCAGCCTTCCTCTCCGGCTCCACGACATACGGCGGTTCTCCCCGCAATTCTGCAGTAGGGTTATACGATACGTCTGAAGGTTTGACTGCGAAATACCCTTCCCAACTATGGGCATAACGACATTCTCCACTTCGATCGCAGACGCCCGTGTGTTCCCATGATCGACAAATACGGATAGACGATTCGCGAACTACGGGGAAATGTCGAGCTTTGTTCTGTCCCTTCTTTTCCTTTTTGTTGGTCTTTTGACGTTTGTTATCACGAGCATCGGTTGATGTGGCGGGTCCTCGACCTTCCGCAGCGTCGTCGGGATCGATGTCGTTCAGCTGAGCAGTGGAGGCGAGCTCGACAACTGGGGTTTGATAGATCAGATACCTAGTCAAGGCGAAAGACGGTCAGCTCAAACCCTTTTGAGGTCAATCCAATATCAGGCGCAGCGCAACCACTCACTCCGCTTTGATCGGTGCTTGGCCTGATCTTTCAGGTCGAGCGGATAGGTTTGTCTCTGGCCGAGCAGTAGCGGCAGGGTCTTCAGAAGCGGACATGGCTGGCGATCCGGATTGTTGGGAGTCAGTTGTTGATACAACAATGAGGGAATGGTATCTTGTCCTAACGTCAATCTCACCACAGCAGGATACAAACTGTCAACTTTTGGAGTGGAGGTGTATGTGTTGTTACGTAAAAAAACTGGGAGTCACGTTGTCGCCTCACGCACCAAATGCGGTATCCCTCCCTCTGTTGCTTCCACGTCCCTGTCCCTGGCTCAACTCAACTCACTCCCCCCTTTACAACGCCTCGTCTCTCTCTATCTTCCATCTCATTCCACCTCGTCTTACCTCACAACTCTCTTCTTTTCTCTCTCTCTCCTTACCGGCTCGGCCCCTTTCGTCAATTGGAGACTCTGTCAAAATGGGTTGTGAGTGTCTGCTTGGCATACTTGCGAGAGTCGAGTTAGGATATCGAGTCGCGCCGATGCTGAACCCGTTCTTTCTGTTACCCCACTAGTCCGTTTCCTCGAGCTCGTGCGACCTTTCATGAGTATCCTCCCAGAGGTCACTGCTCCTGAGAAGAAGGTAAGTCTATCCACTCTCATCGTAATCTGCCCTTTACGACCTGCATTCACGCGTAGAGCGAGATTAGTATGCTGACAATCGCCCTGCTCCACAGGTCATCTTCAACCACAAAATCCTTTGGACAGCAACCACTCTCCTCATTTTCCTCGTCTGTTCTCAGGTACCCCTCTACGGTATCATGTCCTCAGACTCGTCCGATCCTCTTTACTGGCTCCGAGCGATCCTCGCCTCCAACAGAGGCACACTTATGGAGCTTGGTATCACTCCTGTCGTCACGTCAGGAATGATTATGCAGCTCCTCGCGGGCGCTCAGTTGATCGATGTCGACTTCTCCCTCAAGGATGACCGAGCCCTTTTCGGTGCCGCCCAAAAGTGTGAGTGTGTCCCCTGCAACAGACAATGCGCCTCGCTACTTGTGCTGACTCCTCCCCCTATTAGTGTTCGCCATGATCATCGCCCTCGGACAAGCTACTGTTTACGTTCTTACTGGTCTTTACGGTCCACCCTCTTCCCTCGGAGCCGGTGTCTGTCTTCTTCTCATCCTTCAACTCGTTTCCTCCTCGCTCATCGTCATCCTCCTTGACGAGCTTCTTACCAAGGGTTACGGTCTCGGATCTGGTATCTCCCTTTTCATCGCTACCAACATCTGCGAGTCGATCATCTGGAAGGCCTTTTCCCCCAACACCGTCAACACCGGTCGAGGTCCCGAGTTCGAGGGTGCCATTATCGCCCTCTTCCACTTGCTCTTCACCTGGAACGACAAGACCCGTGCTCTCAAGGAGGCGTTCTACCGTGAGCGATTGCCTAACATCATGAACCTCCTTGCGACCGTTGCCGTCTTCGCGTTGGTCATCTACCTCCAAGGTTTCAGGATCGAGATCCCCATCAAGCACACCAAGATGAGAGGTCAACGTGGTTCTTACCCCGTCAAGCTTTTCTACACCTCCAACATGCCTATCATGCTCGAGAGTGCCTTGACCAGCAACGTCTTCCTCGTCTCTCAAATGCTCGCCACACGATTCCCTGACAACTTCCTCGTCCGTCTCTTGGGTGTCTGGGAGGTGAGTCGCGTATTTTTATTTCTTTCGCTCTGGTACTAATGCGATGCGTTTGGTAGCCTTTGGAGGATGTCCCCTCTCAGCTCGGTGCGGTCTCTGGTATCGCATACTACATGTCCGCTCCTCACTCTTTGAGCAAGGCCATCCAAGACCCCTTCCACACTGTCGTCTACATCACCTTCATCGTCACCGCTTGCGCCATCTTCTCCAAGACCTGGATTGAGGTGTCTGGTTCCGGTCCCCGAGACGTCGCCAAGCAGCTCAAGGACCAGAACATGACTCTTGCCGGACACCGAGATGCATCCATCTACAAGGAACTCAAGAGGGTCATCCCTACCGCTGCTGCTTTCGGTGGAGCTACTCTTGGTCTCCTCTCCGTCGTCGCCGACATGATGGGCGCTCTTGGTAGCGGTACTGGTATCTTGATGGCTACCACCATTATCTACGGATGTGAGTGAGACCGCAGCTGTTTCGATAAGTGATAACGAATGCTGACTTGTCTCTTGCGTGGTACAGACTTTGAGCTCGGTGTCAAGGAGAACTCTGGCATGGAGGCCGCTGGTTTGGGAGACTTGCTCTTCTAAGCGCAAAATTACAGTCCATCGACTTGATCGACCATTGTCTAAGTGATAATCGAGTCGGCAAGTCTACCTCTGGTGGATGGATGGATGGCGGAGGGATGTCTTTGTAGGAAAGGAGTTGGGACGGAGGAGTGGCCATTGCTTGCGGTGAGGAGGAGGATGGAGGGTTAATGAGAATGGGGAGCTGGAGCGGAGGTAAAAGCAAGATCTAGCATACATTGTTCTGATCATAAAACCAAAATGAACATATTGCATCGAGCGGGTGTCGAGTGTGTTTGAGAATGGTCTAGAGGGCGTCGTCACATTGATGCAGCGTCAAAAAGCAATGATGAGCTCGATGCGCTAAAAAGTCATGATGGATGCTGACGCCGTTGCTAATGCATAATGCTGAATGGGGCCTACTAACGTGTCTGTTGTGATGTCTAGCAATGCGTGATCAAACCCATCTAATCTCTCCTTTCTTACTCCCCTCGCCAACTTCATTCCCTCCTACCCAGAACCTCTCCAAAGCCTTTGGCAGATCCAGACCCGTATACACCACATCCTTCGATCCCTCTTTCATCTCATATTGCAGTCCATTCTCCAGTAGAGCGACTAACAATCTGGGGATGGCAGCTGCTGTGCCGTTCAGGGTGTGAGCGAATGGCATAGGTCCATTGGACTCGTTCGTCGCCCCGGCTGTAGGTGTCGGTCGATAGGTGATGTTAAGTCGACGGGATTGATAATCTGTACAATTTGATGTGGAAGTGATCTGTACAGGGAGGATGAGCAAACTGCGTGACCATTACCCGCCTGGACGAATCGGTCACAAGAAACAGTGGGATGTGAGCAGGGAACTGCCCCACTTACCTCGCCCCATTTCCCTCGCCCAGGCATAAACGCTTCCATATCGTATTTCCTCTGTGCGCTAGCTCCCAACTCCTCCGTCGGCATGTCCAGGACTCTGAACATAATGTCTAGTCAGCTCATTCCCACTATTCGCTCATTGTTGAGGTGTGACGCATAGTCCACTCACCGCACGGACAGCCCCAGGCCTTGCGCAATCTCCTTCTGCACCGCTCTTATACTCTCCATCATACTCTCCGACTCGTCCTCTGCGCTGACTACGAACAGTTCAACCTTTGTGAATTGGTGTACTCTATACAACCCTCTCGTATCTGCTCCTCTTGCTCCCGCTTCTGCTCTGAACGCTCTCCCTGTCCCTACCACCTTTCTCGGCAGACTCTCCTGTGTCAACAGTCGATCTGCGAACATCCCCGCTAAGGGTATTTCCGACGTTCCCGCGAGACACAATTGTGGAGAGGTATTGTCGCTGTTGGTCGATTGGATATGGTACGTCTGAGAAGAAGGGTTGGTAGCAGAATCACGAGGTTGGAATCCGCATCTCCAAGCTATATCAGTCTTGATCACATCAGGCGGAACAACCGGTGTGAATCCATTTCGAATAGCGATGGAGAGCGCGTAATTGATCAAAGCTTGTTCGAGCAGTGCCAACGTCCCTTTGAGATAAGGCCACGAACTACCTGAAGCTATTGCGGACGCTTCGGTATCCAACAAGTCGAATTGGTCGGCAAATCGTACGTGATCACGATTCGGATCGACCTCTTTCAATTCTGGTCCAAACGTCTCCAAGGTGACTGCATTCTCCTCTGCACCGATAGGTGAAGAAGGATGTGAGAAATTGGGTAATGTCAACCCCAGATCGAGAAGTTCGTTTTCGGTTTCTGTCAATGTCGATTCATAATCCTTCACACGAGCTTTGAGCTTCTTAGCTTGTCTCTTTGTCTCTTCCACATCACCGAGTCCGGTGCGTATAAGCGATCCAATCTCCTTCTGTTTACCCCTGATCGTCGATAATTTCTGTAAGAGCAATAGTTGTGTTTCGCGTAGTCGGGAGAGATGAGCGAGATGGTCCGGTGGAAGTGGGACATTCCGACGAAGAGCGTTCAGTGTTGTATGAGCAGGATCGGAGAGCAGTCGATTGTAGTCTAATCGAGGTTTGGGCAGTGTCGATTGAGGAGCTGTAGATGAAGTCGTGTTGTTCGATTTGGAAGATGAACTCGAAGAGGGAAGAGGTGGAGGGGAAGGTGGTTGAGGTGGTGCAGGAGGTCGAAGGTTGAGTAGCGATTTCAGTGGGACTTGCGATGCATATCCCCGCACAGCTGAAGAGCGTCATTGTCAGTTTAGACTCACTGTATGAAGTGGCTCTGCCGCTTCGATGAGGTTAACCAAGTCAGACCATCACGACCACTCACCGCCCAATCTCACTGCTGTGACAACTCGCATATTGGATATTGATTTCAACCGGAACGTGTCGTATTGTACCGATCGCGGGAGTGGTCGAAATGATCTCGCTATCACTGTCTCGAGAGGGTATCGCAAGCTATCTGATCACAGCTATATTTCGCGGTGCAACGCAACGATGTGTTGTATGTAGCAACCAAAGCGTGAGGTGAGAACGTAATAATGTATGTCAGTTGTACAGGATCTGAAATTATTGTTGTTACGGCCGTTGTTGTGTTGGAGTCGCGGATCGCGGAGAGATACGCAGGAATGAGATCTGGAACCTGAATATCGAATCGACTTTTCCCACTCCAACCCAATCTCATTTAACCTCTCGGCCACACAGATCCATCTCTTCATCACGCCATACACATAGCACTGGGGAACAACAAAGCAGGTCTGTTGTGCAGGAACATTGACACTGACATCGAGCTGCATAGTGACATAGTGGGAGCGTTACCCATGTGTATCATAGCCCTTGGGACAACTAGAAAACACCCAAAGAGGTGACTCCCTTTACCTTGCTCCTCCTTCCCTCGGCCAACTCCTAATTCCTCCCTCACAGTGCTTGTACCTATTCCCACATTTCGTTGCACCTCGGGCACAGCGTCGATCACTTCATTCCGACCACTCTTTACGGCACTCACCCCACCCAAACTACAATTATACAACTATTATTCAAGCATACATAGCCTCTGATCATCAACCATTACATACATCACACACACACATTGCTTGATAATCATTCCCATAAGCCACGGTACGGTACGGTACGGTACGGGTTAGTAACGCATCAACGAGAATGTGGTCAAATCATACAGAGTACGAACAGCATCATCATCACCATCACCATCACCAGAAACATCCCGAACTTCAACATCCACACCATCCCGGGCATCATTACTCAGCTACGACATCAACGCCGACGGCCACGGAAAGCGGTCCTTCCTCAAGTTCATATCCAGCTTCCTCAGCAAACAGTGTATCACACGACACTTCAAATACAGTCTACCAATATCCTTATGCAGATCCCGCACCGACTTATCCCGACCACCACCACCAGCACAATCACCACAACCACACCCAACATCCGCATGTAAACGAACATCAACCCAATCGTCCTTTTCCAACAAACTATCCATCGCACGATCCCGGACCTTCATTAACTCCCGCTCAGCAACAACAACAACAGTTACCTCCACCCATCGACACGAGTACTCTCATACCTCACTGGATGCATCATCCGTACGCTCCCAACGCTGGCCCCAGCTCCAGCTCGAACTCCAACTCCAACTCGAACCACGGTTATGGTCAGCAAGGAGGAGGACGGATGGGTTCCACATCATCCGCGGGATGGCAAACTAATCCCGCATCACACTCTGAGAGCAATATGGGATATCAACAGCCTGGCTCTTACGGCGGTTTACCGTCTTATGCGAACCATTCGTCCGCGTCGTCGGGATACGGCGGAGCAAAGGGTAAATTGAGGGAGAGCAGCGGCTCGTTTGCGGATTATGAGAGAGACTTCAAACGGAGCAGAGTAGAGAGCGAAATGCCAATAGATGTAGAGAGAGAGACCGAACAGGTGGGTATATATTCTTGGGATACGTTGGAGATATGCTGACCTGCATTTACTTCTGCAGATAAAGGTGTATCTGACCCAGCTTATAAGCCTCATCGAACCGTTCGGTACGTTGAACTTCAACCAGAGTATGAAAGAGCCCAATGCTGACTGTGTTGCTACAGCACCGAACTCTACGACGACCGCACCATCCCCACCCCCGCCCTACCTCTTCACCCGTTTCGCTCGTCTCTCCTCCCTTATCCATTCTACCCTCGTCGCCCTCGCTCCTCACGTTCACCCCTTTCTCTCGTCCGAATTCACAACGAGCTTTGTCGATATCATCGCAAAGCCCTCACCGCCTGTCGAACAGTCTATACCAGCTTCACCCGTTGTGCCCATCAAGAAGCTGGAAGATATGACTCCTGCCGAACGAGAGATGGAAGTGATTCGAAAACGACGAGATGCACTTATTGCGAAAGCTGCCTCTGCAGCGACAACACTTCCATCTGGGTTGAAAAATGGAACGCTCTCACACTCCTTTGGAGGCCGAAATGGCTTATCAGAACAATCGTCATTATCATCAATGGGTAATCTTTCCGCTTTGACAGAAGCGGCTGCTGCAGTCGCATCTGCTTCTACGACATATCCACTCCACCAGCAGCAACAACAAAATCAACAGATGTTGTCGCTCGACATGTTATCGCCGAGAAGTCTGACTCTGATGGGGAGATGTCATGGTTGCGGTTCATCAGTCACGAGAGAATGGAGAAGAGGTCCCGACGGACCGGAGAGTCTTTGTGATACCTGTGGTGTGAGTGGTGCTTCACCCTTGCCTTGCCATCCTTCTCTGCTCGTAGCACCCGACTGCCGCAGCGAATTCCGTGAGCAGATAGATAGCTGATATACTCCCACTACGCCAGATGCACTATGCGAGATTGCTGAAGAAGAAAGACATGCCAACGCCCACAGGATCAAATGAGGAGGAAGCGTCAACACCAGTCTTCGGAATGACGAACGGAGGAGGTGTACAGGTGACATGATGTGGCGTAGAGGGGACAGAGTGGTTGTAGACCTGGATCCATGATGATAGTCACGATGGTTGTATGCTACGTTGCGATTGTGTGGAACTACCGGTGTGCGTCTATCGTCTGATATTGTGCAGATACGAAGGAGGATTGTCATCCCCCTTGCGTAGCTTGTCATCCAGTCTACTGTTGTCATTCCATCGACTTGGTCGTGTGACATGACGTGTTTATCTATATCTACAGTATCTTCATAGACTGAGAATGCCAGTATTCTGGAAATCCTGCGAGACTGTTGCAATGTTGACTGGACAGAAGGAGCAACGATGCTGTATTTCGTGAGAGCCCTAGTGATACATGCTGTTCAGCCTTACATGGGAACATGTAGCCCTATTGTTGTAATCCCAGCTACTAGGGTGATAGTCATATACTTGTGCAGTTATTGCACACGAGGCATAATGATTTCTCGCAACTCGGAACGATTGGACCCAGGCGAAAATTAAGTTATTCCAGAGATCAGTGTGACATAGATCGTACTCGACGTTGAGTGATTGTTATCATACATTCAAGTCACTCGGCTCTCATATCGCATAAAGCTGGATTGGTACGAGCTGCGTATCACCCACATAGAGTAATCGTCTCTTAGCAATCGCGTTGGAGACATGCCATCTGAGATACGATGGCCTTGACACTCATTGTCCTCCCTGCTTGGCTCGCGGACCTTATCGGCATCACCCTTGTCCGATGTCTGATGCAACTTGCTCGCTTGGCGTGCTACTGTACTCACATTTAAAACTTGTATGCCTGTATTCCGGCAGAGTATGGAAAAATGTGCAGGGACAACACAGCATAGTGGAGTTGATGGATTGTACTTGAAACTCGAATACAATGTCCTCCATTCCAATCGAAAGGGCTCCACCAAAGATGGGGAGCGAAAAGCAGTCCTACCATATTAGCGTACTAAGGACCTATGATGATTACGTCTTGGCAAACGACGTTTATTGGCGGTGTTGTTTGGACAAAAAAGTATGATACGGTAGCACAAAGAAACGACGCAACGAGTCAGACTGCTACATTGTACACAGAGAATGAGCTGTCTTATGCCACCCGTCCAAGCTACAGCACAGAATTCCACGTCTTGCCCTCCTCGTCTCTATGCCTTTGTTGAGGTTTCCATCTAAAATGACGGACATTGGGTGATCCGGGCATACATGGAAGTCTTTTGATCAGCCACAGGAATGAACGACGCGTAATGAACATCGGACGTGACCAGAAACGGCAGAGTGGAGCACATGGGGCCAAGCTTGCTCCTTGGATACGCGGTCTTCGCTTTTTTACGATCCTGGCCAAGTGACCAACGACCACCAGACACGCCCAACGACCTTACAGAACGGCTAACGCGAAGCCACGGGGCAAATTGATCGTCACGGTCGAGTCAAACATCGGATACAGTTTACAGGAGCAAAATCAACCGCAGCTAGTTACAGTTCTGCTACAAGTGCAAGAATCTCCTAGTTTATCCATCTCCACGAGCGACCAACAAGACGTCTGACATGAGCATTTGCATACGATTTACTTTGTTTGTAGCCATATTATCACCACAGACAGACGATAGCTCTGACGGAAGCAAATAGCTTGCACGGTTCGCCACCTTCAGGTTCCGGTTTTGACTTTTTGAAAAAGTTGATCGTCCTCCACTTCGCTGTGCTATCGTTGTTGATACTGTCACCGTCCTAATACTAAACTCGTCTATACAGGTGTTAACCAGTATTGCATTTGACATCCAGCTACGATGGACGCACTGCTCGCTTCTGCTGGACCGATATCGAGTTCCAAATCGAAACAATGGAGTCGTAAACCGCCTGTATCATCACATCAGACCGTCCCTCGGGGGCAAGGTAAAGCACCTATCGACCCTTCAACACATTCTATCCTCACAACCACTCGTATACCCTCCGCTTTCCATCAATCGACTCTACCTTCCGGATCCGGTGCGACACCTATCCGACCGGACCCCTCGATCGCCAGGATCAACGATAAGAAGTTGAAAGCCAAATTATCGAGACAGGATGTGGGGAACAAGAGGGCAAAACAGGAAAGAGAAGATGTGAATGAATGGCTGAACAAAGCCGTTTCCGGTGGGAATGGGGGCATCGAAGTGGATACAGAAGAGGGCGAAAGGACTTGGAGAGTGAGACAGAATGATATTGTGCAAGAAGTAGGAGTGAGCGTGAGAGGGAAGAAATTTGATCTGAAAATGGAAGACATGGGAACGTACAAAGTCGATTATACAAGAAATGGAAGGTGCGTAGCAGTATAACCCAGTCTCCGACAAGGCTTGTCATTGCTACCTTGATAAGAGTCGATGCTGACTTGCGAATCTTACGACTCTGCAGACATATAGCGATCGCCTCATCAAAAGGTCACATAGCGACGTTCGATTGGCAAGCTGGCAAACTACATTCCGAAATCCAACTGAGAGAATCAGTGAGGGATATCAAGTTCTTGCATTCAGAGGCGTTCTATGCCGTAGCGCAGAAGAAATATGTCTTCATCTATGATCAGGATGGTGTTGAGTTGCAGTGAGTGCGACCGCCCCTTTGGCTACTGGCTGTATTGAGCACAGTCTGGTCCAAGCGAAGAGTTGCTCGCTGACAGTTCGATTCCCATATAGTAAGCTGAAACTGCATATTGACCCAACGCATATGGAATTCCTGCCATACCACTACCTCTTGACCACAGTGGTGAGTTGTGTTAAGAAGGTCCAGCAATCGTGAGAGGGGCGCTAACGTACCGACTTCGCAGGGCCACGCGGGATACCTGAAATACCACGACACATCCACCGGTGTCATGTTGACTCAAATCCCTACCCATCTCGGTTCTCCCCATTCCATGGCTCAAAACCCTCACTCTGCCATCATCCACCTCGGTCACGCGAACGGTACAATGACGCTTTGGTCACCTAACATGACGGCACCTCACGTCAAACTGCTCGCTCATCGAGGCCCAGTCAATGGGATCGCTGTGGATCCCAGCGAGGGAAGTGCGGGCCGATACGTCGCCACAAGCGGGATGGACGGCACCGTCAAGATCTGGGATGGTCGTATGTGGGGCAAAGAAGTGAGAGGTTGGAAGGTCCGAAACCAGATCACGACACTTGGATATTCCGGTACGGGGATGTTGAGTGTTGGTGGTAAATCGGGTGTCACGATCTATCGAGATTTACAACAAAATACCCATCATACACCTACACCCTATTTGACACTACCGATGCCTAGTTTGACGGCCTCCTCTACCCGATTCTGTCCTTTCGACGATGTCCTCTGCGTGGGACATGAGAGAGGGATTTCATCGCTTTTGGTTCCAGGTGCGGGAGAAGCCAATTTCGATTCGGCAGAAGCGGATGTATTCGAGACATATTCTCGACGAAGAGAGAGAGAAGTTCGAGGTGTGTTGGAGAAGATCAGACCGGAACTTATCACGCTCGATACCGATTTCCTGGGTCACGTCAACGAAGGTCGTGGAGGAGAGACATTCGTCGAGAGAGAAGCGAGGAGTTTCAGACAGTTGGGTCGATTGGAAAGATTACGAGCTACGGGTAAAGCGGATGAACCGGATCAAGAAGGGCTGGAAGATGATGCAGAGGGTGCAGAGGGAGATGCGGATGCGAATGCGGGTGAGGGTGTGAGTAGGAAGGAGAAGGAGAAGAGGAAGATGAAAGGTAGGAACGGGAGTACAAAGAGGTATCTGAGGAAGAAGGCCAAGAAGAACATCGTCGACAACACCTTGGTGAGTGGCCTCTAGTCCTCTTTTATAGTCATCTCGCATGATTGAACAGCTACTGACGCCTTTGACATCGTTCGCAGCTCGCAATGCAAGCCAAGGTGGCAGCGCAGAAAAAGGCAGAGGATACTAGGAAGAAGATCCAGAGTGGAGAGATCGTGAAGGAGACGGGAGCTTTGGCTAGATTCGGTTAAGGATGATCTGTAGATTTGCATAATGTACGCTTGCATGGATGTATGATGGTACCCTGCGGATCGTGAAGCGTCTGAAGCCGTCGCTCAAGGCTCAGGATCATACTCGGTACTTCTCGGAAAACGATGTGGTGGGATAAAGACGCAACGCGCCGGGCAATAATCATGATCGTTGGGAGCCCATGAAGAGTTTTGAGGCAGAAATTGTCCCACATCTCCTGATAAGTCGTGAGAAGGGAAGACAGGGAGGATGTAAGGTGAGAGTGGTATGAATATGCAACTGTGAATCGTGCAACTGCTGCTTGCAACCACACGACCATGTATTTTATATAGAACACTGCATCGTCGCAGACATCAAATAAAGGTAGCGAAAACGAATAAAAGGGGTTATGAATGAGAACGTATGTGACACTACGACGGAAACCAAGTCAAATCTACAAGATGATGACATGAGACCGTTTAAACCTCCTGAGAAGCCTTGGCCTTTCCCTTGGTCTGTGAGGGAGTGTAAGTCAGCGAGAATTGCAAAAGGAGGATATTGGTTACTCACCTTGGCGGGGAGAAGCTCGGCCATGATGTGAGGAAGGACACCACCTTGAGAGATGACGACGGAACCCAAAAGCTTGTTAAGCTCCTCGTCGTTTCGGACGGCGAGTTGCAAGTGTCGGGGAACGATACGAGACTTCTTGTTGTCTCGGGCGGCGTTACCGGCAAGCTCGAGGATCTCAGCGGCGAGGTCTAAGAGGGGGGGGAGATGAATCAGTATAAAGGTGTGATGGTAGAGGAAGGAAAGGTTCACTCACACTCAAGGACGGCAGCGAGGTAGACGGGGGCACCGGAACCGACTCGTTGGGCGTAGTTACCCTTCTTGAGGAGACGGTGGATACGACCGACGGGGACTAAGAGACTAGTCAGCACAAGTGTAGTGAAGATAAAGGTCAAGGTTATTACTCACATTGAAGACCGGCCTTGGAAGATCGGGAAGATGACTTGGCGTCAGAAGAGGACTTGCCCTTACCACCGGAAGACATTGTGTATAAGTTTGATTGGGTTGGGGGGGTTGGTGTTAAGAAACGGTGAAGTGGGTTGGTTGGCTGTTGGTTGTGTTTGTGGATGGGAAGAAGAGAAGCAGGAAAGGAAAAGGTAATGGGGGTATTTAAATGCTCGAAGAGAGTATGTGAGAGAGAGAGGAGTGCAAGGGATACTGGGTGGCTCAACCGGTGAGTGTGTGTATTGGTGTGGTGGTGGAAGGTTACACCGTGCAAGAACGCGCACCTTGCTACGCCATCACCTAATTCTTGCAGGGTGGCACATTACGAGGGGGGGGAAACCCTTGTTGTCATGATTTCATCAAGAAACAAATCGTGACGTTGTCATTTACAGTGATTTATCTCGTGATGTCAGTGATTCGGCGTTTTAAATTGGCAATTTACCGTTAAATGGTGATGTAACGACCATCAAGTTGTTACGCGTCTTCACGATTTGAATCCCCTTTCCCCCCCCCGCTGACATGGAACCCTGAGCAGCAATACGCACATCAGGTTACTGGCTTGCTTCCAACATCATCACCGCACACCAACCAACGTACACACACTCACTCACTGTATACCCTTTCACCGCACTATCCATTGGGAAAGGGAAACATTGTCGCAACCATCCATTTATAAAGCATACTTTCATTTCACGTCTCAACTCTTTCTTTTCCCTCATCCACAAACACATCAATCAATTCCAAAGTCTCATTCCACTTAAACTCTTTCACTCAACCAACCCAAACCAAACTCATTCACAATGGCCCCCAAGTCCGTCGCTTCCAAGGCTCCTGCTTCTCAAGCCTCCAAGGCTCCCGCCGCCGCCTCCAAGGCCCCTGCTAAGGTGAGTCTTACTATTTCCTTCATCATTTGATGATCATCGTCTGACTCTTACTTCGTCTAATAGGCCGCCAAGACCTCTGCTGCCCCTAAAGACGGTTCCAAGAAGAGGTCCAAGAAGAGGGTCGAGTCTTACTCTTCTTACATCTACAAGGTCCTCAAGCAGGTCCACCCCGACACTGGTATCTCGTGAGTTGTCTTCTTCCACTTCGTTCTATACTCTTGCTTACCTTGTCATCCTATCACAGCAACAAGGCCATGGCCATCTTGAACTCTTTCGTCTCTGATATCTTTGAGCGAATCGCTTCCGAGGCCTCCAAGCTCGCTTCTTACAACCACCGATCTACCATCTCTTCCCGAGAGATCCAGACCTCGGTCCGACTTATCCTTCCGTGAGTAAACCTTCTTCCATCTATTCCTTTCTACTCTTGCTGACCTTTCCTTCGCCTTTTTAGTGGAGAGCTTTCCAAGCACGCCATCTCTGAGGGTACCAAGGCCGTCACCAAGTACTCTTCCTCCAAGTAAATGTTGGTCGGTCGGGTTTCTGGGTCGTAGTTAGGCTTCTTTTTTTCTTTTGTACACGGTGTGATATAGTAATATAGTAGCACTGGGTACAAACACCCCTTTTACATACTTCGTCTTCGCTAGTTCCTTGACATGAATGTCCTGTTTCCATATCACCAATGTTGCAAGCTGCATTCTCGTTACTTCTGTCCGTTATTCCAGTGCTCGTCATGATCGGCATGCTTGACTGATTCTGCGTATATGCTACCGTCGTGTCCATAGGAAGGACGCGTCAGGGCGTTGTAGCGCGTCTCCAGCCATCCCAAGACCGTTCAACCACCTGCACGACTTAAGAACTGCTCGTGACTCGCTCTTGCTTGCATCACTTTGTCCGTGGAACATGCTCAGACGGGAGAATGCATACGTTGCTATTGACAGTAAGAGCATGGAGTGTTAAAAAGAGGTCATAATAACTTGACAGTTGCAACTTGGGGAAAGTGGCGGAAGGTCAGGATTTTCTTGACTAAGTCAGCGGTATGATGATCTGTTGACAAGAACGGGAGGGGGAAGTGAAGGCATGACAAATGTTCGTGGGCATGTGTCAGGTGCTGCTTGCATGTGTAACTGATTATTTCAGATGTTAGGCCAGATATGTTAGTATGTAAGTTGGATAACGGTGTCCTTCCACCTTGGGCATTGTAAATGTTACGAGGTTGATTGTGACCACCTCGTGAACGTGAAGCTTGTCCAGACTCGTGCAAATTATGACTGGGCTGACGTCGATACCTACGATAAACTTAATGCGTCGAGAGCACCTAGCGGACCGATGAGGACTAGGAGCAAAAACTGCACCGCTTGAGTTTATTTGACTCGATTCTGGTTAGCTTACGGGTGATAGTCCGGTCGCAAGTAAGGAAGGTGCCCTGCTTCGATGTTCTCCACATCTCATGCCCATCACCTTATCATATCGGTAGCGGCGTGTCATAATGTGTAATCTTCCATCTCGTACGAGTTGACATGGACACCTATGTACGGATTCTTACCCCGCTCTGTACGGTTAGCGTCTAGTGTTGTCGATGGTATATTCTGGCATACTTTTTCTGACCTATAGTCGCATAAGGACCTAATACTACTGAGACCATTCACACAGATACTCATGTCCTCATTGTTCACACATGACTTCACTGACGATGAGCAATCCGTTATCGCTGATACGGTCAGACACATCTGTCACATGTCGAGAAGAGTGTCCGTGCGCCCTTGTCAAAGTAAATCACCATACGTCACCCTTCCTTTGACTGTCCCCAACATTGTCGTCCGTGCGCCATTGTACCAATCACAGTTGACTGGACCATCCTCATGTATAAAAGACGACATCTAGTCTCTGAACGTTTCTCTTCTGCTTCTACATCTTCACCTTCACCTTCACGTCTCCGTCTTCTCCCATCAGTCCTTGATATTGCTTGAGTCATAGTACCAACACATTTCTTCTCTCTTCGATACCCACTATCCTCCTCTCGGTCTTGACATTTCATCATGGCTATAAGCTCCCCTAACCGAAGTGCAGAGAAGACAGCCCCACAGAGCCGTTCTTCCAAAGCAGGTCTCGTCTGTAAGTACAGCTCGTGTCACTCATCCAAGGCTCTCCACACCTTTCACCGATCTATGATTTAATGCTGCTGCGTTGTCATCATTGCTTCTGTTCATAATGCTGATCATGTCATTGCTCCTAATTCGACATAGTCCCAGTCGGTCGTGTCCATCGTAAACTCAAACAAGGTAGATACGCCGACAGGATCGGGGCTCTCGCTCCAGTTTTCCTGGGTAGGTACACTTACCATACCAACTCTCCGTAATCGTACACGATTCGCTACTCCATTATATCTCCTCGCACTTCTTTACGATTGCTTGGTGGATATTACTCGCTGATATACTTACAACAGCTTCAGTGATGGAGTACGTGATGGCTGAGATCCTCGAGCTGTCCGGCAACGCTGCTAGTGACAGTGAGTGAAGCTGGATCTCAAGCTCCGCCTTATACGCCATCCTCCCTCGATCATTCCAATCGACTTGAATATGACTATTCTCGCCGTCTCTGGGACCTCGTTTCCACTTGCTAGTCAAGAAAAGTCAACGCTGACCTCTTTCTGTACAGATAAGAGAACTCGAATCATTCCCCGCCACATAACATTGGCGGTCCAGAACGACGAAGAGTTGATCCGTCTCTTCAAGAACGCCACTATCGCGCAAGGTGGTGTGCTTCCTCACATCCATCCGGAACTCCTGCCCAAGCCGAAGACTGGTAAGAAAGGCAAGAAGGTCAAGACTACCCAGTCGACCGGGACGACCACGACCACTAAAAAGGGCAAGGGAGTTGGACAGAGTCTCGAGAGTAGGTCATGTTATCTTTGAATCAAGGCAGAGTTGCTGAATCCGGTCATTCAAGATTGATGTACAAACGATTATATGCCACCAGCAAGGCAACGAGATACGACCATTAACGACTTGACGAATATACCACGACTCTCACGATCAACGAGCACATGAACCCATTGTATAAAAAGCAAGACAACATCATTCATCCTCCTTCTCCATCACATTCAGAACGGCATATGTTTCTTTCATAGTTGTTCCACCATTTAGTCACATCGACAAAGTGTAAATAGGCAAGGTCGGAAGGACGACATGCATTGAGTTTTTTTCATGTCACTGAGAGATGCCTACTGTCACGTCTGCCACACCAGGCGCCTGCCCGTACGATCGATCTGCATACCACCGCCGAAGACGATTGCGGACAGAGGACATGCATCCCAAATCGTTAACGACGTGTTAAGGCCAGACATGAGTCACGCAGTGCTCCGACGTAGCTCCACTCTCCAGCACCATCAACATAACAGCACCATCGCATGCATCCAACGCCGCCACAGTCATACTTGCATGCACTGTACTGACGACATGTATGGCTGGCGGCCATGTGCCACTGAGATCTGCGGTCAAGCCACGCGTCTCTACGCGACTGCCTTGTGGACGCGCGACCAGTTCGGGTCTCTATGCGAGTTATCCCTATTCCCGAATCCAATCTCCGCTTCTGAGACCTGTAACAACCCCCACCTGCGTCGGTGTGTGCGTCACCACCTGTTCCATCTGTCCCTTTCCTAGGATGGGATGCAAACAAAGCCACCTCCCCCTGACGACGCACGCAAACGAGCAAAGATGAAAAGAAATCAAAAAACGCCGCGGCGATAAAATCGGTTGATGAGGGTTGATTTAAATCACGTGCAAAATGATAATTCACCGGATCACAATCAATGACTTTTGTGATCTGTGATCTTTGATTGTGATTGTAAACAAAGTTACCCTGTGACGGTGTTACGCTGTTGTTGGAACGAAAGGGTGATGTTATGGTACAACGCACACCCTGTGCTATGCGTATGCAATGCTCGTTGATGGAATCGTGATTGTATTACACTTATAAATCGTACATCTCATTAGTTCTTCCCCCTCTCTTCTCTCTCCTTCTTCATCCAACAAGCACTACATCACACACTCTCCCAAACCCAAACCAACCCAAACCCAACACAACACAATGGCCCGAACAAAGCAAACCGCACGAAAGTCTACCGGTGGTAAGGCTCCCCGAAAGCAGCGTGAGTAACTTCTTTACCATCATCGTCGTCATCACACTTGCTGATTTTCCCATCTTATTTGTAGTCGCTACCAAGGCTGCCAGGAAGCAGACTTCCACCTCTGCCGCTGGTGGTGTCAAGAAGCCCCACAGGTACAGGCCCGGTACCGTTGCTCTCCGAGAGATCCGACGATACCAGAAGTGAGTGCTATTTTAACCAATCACAAACTTGAGAGCAATATACTGACGAATGTGTCCCTTTTCAGGTCTACCGAGCTCCTCATCAGGAAGCTCCCCTTCCAGCGACTCGTTCGTGAAATCGCTCAGGACTTCAAGACCGACCTCCGATTCCAATCTTCCGCCGTCTTGGCTCTCCAAGAGGCTTCCGAGGCTTACCTCGTCTCCCTCTTCGAGGACACCAACTTGGCCGCCATCCACGCCAAGCGAGTCACCATCCAGCCCAAGGATCTCCAACTCGCTCGACGACTCCGAGGCGAGCGATCTTAAGCTCCTCGTTCGGTAGTAGGATAGGGATGATTACGTATCTATAGGATATAGGGGATGTTTCTTTCGTAACACTTCGATTTGCTTTACCATTTTTATTTACTAGTGCCGGCTCTTTTGAGGAGGGAGTGTGTGTGATGCAGCCTGGCCATGTCTCTTACCCAAAACATCGTTGCACTGTTGCATTGCTGCATAGCCTCACAGTTGAAAGGATTCGCACAGCTGATGGCGACGAGGACGTTCGTGATCGCGAGCAATCATCGTGGTATACTACAATTGCTAGCCCATGCATACGTATGTTTTTAAATAAAGTGGTGATGTTGATTGCCTCGTTTGTACTAATTCACCATTAGAAACGCTCAGATCCAGATTTGCTCCCGTCCAACAACGCTCAACATTAGCCTCTTTCACTTTCGACGCGCTCTTTGTTGTGCCAACTTATCACTTATACTACAACTTGATCATCCATCCATATACCCCATAACCTCTCCCATCTCGCAGCGCCATGTCACGCGCTGTTCCGTCCTCCTCTTCATCCTCGCGGCCTATCGCACCCATCCCGCATCACTCCTCCCAACACCCTTCTCACTCCCACTCTGCCCCTCAACAACCTCGATGGACGCCTTACCATCCCTCCTCTATCGAACTGCATGCTGGTGCGCGAAACCGACTATTCCTCGCTATCCGCTCTACTATTGACGAGGAGATTGATTGGGCTCTCCCGAGACTAGTCGTGGCTAGTTTCGATCAACCGGAAGCGTTCCAGCTTGAGACATGGATGGATAGCGTGAGCGTGTTGAAAGAATGGCCTGAAAGATGGTTGGACGGTCTGGAGAAAGAAGCGACCGTAGCAGAGATCCGAGCGGGACGTTTGGAGGAGGAGTTTGGCGAGGAACGGTCAAACAAACGACAAAGACGAAAGCTTGTTAACCAAGCACTTGGTGCTTTGCCAGAATGGTCCAACGATCCTATAATCGAGACAAGAGCGACCAACTCTCTTCTCGTCCTTCGAAACGCCTCGTTCACAACATCCAACGCCAAGATCATCTGTCGAACAAGCTTCCTCTCCTTCCTTGACAGGTTCTTTTCCCTGCCCATACCTTTCTTGCTCGAAGTGATGCTTCGCACACCCGAGCCCTTCCATCATATCCTCACCATCGTACAGTCCATCTTCCCAAATCTCAGCCAAATCTCTTCACCTCAAGTCACTCGGATATTCGGAGAAGTCTTCCCCAGGCTGTTGGTCGAGACGAGAGATCAAGCGATGATGGGTAATTTGTTACCTCTTGTGATTAGCGGGATGACCATCTCCAATCTACCACCCCCACCGACGGAACTGATAACTCATCTCTTCCGACAACTCGTCATCCGACCGTCATCTGGAAACATACTCGAACTGACTCTCGATCTACTGATATCATTCTCGCTCAACCCCATCCACGCAAGGACGATACTATCTCAACCCGACTTCCCAGCCCATCTTAGATCGCTCGTCGTCCTCCTCGAACATCGAGCTCAACCCAAGACTCGATCGTGGGAGAATGACTTGGGTAACCCGGGGACGATCTATCGGAACCCAGCGGGCGAAGCTGTACGAGCTGAATTCGCCAGTAGACGGAGAGCGATCGAGAGAGATATCGCACAGAGGAATATGGAAGTGTTTGGCGGGAGAGGGGTGTTGAGCGAGGTAGGGGATAAGCCGCCGGCGATGAGTGAGATGGTGAAGAAGAAGCTGTACGCGATGAGAGAGCCAGCAAGGTCGATCCAGTGGTACGTACTTTCACCCATTGAACTCGGCCTGTCTCGCCTATACCAGACGCTGATCTCGCCCTTAGGATGCACGAAACATTCGTCTACTCGTCAACATCCCAACTCCTCCAAGTCACATTCTGGCACGCGTATCGTGATTTCTTCCAGAACCCTTCGACGGTCGAAGCGCTCCTCAGCGCGTCGGAGGTGATCAAGAATGTGACTATCGCTTTCCCCGGAGCATCAGCCAAGATCTGGCAAGACGGGATGGGGACGCAAAAGTTTGTCATTGCAGGAATGGGATTCAGGAAGAGTTCCGGTGGGTGCAATTCAGGACTATAAGACGACATAATACTGACCTGGACATATTGCGCAGACGACGAAGATCGCTTCACTTGCCTTTGGAGAGGATGTCAACTCCCTTCTGGTTGCAAGAACCCTCAACAACTCTTCTCTCATATCCAATCGGCGCACCTGTCTTCTCCTCAACAACCTCTGACATGCAATTGGGCGAGATGTAATCACTCGCCATTCACCATCTCGCATCTGTTGACACATCTACCGCTGGAAGTCCCGCCTCGTGTTCCTGAGCTTGTCATCTCTGACACATCAGTGCCGGAAAGCTCGCTCGCTCAACCCCTCATCACGAAGCGACCACCACCTCCACTTCCCAAGTCCATCCCATTGTACATACTGGGCAAGGTAACGGCGATAGATCATCGACGTAATCCGACAGGTGTACCGTTCCTCGCAGCATTGACGATCCGGAATCTCGCCCGTAATCTGAGAACAGAGATCAACCTCGCCATACCCGACGAAGGGAGGGAGAAAGCGGAAGAGAAGAAGAAACATCTCTTAGAAGAAAGGTTCGGTTTACCGATACCGGACAACGTGTTGAAAGAGGAGGAAGAGGAAGAGGCGAATGCAGCGAGGAACGGGGTGGATGTGGAACAGGGTGGATTGGGAGAGAAGGAGAGGGAAAGAGCGAGAGAGGCGTTTGTGGGTATGGAAAATAGATTGGGCGAAGTAGTGGAGAAGAATATGAGTGGGCTGGGAGCGTACTTGAGCGAAGCGTTTGGGTGGTAGGGGAGTGAGGGTGTTTGCGTAATATTTGTTTTGGGCTATCCTGTTTATATGCATATTCTATATATTGCTCATATCACCTCTTTCATTGCCTGGCCTGATTAAAGCATCAAGATTGAGACGTGCACAACTTCACAAAAGAGCAAATCCATCTAGTCTTAGGTTGCATGGAGTCGACGTGACTAGAGCTTAGCCCGCCCAGGAACGATGGCGACACATTCAATCTCGATGTCCGTACCTCGGGGTAAGGAGGCGACGCCGATACAACTTCGAGCCGGAGCAGGTGAGGGAACACGCTTGAGATAAGCAGCGTTGAGATCGGCGAAGATGGAATAGGATGTGATCTGTGAGACAAAAGGGTCAAGACCTCAGGCAAAGTCGAACAGAAGACGAAAGTTGAGAAGAGAGTGCGACCGTGCGATGCGGTGGCGGGATCTCGATGAGAATGTGTGGATAGTGAACAGTAGATTGTACTTACAAAGATTGTGAATTTGACGGTATGTTCTAATCCGCTTCCATGGGCTTTGAGAACCGCATCGAGGTTATCCATAATTTGGTTCTGAGTATTCCACACGCGATATCAGCTCAGCCCCTACATCCAAGTACTATTTAGGGGGATTGAGTTTCGAGTTCGAGTTATTAAACGGGATTTGGGAATATATCAAGAAGACGAGAGACGAAGTAGACCACACCACTCACGACTCTCCCCTCGATAGGTCCTTCGACCATCGTCCCATCAGGTCGGGCACCAATCTGGCCAGAACAATACACGACTCCATTCGACAAGATTGCGGGGGCTAAGTGCGAGACGGGCAAGCAAATCAATGGATAAGTATATCGCTTCCTGATATCATAAATAGCGTTTTTTACAGTTCGAGAGAGCACTCTTCCATTCTCAAGGTGCAAAGAGATCTTCGAGGAAGATTTTTATGTCATTGTGCTCCGTGGTTTTGTGCCCTGCCCAGAATGACCAAATGTGAGGGGAGGACGAAGCGACGATCCGTACTCACAGAAGACTGGAAGAGGGGGAGCAATGCCCTCTACCTTGTTTGCGATTCTCTCAGATGCCATATTGTGAATTATGAGTGAGTAATAGATTGAGTATGTGAGGGAGGTCAGAACGAAAAGAAAGGAAGACCGTAATGATTGGTGCGGCTTTGAACAGAAGAGACCGAGATTGGGCTGAAGCGAACGAGCGATAAGCGTAAAACGGGATCTTTCCTTTCGCACAACTCCGATGATTTCCCATCAACCTCACTTCTTGATCCGATCATTCAGGCCTTCTTGCTCAGCTCCCGAGTGACCGACCGATGAGGGTCTGGGCGACATCTGTTAGACGCTCAGTTCGTTGGCACGGTTCACTTCTGCGTTTCATGTGGATTGATGCTGTGCTCTTGCGTCGTACACATGTGTTGGTACAAATACCACTGCATGGGTTGATTCAACCACCATACGAGTGATCCCCCGCCTAGTGATATCTCCCAAAGTATACAGGTCGTGCGTTGGACCAAAGGCAAAGGTATGTCTCGCTCGATACAAGGCTTGTGTACTCGACTGACCCCCTCTCGCCCTTAGATACCCATCCCCACCATGCCCAGCATCCTCCGCACGAAATATCTGCAATACAAACGTGACAACAACCAACTTTCCAGCTGGTTATGTCGTACAGCCGTACAATATGGGTACCCGCTCGACTCGTTCAAGCCGTCAGACATATCGCTAGAGGATGAAGATGAGCAAAAGACGGCCCAACAGCTGAGGAATGCTAAGAAGAAGGCAAAGGCGAAAGCGAAAGCCAAAGGACAAGGGCACGACGAGACGACGACGACATCCGTTTCTGGTGATTATCTCCTCACCATCCCACAATACACCCAAATCACTAGCTATCTGATTGAGAAGAAGGTTGCGATCCCGGTCGAGTTCATGAAGCTCTTGCGACGATGTATCACTCTGCGAGAGAAGTGTCTCCGCCCGTTCTTCGCTAGGTCAAAATCGGACGAGTCGATAGCGGGACATCAGTATTTCATCGACATCCTACGCGAAGCGGAAGGGATGCTGCTTGCGTATCGAGGAGCGAAGGTAGGAGGTGACTCGGCGACCGAGACGAGCAAGGCTGTCGAGGGAGTCGCCAACGGGGCGAACCGCTATGCTCATCTGGCTACTCAGCAGGAGGACGTGAACGACGAAGAGGAAGAAGATCTGCCGGACATCTTCCTCCCCGAACCACCAAGACCTGTCGACACCAGCATCTCCACTACCCGCATGAGATTCGCAACGGTCTCGTCCATCGAAGAGGGTATGACAACATTATTAGTGTTCTTTGAAGACGTCCATTCGGTCCGACAATACATCATCGACCTGTGGACGGACTTCAAGAATGGTAAAACCGACCTCATGACCGCCGCCGTGGTCACCAATACTGCCATGGAACTCCTCCGTCGATCACATGACGATCTTGTTTCCCGAGTCATTGAACCGACATTCAAAGGCGATCTCGGACTTGTCAGCATGTGTCTGGTCAACCTAATGGCTCGCTGTTCACCAGTCATGCTTCAACCCCCTCTTTTTACCACCCTCGGTCCCAACGACGACTTGCTGAAAAGGACATACGATTATCTCCTCTTGCCTAACTTTCAAATCCTTGGTGGTCTCGCGGACCTCATCAATGACGAGATGATCCCTATCTACAAGCCCGGGCATTATGGCGAATTTGACACCACACTCGATTCCGCCAAGTTGCCGTTTGACCGGCGCTGGAAGCAGTGCCAGATCCTTCTCTGCGAATCCCTCACAGAGTACCAACTCCTCCTGATGGCAGGAGACCTCACGAAGGACGGCCTCCCATCTTCCGCAAGAGCCACCGATAACATCTACTTTTTGGACGAGATGGCATACGAGATGGATCGATTCGCAAAGACAAAGCAATGCAGTCTCTTGCTTTTGGTCTATTCGCAAGTTTTCCTTGACGTGGTGATGACTTCGGGAATCGCTGCGAAACGGGGATTGGCTACGCTGCAGAAGTCGGCTGGAGTGATGGTCGACTCGCTCAAACGGAGATCGACGGTTGAAGGGCCGACTCAGCCGGGAAGTTGGCCAGCCCGCAGCGAGGCGATAGCGCGGGAGGTCATGAAGGAGGCTGAAGTCTGGCACTCGACCGACCCGATCGCCATCATGCGCAAGATAGTCAATCGAAATGGTCGTCGCATGGGCATCACCGCGGACTACAAGAGTACCTTGATGGAGCGGAATCCCATGTTGTGCGGATTACTCCTCTTTCGTCTGCAACTACAGTATCAACGAATCGGTTTCGCGCTCGCCGAAGCGTGGGGAACGATCTTGTACACTGCGCATCTCGTTGCTGCCTGTGGACACAACGCTGCTCAGTTCAGCCAGTTCCGCCTGCCGAAGTGGAAGGACATGGATCTCATCATTGACATGCATGGTGAAGCGGATATTTTTGGCGGCAAAGTCCCGAAAACGATCGACGACTCGTACATATCTTTCCTGCAAATGATGGGATACTCGTCCGAAGTCTTGGCGAGTATGCGCCATGCTTACACCGATACTCAATTACCGGAACACCTTCTACGTCGTCGTCGTCAAACCCCTGTCAACCTCGAATCGAAGAACGGTCCAAAAGGTCTCAAAGACCATACGCAGATCATCCCGATCTTCACCGAAAAATATCTCGGCAACCCAAAAGTCGGAACCAAAGTCGACATCAACGTGATCGAAGCGTTGTTAACAGATCTCGGCTCGTCGAGGCATCCTACCGGTAAATCTGTCGGTCCAGCTAGACGTAAACGGAACCACCGCAGTCCAAAGTTCTCGATTGTCCAGCTTCTATCAATCCTCGAGCAAGGTCTGATGTCCGAGACTACCTCGCTTCGGTTCGACTACATCTCAATGCATCTGCGTTGCATTCGACTCCTTCGTGAGGTGAAAGCTCATAATCACGATTACTTCCTCGGCAAGCTTGGCCCGGGCTATATCGAGGGTGATCATCAGCTTTCCTGGATAGTTGGGTGGATCTTGCACTGGGCGACGATGTCTGGACGGGCAGCAGAGTACATTGGGATCAAGAGGGAGAAGCTGGGTCGTCAGGGGGGAATGGTGGGAAGCAAGGTCCTCGCCGGGGCGACAGAAGCGATTAAAAAGTTCTTGAACGAGACGCAGGAGGGAGAAGTGGAGGTGAGGAAGATAGAAGTAGCATGATGAAGTGGAGGGGATAGTCTGTATGCTTTCAACACCACATGCACCGGTGACTGCTACCACTCAAGGTGGTGCAAGCTGTAGGAGGTAACTCAATTGATACGATAGAACATTGCTTCGTCACGCTCAATTGTTCGGTGCCTGTGGTGGTCGTCCCGCATCTAACTTATTACCGGAACGTTCGTACCTGGATCTATATATAATCTGGACCCACTTCACCCACCTCACCCCTGCCTGAGTTACCGTTAAGCTGGGAAAAAAAAGACGAGACGCGTGTAGACGCGTTTTTAGATGCGTTCCTTTCCCCTGTACTCACTCCCCTTTCCCCTTCCCCGTTTTGTAATGTCGAAGCGTCCACCCCAAATTCGGTGCAATCGTGTAGATAAGGTAGTACGTATGACTGTTCGTCGTTGGTCTCCAGACTCACTCGTGCCGTCGCCCAAACTGTTGCTTGAGAATCTGACAGAGGTAAACTGTGTGATCAAGTCACGCTGTACACGGGTCGGTACCGTCTACTAAAGGCCACCACTACTCGTCCGCTGCATCACACTTGAGCATCTGATTTGCCCAGACCAGACCCGGTGATAATCACCCCGCTTTCTCCGTTGCCGTAACGTCCTGGGGAACACCTTGTTCCTCTTCCCTGAGGGCTGATACTCATAAATCCATTAGATCTCCCGTTATTCTCCAATTCAACGTTACCCCATATTTCAGAATCCCATCAATGATAAGAGGAGGATGCATTGATATGTGGATCTGACCTTCTTCCTCCTCCTTCTTCTCCTCATATCATCATCATCATCACCATTTCGTCGAGAAGCAGTGAGGACGAATTTTTGTTGTGCAGTAGTAACTCTTGAGAATCGGTCTGAACGATGGACTTTATCCCACCACCGGTGTACAAGACCCCGCAGAGGCAGCTGCAGGGCACGAGTTCTTCCAAGTTCAGATTTGGACGATCATCAAAATCAAAATCGAAAGGCGATGGGTTGTCGTCTCAAACCATGGTGGTCAGCACAACCACCGGTCCGACGACAACGATAATTCCCTCGACCAAAGCTCAGGACAAGGTCAATGTCCACATTCGAAGCGCGTCGATGTCGACCACCAATTCTGGAAACTCCAAGATGACCTCGACCTCGACCTCGACCAAAGCTACAAATGCAAACGGGGCCGCAGCGTACCCCGAATGGCCAGCATTCTGGTCCTTGACTCCGGCTCCGACATCGACACGACCAAAGGCGAAATCGAGCAAATCAGCTTCTGCAAAGCTTGAAACGACGACAGATTCGTCCTCGATTCGTTCCAAGGGCAAGACGATAACGCGCAATTCGACGAAAAATAGTACGAGTACGAACAGTGGCGATAACATACTTACTTCTCCTGCGTATACGGGCTGGCCAGCTTTATGGTCTTTGACACCTACACCTGCTCCTACGGCCTCTTCAACACGGAAGCTTGTGCCCACCTCGAGCAACGTATCTACGCGCGAGATCATACCGGAGGACGACCCATTCGCCGCTCCTCCTCCTCCTACACCTACTTCGTTACGCAACCAAACCCTAAGCCAAATTTCACCGCCTGTTCAGCCTACACGCAGTTGGTCGGAAGTGCCCAAGGCCACGAATGATATCAGACGACCATTCACTTCTACCGCCAATACGATGAGAAGCTGGAACGGCGAGCGGGAGAGAGTTCTCAGTGGTGGTGGTAGTACAAGACCGGATCGTCAGTGGGATTGGGACGTGAGTCTACTTCATATATGACAGTCCGCGAAGTGTTAGCTGAACGCGTGCCGTTCTCCAGATGTCATCTCCACCGCGACCGACACCACCGAGCCATCTCGGTGTCAAACCCACACCTATCGACTATACCTACGACTCATCTGATGTATGCCCCGACGACTCTCCTACTATTCCCGAACTCGTGATGTTCGACTCTCCATCTGCCACTTCTACCGGCAGCGGTGAGGGTGAGCCAGAGGTATTCGATCAATCGCCGTACATGGATCAAGGTCGTGGTCTCGGTCTTGTCACCGATGCAGAACTGGAGGAGGAGCATTTCAAGCGAGAGGAATTACTTCGTGCGCTGGGGCTTATGAAAGACATTGAAGAAGAAGGCTCGTGGATAGAGAGTCGGGAGCGCGGAGCAGAGTATCACGCTACTTGAGTGGTGTGGACGGTTCGCAAAGCTCGCTCGAGCAGATCATCGGTACCGCCGTCTCTTTACCATCGCATGACTCATCAATACTTTCCAAAAATCGGTCGACTTCCCCCAATTATACACTTAGACTGGAAGTCACACATACGGCCACACCACTTTCGCATCTGCATCATCCCCTCGGCTCTTCCCTTTGAACACCGCGAGCCCCGCAGCACCCTTCGCTCAGCCAACGGGTTAAGCGCCGAGCATGCGTGATGAACGACACACCCGCTTGTCGCTCTGACGAGATCGAGTGGCTTTTCTCCCTACGACGACCAAGCTACCATCTAACGCCTTTCGACGACACACGCACTTTCGGTCTATACCAATAGTACTGCTTGACGATCAGTTGATCTAAAGCTTTATATATGATGACATACTGTGATATGCTACACTCCATTATAAGTCTATGTGCAAGCATTCAGTCCGAATGTCCCAATTCTATATACAACGTGTTATGTCCTTTCAACACTGTACCCCCTTATGTTTTGTACATCACACAAACCTCTCCAGCCACAACGAGACACCCCACAATCATTGTGACGACCATCGGGATAGTGTTCCATCTCATAAAATCTCTCATGGTGAGGAAGAGACCTTTTTGAGCGAGGATGTTACGCCATAGTAACCCTGCAAGGGAGGCAGAGAAACTACATGAATCCGCAGAGTATCAGCACTGATCTGAACCGAAGCAGTATGCGTCACGTTCCCAGCCAACAATCTCCGTTGTGTCTATTCGTTCATGAGTTCCAGAACTTCACTTACACGAATGAATACGCTCCAAAGTTACTGCCCACCGCGAGGGAGAAGACGGCACCGTAGAGTGATCTGTCCGAGACAGTGCGTGTGGTGGCCCAGTACTGAAGCACTCTTGCGAGTAAAATTGTCGCTCCGATGTTCGTCCCGAAGATCTATCGTATGGAACGAAAAGGTCAGCAAAGCCCAAGGACACTGGCGAAGAACGCAGCAGGGACAGTCAAACCCACATTACACCCTATCACGCTCAACATTCCCATCAACCACACGCTCCCGGCTACACCGCCCACTTCCTCCCACGCACCCCACCATCCTCCAAATATCTTGATCCACCCTGTATGTTGTAGACCCTCGACAAGGATAAAGAACGAGAATGCGAATGGGAGTAGGGCAAGGGGGAGTTGAGAGATGACGTGTGATGTTGTAGGGAAGGGTTTGGTGAAGAACGAGAAAGGGTGGTAGGTCTTCTTGGAGGTGACAGCGGGTGTAGCAGTAGGGGCTGCTTTCTCGTTCGATGCTGGGAGATCCGGTTCAGCAGCGGTGGTTTGTGCCCGCAATGGGTTGTCTTGTATATGTTGTGAATTGGTAGTGTCCGGTTGAGTTCCCCTCGATCTTTTCCAATCTTTGGCTATATCCCTCAACATCACCACCGCCGCCGCTGGCGCAGTCACCGTCCAAACACCCTCTGTACCTTCCAACAGATGACCAGCGCTCAACCCCACCAACACGACCACCGTAACGATGAACACGGAGGCGCCAAAGACTGCTCCGTATGGATCAACCAGCGCGTCCCTCGGATTCATGGGAGGTGGATGAATCGTATTCGGTATCAAGCCTTTCTTCTTCCCTCCGAAGATACCCCACCGTACGACAGGATACATGACCACCACCGCTCCTACTGTTGGAAGAGCGAGCCAAGCCGAGTAACTGAGAAAACTGATACCGAACGCAGAGGTCAAGACGAGATTTGTAGGATTGGACGAGACGAGTAAAGCCGAGACGAGATTGGATACTTGGAAATGGGTGAAGAGGAATGCGGTCGGAGGGGAGATCGAAGCGTGATCTGTGAAATAGGCGAGAAATGGAGTTCCGGAGAGGATCAGCGGGTCATTGCCGAATATGAATCCGACGATCGCAAAGAAGGCGTAGAAAGAGTTGTAGAGACGAGGACCGCCACCGTGCGAGGTGGATTTCGAGGCGACAAGGAAAGCGAGGTATCGCAGCAGACCGGTGGAGTCGAGCGAGATGGATATGTACGCCTGAAGGAGCCTCAGCGACGGATAGAGATGGACAGACGAGGACAGACTTGACAAGACGATCGCACGATTTTACGGGTATGGATAGAGATCACAGTTCACTTACAAAACAGATGAATAGCGTCATGATATCGTACGGTCTCACACCACTACTCCCCACAATCCCTCTCCTTACCACTGCACCGGATATACACGTTGAAGCGAGTAAGATCAACACGCCTATAACAGGTGCTGTGCGGAGGTCGAGCGGGAAGTACACTCGTCGTGGTGATCGTTGTTGTCGAAGCTGCCCAAGATTCTTCTCGGTCATTTGCGACTGAGAGTGATCAGCGGTTGGGGATTGAATACCATTGCCATCTGTATTTACGTCATCGTTGCTTTGAATGGAGACAGGTCGTCGTGTAGACGAAGGCAAGGTGACAGAGCCGGACGCTGCCGCCGTACCGTTATCCACTTCGCGATGTAGGTCGGGCACAGCGATATCGATCCGGGATGAAAGTGAATGATACCATTTCGATACGAAGAGCGGGAGTGGTACCTTCAACGGGAAGATGACGAGGATGTCTAGGCGTTGGCAAACATGTCAGCTGGAGAAATCGTACACCAACGACGACGCAAGAGGTTGTAATGTCGAGTCGTGATACAAGAAGGGCGTGGACAAGACGGAGATAGCTTCAGACACTCACTGACGACGAAAAATGCGATGAGTGTGACGATTGACCTTGCATCTATAGAACGATCAAGTCCATCCACCAGCGGCGTGACCGCCATCGCTTGAGGTATTACCGTGAGGCAGTCGAGAATGTAGCGTGAAGATCAGGATGATGAGAGAAGCATGTTAAGAACGGCGTGTAGCTTGATCCTAGGTGGAATTCAAGAATTGAAGGAGTTTGCAGAAACGATGAAATTGCGAGTGACATCAACAAACGTGCCTCGCAATTAGCAGCGCCAAGTTACGTCTTGGCATCTACCTCCGTCTTCGTTGTCATCTTGGCTGGCTGTGGCTGTGATCAACGTGCGAGAGTAGCAAAGACATTGCATGCTTATCCCCTTTGGCCTCGTATTCCCCATACACAAAAGCACAACCACAATAATATATAAAAGTTGAATGATGAAAAACGACGCAGCAATTCTAGTCTGCTTCATCAGCCCTGCACAGAAAAAGACAAGACAAAACACGATGGTTGACAAAAACACAAACGATAACAGTAATCAAATATAAGTATAATAAGGAGCAATGCCAATAATGAAGAAAGAAATATAATGAGATGATATCAAGATTAAAAAGCGGTCCTGGGTATCCTTTTGGTTTGCTTTGCTTCTGCTCCATACAACCTTTTCCCGTCCCCGCCAACGCCTACACCACACTCATCTCGCCCCCATCTCCGTCCTCTTCCAATCCGGCGAGATACATCCCGAAATCGAAATTCTCCCCAAACGCAGCCAACGCATCAAACTCGCCTTCCCCACCACCTGTCCCGCCACCGAGACCATTCAACATCCCCATACCTGAACTCATCCCAAAGTCCATCAATGGACCACCTTGAATGCCGTTCCCAGCCGACATTGACATGTCTGGACCGGTACTGCCGGAAGAGGTGAAACTCATCGCGCCGTTTGCAGGCGTAGCGGTGGACGCTGAAGGCGGAGAAGGTGTGAGACCGTGGGTGGAGGAAGTGTTGATGCCAGAGGTGTCTGTGACGTGCAATACTTGTGTGTTTGGGGACGGGTTGAGAGATTTCGGTGTCGCCGCTTCTCTCTAAGAATGTCGAAGGAGGTTGAAGTAAGTAAAGGTGTACAAATCTGAATTCGCATGGTAAGACTCACCAGCATATCCTCTTTTACGCTCTTGGGCGTTTGTGCAGACGCCTTGGGTCCAGCTCCGGGTTTTGGCGTGACCGTTCTCTGCAATAGTGCCGGACTCTGAGGCGGTAACATCGCTCCTCCAGCTCCCATCCCGCCCTTACTCGTATTCCGATCTCTTGACATCTGCTGATTCGTTTGATTTCTCGGCGAAGCAGACGGATGATTTTGCGGCTGAGTGTGAGGTGGGGCGGCAGGTGACGGAGCTTCGATGTTTTGGGTATTCGTGTTTGGCGTCTGAGGTTGAAAGCCTATCATCGAGCCGTTGGCTGAGGAAGAGAGGGAACGCATCGCTTGTGCTTGATCCTGATGCATTCGTTTCTCGTAGGCGAGTTTCGCATCCTCCTGTTGACGTCGCATAGCTTGCAGCTGTAGGATGTACGTCAGCTGGTTGCAGTCGTAATGCACCGTTTCAAACTCACCTGCGCTTCGTTACCCGCCATCATAGCTTGATGATACTGCTGCTGATGCTGTTGAGGTGTCGATGCCTGGGCCTGGGGTGTCATACCAGGAGTACATGCGACAGGTGTCTGGGCACTAGCACTTCCTGGGAAGGGACTAGGAGCTGCACTGCCTGAATTCCGTCTCATTCGTTTCCGTTCAGGCGGTGAACCACCGTTACCGCGTGCCGGATTGGAAGTGTGAGAGTCGGTTTCTTGCATCTCGTACCCTTGTCCGGGCATATTGCCGTTTGGTCTGCATGGGGAGTCAGCTTGGTCCTGTAGAGACGAGAGTCATCGCCGCTTACCTTTGCACACCTCCACGCTGATGAGCTTGGGCTTGGGCTTGGGCTTGAGCTTGCGCCTGCGCCTGAGCTTGTGCCGCTTGCGCTTGCAACAGCTGGTGCTGCTGCTGTTGTTGCTGTTGCTGTTGAGCCTGCTGCTGAGCCTGTTGTTGCGCACCAGCTTGTTGCTGCTGCTGCTGCTGCTGCATCAAGAATTGCTGTTGTGCCTGCGCTTGGGTTGGTCCACCTTGCGGTTGTCCCGGTTGACCTCCCGCAACACCCATCATCGCTCTCCGTTGGTTCTCCTGCATCATCATCTTGTACTTTTGTATCAGACGTTGCTGTGTGGCGAATGGTCAGTTATCGCATGTTACACAAGGCGATCAACTCACCTTGTCGTCATCCCCCATACTCTGAACATCTCTTCCACCCAGACCCAAGCTCTGCGCACTAAAGCTCATGATCCCAGGATTCACATTGCCCAAGCCTAAACTGCCCCACATCTGATTCGCAGCGTTTTGAATATGCTGTTGTTGAGCCTGCATGACCTGTTCTCTCTGGGCCTGCTGTTGAGCTTGCTGAGCCTGTTGGGCCTGCTGAGCTTGCAGCTGTTGTTGCTGTTGCTGTTGCTGAGCCTGCGCCTGAGCCTGAGCTTGCATCTCCGCCAGAGAATGTTGTGCTCTCTGTTGGGCGGCCTGAACTTGCGCTTGGGTTTGAAGGAGATGAGCTTGTTGTGCAGGCGTGAGAGGGTGTCCTGGTGGTGGGCCGTTGCCAGCCGGACTCGGTGCGGTAGCGGGCGTTTGCGGATGGGCGAACTGCTGCTGCTGCTGCTGCTGTTGCACTTGTTGCTGACCTTGCTGAGCGGTCATCGCATGTTGCTGTTGAGGGGTAAGGGTACGCAACATGGGGTTCGCTGCACCGCCAGGCGGTCGCATATTCTTCTGATGAGGAGAGGGCATGACGTTCGGATGAGGTTGATGCATCATATGCGGGGATGGGTTGACGGGAGAGTGTGATGGTCCAGGATGAGCGTTTGGCGGTTGGAGTCCTCCGATATGTGGAGAAGGTTGTGGCTGATACATCGGATGACCCGGTTGTGGTGGTCGTTGAGCCGGCGAGGCCGTTGATGGTCCAGGCTGAGCGAAGCGTTGAGCTGCTTGTTGTTGCATCAGAGCGTGTTGCTGAGCCTGAGCCTGGGCTTGTTGTTGCTGTTGTTGCTGTTGCTGAGCTTGAGCCTGAGCCTGGGCCTGGGCCTGCGCTTGTTGCTGTTGCTGTTGCATCTGTTGTTGGACGTACTGAGCCGCTTGTTGCTGTGTGAGACCGTTCGCTTGAGCAGCTGCTTGAGCTTGCTGACGCATGTTCAAGATTTGCTGTGACGATATCGGTTGGCCCTGTTGAGCAGCACCGGGATAAGGACTCGGTCCACCTTGTTGCTGCATGTAGCCGCTAGGTCCGATGCCCAGTTGTTGTTGCCGTATCCCTCGTAACCGTGTCATCGACTGAGCGGGCGTTAGTAGAAGCAAAATACAGGCGAGTCAGACTCACCTCGTTGTACATGGCCGGGTTCATGGCCCCGTTGGCGGCCTTTCCTCCACTGAACACGTCCCAGAACAAGCACCACCACCTGCGGTTGATTGGTAAGCGTGGAAGCGACAAGATTGTCCTGATAATTTACTCGTGCAACACTCCTTCCCTCACGTTGATGGGCACAGCTTGATCTGCCAATCCCGCTTCGGCGTTGAACTGTGCGGCTGCAGCGGGGAAATTGTGCTTTACGAGATAGTCATGGATATACAGTCTCAACCTGGAGATTTGTCAGTCATGTACGGTTTAAAATGACGGCGAAGTCAACTTACATGCTCTCACTGTCCCACTGCCGTTGTCCCATTTGACTCTGTACACCACTTCCCGCTCTAGCCATTGCAAACGCATCCGAATGCTCGTGAGGATGTTGAGGTTGTCCTCCCACGAGCCCATTCATACCAGGCTGTGATTGTGTCGCTTGTTGCGGTTGGGGGTGAACCATATGTTGAGAGGATTGCGGTTGAGGTTGACCTTGACCCGGTCCCTTTTGTTGTTGTTGTTGCTGTGGAGGACCGGCCATGGCGGGATGAGGCTGATAGCCAGGATGTTGCGGATGTTGAGGAGTCATATTTGGTTGTTGTTGCTGCTGTTGTTGAGCCGTGGGAGGGGGTCGGACAGCTTGAGGATGAGGTGGAGGTTGACGCATTTGTCCTGGACCAGGTGACATCACTTGACCAGGCGGAAGTGGTTGTCCCGGTGGTTGCGGTGGAGGATGAGGATAATGTTGTGGGTGAACTCCTGTAGGAAAGCCTTGATGGGCCATATGCGGGGAAGGAGACGGGTGATGGTGAGGAGAAGGAGGTACGACCGCGCGTTGTTGTTGTTGTTGTTGTTGTTGTTGTTGCTGTTGCGGCGGTTGCTGTTGCTGTTGTGTTTGTTGTTGTACAGCTGCAGCTTGAGCTTGAGCCTGAGCTTGAGCTTGCTGTTGAGCCTGGGCGGCAGCTTGTTGAGCAAGTTGCTGTTGTTGCTGTTGCGTCAACTGCTGCTGTCTTTGTTGCTGTTGCTGCATTTGAGCTTGCGCCTGAGCGTGAGCTTGAGCTACTTGCTGCTGCTGTTGCAATTGGGCAGCTTGTTGAGATGACATGGCGACGGCGTTCATCCCGACTTGCGGAGGGAGTCTTGTCCCTACAGGATATTGGTGAGGGAAGGGTTGTTGGGGTTGTGGTGGCCCCGACGATGCGGCTGCTGCTGCTGCTGCCATCTGCATCTGGACCTGCTGGGCGTGGCTCGGCTGGCCGGGTTGACCTCCGCCCTGCATGTGAGCGAACGCGTGTTGGTGTTGTGGTGTTTGATGGGGGTGAGCTCCCGGGTGTATGTTGATGGGTGGAGGTGGATGAGGGACAGCCATGGTGGGGTGGGGCTAGAGGTAGCGTCAGTGAAGGGTTAGAGTGGGGGGGAGGGGGACTCTCCCACTCACGGACAAATCCGTTCAGACCTCCTCCATGCGCTTGCTCGTCCTCGTTCGCAAAGATGTACAGTGATCACGATCCACCCAATCTCGAAACGGTGGTCGATGAGAAGATTGCAGATGAAAAAAGAGTGGAACCGCGTCCGACGTGTCCTTGAATAGGTGGTTGTCCGTGCACCGGGTATTGATGGATGACGCTCTGATACCCTCGATGTTGACCGGATCAAACGTAGGGTAGCAGCGGTGGTAAATTTCCCTTCGCCCCGAGGTCCGAGCTCGTCCCAACGTCACCGGCGATCGGAGTGTCGAATACCTTTGAAACGAGCAACGTGTGTGGGGTCAAAGGATGTGACGGTGAATTGGAGGAGCGATAACAATCCTCTCAATCTCCCAATGACACTCAGAGTGAGTTCTTGGGCGATGTGAAGATACGTTCGTAGCGTCGATACGTCACTGTGCACAATGCGACATGCAATCAGTGCAAGCGGTGGGAAGACAGCAGTTGATGCTTTGTGCGAGTTCGCGCAGATTCCCACACGAAGGGACCAATTTGAACGAGTTGAGCGAACAACTGAGCGAGAGTCGTGTGGAGGCGACTCGTGTATGTCGGCTCAGGCGAGGGATAGAGGTCGAGATGGTGAAGAAGAGTGGATGAGGGGGTCGTGACCGATGGATGGGATACCGCTCTAGAGCCGACGGGATTCCTTTTCCCACTGAGCCAGAGTTGATATTGTTGTGAAAGACGACCGAGAACGTTTCGCGGTGTGTCTCCAAGCGATCCTCCCGTCAGAATTCCTATCTATGTCAAGGACAAAGAAACGATCGACGACGAAGGGGGATGCTAGGCGCGTACCGGAATGTCGTGGATGAGAACGAATTCCAGTCTCGATTTGATCCGTTCCGGACGACCGGTCTTTCAATTCCTCTGATCTATCAATTGCGAGATGAGCCGTCCGTCGAAGACTTGTAGATGTCGCGAATGATTGAACGAATTTGATGAACTGGATTACGATCTCCTTTTTGCGCCCGAGATGTTTATATGTTGTCGTGAGAGTGGGGTTTGATTCAAAGATGTGATGGTGGTGACAAGTAACTCTATCTACTCGCCAGGTGGGATTCCGATAACCGTATTGATGCTTCTTTTCCCTCCTGCGTGGTCGTCGTATTACCCCCTTGCTGCGCTTGAATAATCCCGAGAACTTGATACTGTCGATGTTTGTTGGTGATGATGAATATAACGAATGTGGGAACTCCAAGTCTCACAGTATGAGTGAGTGTGTGTGTATGTGTGTGGATTCGGTTGATTGTGATTCCTTATTCCCCCGTTACAGTTAACCTGTATCTATCCAGTGTCGTAATCCCTATTTTCCTTGCTTAGTTCGGCGCGTCACCCAAAACTCAAGTCCCAAGTCAAGTCCAAGTCCAAGTCCGATCTGCTCCTGTACTCTGTACGATGCAAAGGAATGGCAATGTTCTCTTCTTGGTGGGGGTGGGTGATAACGACACGCCAGGTGATAGCGACTGTTGGTTCCAGCAGTAGCAGCAGTAGTAGCAACAAGGTGACCAGTAAGAACCCTTTCTCATTAAACTAGACTAGACTAAACCACGGTGGGTACCTGGCTCTCTCTCTGTTTTTTTTCTTTTCCTTTTGACCCTAATGTTACTTCTTTTTCCTTCCTAATCCTGTTAGAAAAGACCCTGTATTAACGAGATTGTTAGTAGCTGTTCGGAGCTAAGCGATTCCTACAGTGAATGGTACAACAACGTCGCGATGAGGTAGGTGGTGGTCTTTGGGATTGATGGGGTGGGGTGCCATGGAAAGAGGCGTTCATGCATGTCATATCACAGCCAGAGGGGTAGAGGAGGGGGGACTGACCACAAGTGGGAAAGAGAGAGAGAGAGAAAAATACTCCGGCCCTGAATTGTCATCAAAAGGTTATTCCCCCTCACATTCTCTCTCTCTCTCTCTCTCGCTCTCTTACATGCGTGAAGTGATGCAATGCAATCGTCACGAGGCTGCCTATCCTCCTCTTCGTCCCGTCATTCCCATGTGGACTTGACATCTCCACCTCGACAGTGGCCGCTTATTCACCACCTCGCTCCATCCACACCCCACCAACGCCCGCTTTTTGTGTCCGAGCACGCAAAAGGGACGAGCAGTTCGCAATGGACATATGATCGGCAGATTGATACGAGAAATTACCAAATCCGGTTATTCCACCCATAAGTCTCCTTCAGGTCCCGTCCACAGCCGAAACAAGATGCGTCGGGGTTTAAGTGGGTGTCTCATTTACCGTGAAGAGTGATCGTCGAGATTCGGTCGTACCACGACACTGTAGCTGCAACACTAGACGTAGCTGCAACGACGGTGACATTGACGGGCGCACTCGTCGCGACGGCAGCCGTGCTAGTCTCCCGCCGATGGGAATCGAAACGTGTCGGGTCGATACTCGTCCCCAGCAGTAGCACAGTAACAATCATGAGGCTTTAATGCCAGGGATGGTCGTACCAAATGGTGACGGTAATAACGCTCATTGCGACAAGAAATACCGTCGTAGTTGACGAAACGTTGCATTCACGTAAATGGCACGACGCTCAGTAATCCTCGTCGTAGCACTGCTCTTAGACCTACTACGCACCCTGTACAGTATCACAGCTCCGTTGCCACGCATCCAGAGGGTGGTAGATCGGTATGGTCAACGCTTTCGTCGTAGTGACAAGTGGCACCAGGTAGTGAGGTGTACACGGCCACGTCGTATTAGAAAGACAGGTAGTGAGGTGGACACGCCCAGCTCGTCGTATTAGAAAGACAGGTGGTGAGGTAGAGACGACTCGCCCAGCTTATCGCCTGCAGAAAGAATGGTCACTCCCTCGCTCCGCTCGTTCGCCCTACCACAGCTCGCTTCGCTCGTACCACTCGCTCCGCTCGTGAAGAAAGAAACCCACCCTGCTCACTCGCTCCGCTCGTTCGCAGGAAACGCCGCCGCTCCCTTCGGTCGCGTCGGCAGCCCCCTCGCGCCGCTCGGGGGCTAGGTCCCTCGCTCGCTTCGCTCGCTCGGGATTACTCCTTCGGAGGTGTAGGGGATAAATCTGTGGAATTTTTTTTGAACAAAACAAAAAAAGCGTCGTCTTTTGGCACGAGATCTGCATGCATGGTCCATGATGGACTGTCGTTGTGTCCTAGTGTACCTGCCCTTGTTGACTTCATACCCAGTGAAGTGCCAAAAATCGCGATCAAAATGGGCGACCAAAAACACAACCAAAAACCAAAAATAATATATAGAGGCCGGGGTGTAGGACATAAATCTG
The DNA here is from genome assembly GCF_008629635.2 of Kwoniella shandongensis. Classification (NCBI taxonomy): domain Eukaryota; kingdom Fungi; phylum Basidiomycota; class Tremellomycetes; order Tremellales; family Cryptococcaceae; genus Kwoniella; species Kwoniella shandongensis. The sequence continues at coordinate 227,701 of NC_089287.1, forward strand.
TGGAATTTCAGGGTCCAACTGATAAGGTGGGATATGGCATACTTGGAATGTATACGATGGTCAAGTGGATGCATCGATTCGCATACACAGGGGTAAGGTGCACTCGGTGTACATCTGTCAGCTTGCATGTATACGTGGTACATAAGACGAGCCGTGTCGCAACATTATGGTATCCAAATCCAACCAAAACCAATTTATATATAGAGGCGGGGGGTGTAGGCGATAAATCTGTGGAAAGTCAGGGTCCAAGCGATGGTATTCGCGCCGAGTGGTTATGTGCGACCGCTTTGTTCTTTTGTTCTTCTTCAACCTCTCCATCTCGTGCACAGTATGAATTGTGTAACCTCACGCGGCAACGAGGATCCCCCTCGCCCCCTAACCAACCACACCCTAACCTCTAACGCGAACCGCAACAACCAATGTGAATTGTATGGGCATCACCAACCTCACCATAACATGAACCGCAACGACCAATATGAATTGTATGGGCAGCACCAACCTCACCATCACGCGGACCTCACCATGGCATGGACCGCAACGACCACTGCGAATTGTTCGGTCACCACCAACCTCACCACCAACCTCACCACTGACCTCACCACCAACTTCACCACCAACCTCACCACCCCCTCACCACCGACCTCACCACTGACCTCACCACCCCCCCACCACCAACCTCACCACCCATCCCCATTGCCCCCTAACCAGCCTAACCCCCTAACCTCTAACGCGAACCACACTACCAATGTGAATTGTATGATCATCGTCAACCTCATCTCCCATCACAACGACACGATCGCCCTCGCCCCTAACCACCCCAACCCCCTAACCTCTAACACGAACCGCACAACCAATGTTATTTGTTCGCATTTTGACCACATCAAACAACGATCCCCCTCCATCTACACTCCAACGTGTCATGTGGACCACACCACCAACGTGAAACGTTTCTGGTCCACCACGCTGTATACAACATAACATGGATCTATGCGATTCGTCATACTCTACAATGTAAAGGGGAATCTGAACTTATATGAGTACGTACTAAAAGAATACCTTGCACTCCAAAATCAAGGGAGGTCACCGAAACCCTCTAAATACCGCAAGATATCCCCCATCCCAGCCTCCCCTATATCTTCGCTACTGATTTGTGACGTCGTCCCAAAGCCAGCAGCCTCACCCATTCCACCAACTCGGACTGACCCACCATCTCCCACTGTCCATCCTGCCTCAGCTGTCCCGACCACTAACCCATCTGACCCCGTCGCCTCAAACGTCCCACTCGCCTCGCCCATGCCAGCAGCGTCACTCGCCTCGGCCACATCGCCTACCCCACCCATCCCTCCGTCCCAATTCCAACTCGTCAATGCTTCCCCCTCTGTCCACATTGTTTCAGACCCACTCCCCACCATCCCACTTGCCATTCCTGCACTCTCATCGACGCATTTGGCCAGACCCATAATGAGACTGATCACATCGCCACCATTCGACAAAAAATCGATCATCTGTCTCGACGAAGAAATCGGAATGACGGTCTTCTCACGATGGCGACCGGTGGTGATCATCTTGACGAGCCGATTTTCAAGAGTTGGCGGTGTTACCATTTCTATCGAATCGTTTCTCTTCCGCTTCCCCAAAGGTCCTGTCACTTCACCATCTTGTAAGGACGTCAACGAGACACCATCTCGATAAGGACTACATGGTGTACCGTTGCCGGCATGTTTTGTACACACTTGGGCATAGTAAACCCTTCGGTGTCGCTCACAAACGATTGGTCGCTTCGGCGTAGGGTGTCCAGAGCAGATTTCAGCGTGTCTGGCAGGATCGTCAACGTCAGCCATAGGAAGTTTGAACACTTTTTCTCGGGAAACACACAGGCAACTCACCTATACCAAATCTTACCGTTCTTCGCATCCTTCTCCAATTTGATCCTCTGCCTATCCATCCTCGCCCCACCATGACTGTGGGCGATCGCCAGTGCTTCATTTATTGTGACTGGATCATAATGAAAACCAAGGTTCAAAAGTCCTGCATCGGTCAGAGGTCGCTTCGGACACGATTTCCCACAAACGGTCGTCTTGAGGGATGGTGATGAAAGGGTGGATGACATTGGTGTGGGGTTTCAAAGCGAAAGGGGCAACCGAATGGGTCGGCGACGTAGACAGCAAGGTAGACTGCGAGGTAGAAGGCAACGTCGTAAGCAGAGTAGCAACCGATTGAGAATGCGATGTCGAAACCTACTTCGAAATTCGACTTTGTAAAAAATGGTCAGAGTTGTGAGCGGGGCGTTGTGGCCGTGGGTGATGAAGGATTGGTCGTGAGGGTGGTGAGAGGTGCTGCAGAAGGTGCGTGGTACTGCAAAAGGTGAGTAGTGAAAGTGAAAGGGATGACAAGAGCACAATCTCATACGTTTTGAGGCCAGTGCTATATACCTTCTCGGTGGGGCGTACCTGAAACTCATGTTGGAACTAGCAAGGGCGCAAAGTGTGAAGGAGGGGGGTTGCATACTCATTCTACTGAACCTCTTATCGTGAGTACACTTTTACATCTCTGTGTTTTGACAAGTATCTAACGGGTAATCAAGGTCTCCACAAGGTTTGCGATGATGCCACCCAAGGTATTTCGAATAGGACAAAGAAGGAAGCCACTGATAAAGTCGATAACGTCAGCAACCTTCACTTGACAACGACTCACATCGTATCTGCTTGTCAACGGAAACACACACAACCTCTACTACTACCCAATTCGTATAGGTGAATCTTCTCGCCATTCGTCCTCGTACATCGAATCTTCCTGCCAATCCCCTTCAACCCCCAAATATGATTCCCATCAATCAAGAACCTCAATTACCAAACGAAACTCACCCTCTTCTCCCTTCCACTTCTTCCCCAACTCGATTGGCGAATCGTCTGCCCAATCATCATCCTCTGCGATTGTGGTGTATTGCCCCCTCTGCCCAAGAATGTCAGCCTCGTCCAAGACGGGAGACACTATAAAAGTAGTAGTAGAAGAAGAAGAAGAAGAAGCAAAATCAGCGATCGATTCTTCCCACTCAATCCCCTGCGCCCATACGCTCACATGTCATTTCTCTGCCATTACCTTCTTCCCATTCGCTGATAACAACCGGTGATTCCTCCTTCCAAGCTTCTTCCCAAAAATCCTCTGGATTCACCTCACTCTCATCGATAGCAATGTTGGTCGTATCCGTTGCCCGCGACCTTACGATACGATGGGTGTTGACGAATTGGGTCAATTTCCGACTACCCACGATGATATCTTGGGTCCAACCTGCAACCACATCATCTGCTCCCCAATCAACACCGTTTTGTAACTCCTTCACCAGATGTTTTGCCATCTCTTCCTTCCTCTTCCTCTCCTTCTCCGCCCTCTCCCTCTCTGCCCTCTGCCCCTCCGGCCTCTCCCTCTCTGCCCTCTGCCTCTCCGCCCTCTGCCTCTCTGCCCTCTGCCTCTCCGCCCTCTCCCTCTCTGCCCTCTGCCTTTTCACCCTTTCATTCTCTGCCTCTTCGTCGCTAATATCAAAAGGCGACTCCGCTCGATACTCGCTTCGGAGCATCGCACTGGTATGGATCTTCATCATGGAACCAGGACTGACAATTGGAGCTGAAGCAATTTGGGAGAACGATAGAGCAGCATGGGATGAAGGTGACAGGTTTGGAGAGTGGGAGGTGGAAGTGTCATTCTGAGAAAGGTCAGAGAAGGGCGTGACGGTATGTTCCCGTCTTCGAAATGGTCGAGATGGTTTGGTCGGTGCTTGGTGCTTGAATGGGAAGTAGGGATATTTCACCTTGTCGTTGAAGAGGAAGGCAGAGGACGGATTGGCTGTGCCAGGAGCAGGTTGAGAAGGGTATACTATGGATAAAGCGGGTGGATAGTCTTGTGCAAAAGGAGAATTGGGGAGGGGAGGATCCGGTACGCGTTTCAATGGTGTATCTGGTCGCTATGTTATGGGTCAGCTTGTGAGGTACCAGCGGTGGAGGAAGCGGATTTACTCACTTCGACAAACCCTTCCATGTCCTGATCGGTCGATGCTGGGGGCGCTGGATGCGTTGCTTGCATGGTTCGTTTTACGAAGCGGAGGTTTGGGATTGTACAAGGTAACAAAAGTTGGGAATAAAGTGATAGGTAATGAAAGAAGGAAGAAGAAGTTAATCACCTTTTCATTGATCAATAACAACAACCTTACCGCCCTTTCAGTCCGTGCGTCCGTGCGCGGCCATAGTGGCAAAATTCACGTATATCATTCCGTATCATCTTCTTCTTCTTCTTCTTCCTCTTCTACGCTGTTCCCAATCACACACCCAATGGAAGAGATCGAGATTACACTCAAGAACCTCGCTACGCTCCACTCGGATGCATATCACAAACATGAAGATACTTCGGGTTTCACATTCTTCCATACCACTACCCTTTCCGTCCTTAGACGTCTACCCGAAGGTGTTCAATTTCACATCAAACTTGCCTATACCAAAGTCAAGATTGATGATGAGCATGATATCAAGCTGATCATCGGGTACTTGTCCATTGAACGAATGCTTTTCGTTGCTTGTGAGTGATGCTAAAACACATCAACACAGTCTGTGTTGCAACAATCAGTACTAACCCTACTCACCGCGTCCCAGACGCGTTCTCTGTCTATCTCACACCTTCCAACCTTTTACCTTTGCTTGATCCACTGATGGCGTACAATACATCACTGAGGAGTCTGGAGTTACGCACGCTGGAGGATGAAGATGTCCATCGAGAAACGGCAAAGAAGATGTTTCCGAGTCCCACTATCTATCGACAAAAGATAATACACACAAGTTTGGTGCAAGAGCATCTCAGATGGATCAAGTGGGGTTTGTTCTGTATACACAACAGTGTGACGCTGAAAACAGGTTTCTAGTCCAACTTACTGCCCATACGTTCTCTTTGCGCTTTTGCTTGGACGACATGAATTGCCACACAATGCAATTGCGGGGACTTGGATGTGGATGGAAGAGAGGTACAGACAACCTGATGACGAGACGGTGAATAGGTTGAAAAAGGTGAGTAGAGGGTGGGATGTAAGATGGAACGTGTTTAGTTGACCTGGCTTGACAAGAAATGTTACGATGAGTGGTTTGACGTGAGTGGTTTGACGCGAGTGGTCCTTCGACAGGAACAACGCCAATCATCTCCCGCAGAACCAGCTTTCGTGGTATAGCGACGCGTCTGGTTGCTACTACCACCTTTCTGTGAAAGAATGCCGCAATCTACTCATCATTTATTGTGGTCCTCCGCGCTGGAATCGAGAGAGCCAGTCACAAACTCGTCAATTTGATCCTATCTTTCGTCAACCACAGTGAGTATCCCGTTCACGATCCAGATGGTTCTGCTAATCTCATGTTTTAGCTCATTTGGTGATGTTATAAATGACCGAGTCAAGACAAACCCGTATAGTGGGATCAGGGGTATACCGACTTTCCTTCTAGATGAGAATGAGATTTCGGTGAGTCGGATCCCACCAGTACAATGCCTACTCATGATGATCAGAAATTCGGTGAAACCATAAGTCTATTAAGACCTTGGGGTCTACAATATGGCATGCTCAAGGTGGTACCCCCCCAATCATGGTCAGAGAATGTTCTTGACAAGGATTTCAAGAAGACATTCAACATTCCTCCACATACGATCGATATCGATATCTTCTTATACTCCAAAGGGTATATCAAGCTATGGAAGAATCAGCCGACGCTAAATTACAAAGCTCATTGGAAAAAGGTGGAAGCGGATGACAAGAACCTTCGATCAGTCTGTCCGCTACCTGTACTCAACCAATATCAGCCACTGGAAGCCAACACAAAAGCTGTCGAAGATTGGTTGTTTAAAGTTATCGACGGCTACTATAGAGTGTGGGAAGGACCATATCAATATGGTGAGAGAGAGAGAGAGACACGTCTTGACCATCCTAACACCTTGATAGGCACATTGTTTAGGCAGGAAGTGGCCGGTTGGAACCCCGGTCGGCTAGATTGTGAACCATCAGGCTGGATTCGACGCAACACCAGTGTCACTGCACGGCATCTCGCAGAGTTTTCGGGATGGTCTCGTGAGCTTGTAAGTCGAGTTATGATCGGTAGGACTAGAACGCTTATCACACAACACAGGATGGAATGGTCACGGTCAACTATCTCCACAAATCGTCCGAGCCAATTATGTGGCAAGTGGTTGCGCCCCGTCATCATGGAGAGATGGTCATCTTCCTCAATCGTGGGTGTGGTTGTGCCCCAATCCCCCTTCTGTCTCCATTAACACCACTCCCAGGTCAAAGAACCAATCTTCCTGCATGTATAACCCCCGGCACGATCCCACTAAACCTCTTGATCTCTCAACAAGAACTTCATCAACAAGCTCGAATTCCTGTTGATTCGATATTTCAAGAATCAAAGGCGTTCATTCTCACTTTTGAGAACGCCACCTTTGCCTATACCTGTTTGGGAGAAGGAAAGACCGAGGAATTGGGGTATACACACGGCTACTGGGATCCCTCTGTAGAGTCTGAACGATACGAGGGGTCCAAAAAAAGACCTCAGGACAGTAGTGAAGGTGATAGACCGTTAGGGGTGATGAGGGATCATGTCATCGACGTATTTGAGACTGCCAAGATGGTAGGTCACGAGGGTTTGATGGAAAGGTTGCCGTCAAAGATTACTTTGATATGAGTTTGCGTAGCAAAAGTTTTATATACATTTACAACATGATGCATACACGGTATATACACGCACACAAGCAGCGGTGATCATAAAGTACAACAGAAATGTGATGTTATAGGATGAGCAGACACAGTATGTTACAGTATGTAGTGTCGTACAGTCGATATGATATGGATCTGGGACGATAAGAATGTTATGTTTGTGTAGTATGAATATATATGATATGGATGTTGAATAGCGTCATGTGGATAAGACGAAATATAAGAGACTTGGAATCACGGGTTGATATCGGTTTCTTCGACATGATTAGCGACCAGCTTTTAGAGAAGGGAAGTAGCACACGTCCTCACCCCTTGTTTCACCATCTACCACCGACTCCTACCCCTCCTTCGCTTGCGACTTCGTTTTCGACATTGTCTTTCTACTTCGATTCCCGCACCATCCTCTCCTTACATACCAACCATACCTATGCTCGTCTCGCTCTCTTCTTCCCCACCATCATACTCTCTTCCTCATCTTCCGAATCCACTTCAGAGACTCGTTTAGCTGTCCATGCATTACCATATTCGGATAGGGCGTGGTCTCGTTCCCTAGCACCGGGGAATCCCTCTAGATACGGTCGTGGGACGCGAGCTGGTGGATACTGTACGTCAGCAGTGTCTTGTCTGATAGATCTTGAGGTGAAGCCACCGGAAGAAGATGCGTGGTAGATTGTCGATTTGGGCAGGCGCGAAGAAGAGGAGGAGGAGTTGATAGATGCTTTGATTCGTGAGGAGGGGGAGGAAGCGTTGTTGTATGCGTTGTTGGCTTGAAGTCTGTTGCCGCTGCGTCGATCGTCGTCATCATCTTCCTCGTCAAACTCGTCGTCATCATCAGCGTACGACCCTTCCATCGATGTGTAAGTATGGCCGAATCCGTCATAGGCGTCATCAGATGTGAGAGGATCAGAGTGAGTATCAGGATCGGTGGCTGGATGATGAGGAGATTCTCTACGACTATCATCTTCTTCTTCTTGTTCTTCTTCACCTTCGCTGGATGTAGGTGGTGTGGGAGATTGAGCTTCAACACGTTGTGAGTCGACTTTTGGTACATACTAAGCATTTCAAGGAGCGTAAGTAGGGGAGATGCCCGAAATGGAGTGATAAGCAACTTACAGCCTTTCCATACTTCAAAATCTTCATGCCTCGACGAGTCCTCTGGATCTCAGCACCTTTCATTGGACAGGGCTTCCGTTGGGTATTGCAGTGATCACACGTTGTCATCAACCACATGTGATCTCTCAACTTGACCGGTCGTTTGGCATAGTTGCGTTGAGGATCCGCATATTGATCGCCCTTCCAAGGCCTCTGAACGCGTACACATCTCAAAGACGGGTCTTTGGTGCTGGAAAAGTATTCTCAATTAGAGACGTGGCTACAGATGTTGCACTTCGGGTGGCAAAACTCACAACCACCTCCTCCTACACTTTCCATCCCCCATTTCTTTCCCAGGAACTCTCGTATTCTCTTCGAAGCACGGCGGGAGGCTATAGGTCATTTCCGGGTACTATGATGGATATGTACGGGTATAGTTGGTTATATGCACAGATAGGTATTAATACAGCAGCGGCAGCAGCAGCAGCAGCAGCAGAAGAAGAAGAAGAAGAAGAACAGGACGCGAGACTCGCTATCATTAAAATCAATCGCGTACCATCCAAAATTCCTGTGACGTCACAGCTTTTGTCACCACCGTTTTGATTTTGCCACCGAGAAACGCACTCTGTGGCCACCACTGCTCTGACTTTGGCGCTTGGGCGTTCTTCTTCCTCTTCTTCTTCTTCTTCCTCTTCTTTCTCCTTCTCCTCAGCATGCTTCACCCTCAATCCAATTGTCACCAACATGGAGGAGGCTCTCAAGCTCCTAGTACGAATCAATCCTCAGTTGGTCGTGCATTCAGATACACCTCACGAATTCACGTTCATCAATGAACCTATTCTCAAGAAGATCAAGTCAAGCCTAAATCGAGAATCAAGGGATGCGCAAGTAAGATTATCTTTACAGCCTGTAAGAGAGTGGCAAGCTGTAGATGATGAGGATGAGGAAGGGGAGTGGAATGGTAGTAAGAAGCAGAAGAAGAAGATGAATAGCACAGGAAAAGACTCGGAAGAGGAACGTGGGAGGAAGAGGAAGAGGTTGGAAGACGAACAGGTGGTGAACAAGTCACCAATCAAACCTGCTGTCTTTGAGGTCCTTTATGCTCAGCTTCACTTTGAATCATCGAGAAGTTTGCTTTGTGAGTCGTACAAGCACATTTTTTCAAGCTTCCACGCTGTATGTTTGATCTAATCCTACTCAGACGGATTCACAGTGTTCCTCCCGGAAAAGTTGGGTATCCCTATCAAGCAGAGATCACCTAAACCTCTACTTCAAAAACTCGTCGACATTGTTGGATTCCCATCAAGAATCGTGGTCGACTGCTTGGGCTTTCCAGATGAGTTTGAGAGGAAATTGATGGAACGAGTCGTCAAAATTATCAACAACGATCATTGCCAAGTCGATGCTACTAGGAAGGGGGAGAGGCGATCAATCACGTCGAGGTGGTTATATGACCTCGAGTGAGTTTGTCCTCGATACGAGTCTGTCCCACTATTGATTTGGCTCTCACAACTACAGCAACAGCCTGATTCCAGCATTCATCTTGACGTTCCTTCTCGGTCGTGATGCTCCACCGAAGCGATATAGAGAAGGTATCAAAGAATGGCTCAAGGGGAAGACCAAAGCGCCCGCGGGCCTTGAGTGGGATGTGGTGGTTAAGGTGAGTCTGACTTGTAAAGGAGACAGAAGTATCATCCCAACTTATCTCAACCCCTTATCTCCAACAGAAATGCAAAGATTATCAAGGGAAGGTGAGCTTCGAGCACCAATGGAATTGAACACCAAAAAGGAAAAAAAAAAAAAAACTGATCAATGCTTTCCAAGATCATCACATACGTGTGCAACATTCCAGACGACAACCTTCCTTACACAAACGCTATACCTACGGATGAGTTGTCAGCGCACGAATGCGCGATTACGCTAGCCAACCGTCGAGCACATCCCAATTATCGACCAGAACCAACTCCTAAGAACTCCCCCTTGGTTCCTCTCCAAGCCTTTCCCACGCAAGAGAAAAGGTCAAAGTTCAGTAATCACTCGAGACGTTCATCGCTGCCAGCAGATCCTCAAGGACCTACTCGGCCGATTACATCGGCTCGACCCAACTCAGAGATACTGGGTCTGAGTCATCGTCCATCCTTTGGGTTCCCATCCCGCAATGTTTACTCGGATGTTGTGTTGAACTCTTCACCTCTTCTGCAATCTCACACCTTTCACTTACCCCTATACACGCAAGATCCATCCCAGACTTCCTTCTCTACCATTCCTTCTCCGAATCACCTCTCAACTCCACTTTCCCGAGGTGAAAGTTCACGTCTCCAACTTGACAAGCCGTACCAACCTGGACCAGATCCCCGGTCTGTGCTGTATTCTCCGCTTCCTCCCACCCAGCCTTCTACATCGATGTTCGTACCACACCAAGAGCAAAGGGTTCCAGCAACACCTACGTATCCGAATTACCGCGAATACGGGCCAGAACAAAGGCAGAGCGTCTACGACACACCTACATATCCAAGTCATTACGAATATCATCCCATAGAGGATGACGCCTCTGTAAGGTACGAGGACAATCCTAACATGCTCCAATTCGCTTCATCTCCTTCTCTACCATCATCGACATACATGGTGGACACATCGTCGTCGGCAGGACCATCATCTGCACCTTACGATGGATCAGGAGTAGATGAAAGACCTATTGTGAGGTCTGAAGATACATCGATGCATTCATCACCGACACACGGACCTTCCACCAACGTCTCTGTCCCTCTGCACTACTACCCACAGCAGATGGCTCCGCCTACCCATCGTATCTCTGGTTAGTGAGTACGACTTCACGTCTTGATATCATCGTGTGAATATGTAGCTCATTTGTTGTATCGTTCGGACAGTTTGATGGGACGAGAGCGTTTCCACATTGCGGGCTATGAGAACAACATTGAAGGCTATGTTCGTGATAGCGATGGTATACTATCTATTGAGATTCTCCCCCCAGGCTGGCAGGTGAGTCTGGTACACGAATGAAACCTATAGAAAGGAGGGCTCATTGTGTATCCTACAGGAATATCCCCGTCTGATCCAAGAAGTGATGCCTGCCGTCGAAAAGTTTGGCATGGCCATTCTCTCCGATGGACGGGATCAGGTGTGGCAAACGATAAATCCTCCTCCCATGGCGGTCTCAACGTGCCGTTTCAGCTACCAATCTATGCGAACGCAGGGTCAGGATCTTTGGAACTTCTGTGAAGAACCCATCCCCCCCTCCTCCATGGCGGAGACTTTCGCTGCACTCAAGCCGACGTTGGGGCAGCTGCTCGTGGATGACACGGCCGAGCCGAATGTGCAAGTCGCCTTTGATCGCTTCGAAGCCGCCGAAGATAAAGTGTTCCTGCGATTGAAGTACTCTCGCACTTATCGTGCTCGTTTCATTAACGGTAGGTATCCTCCCCTATGTGCAGATCAGCCGAGTATCTCAACCTTTTTTCCCCGCTAACAGCAGATTGTAGATCAACCCCACCCGATGGTCTGCTGGTCTAATCCTGATAATGAGTATAGCAAAAGATCTCTAGTTGAGTTGGAGACGGCTGGTAGTTTTCGCGGATGGACACAGTCACCAGTAAGTGGTTTTGGTAAAGAGCCTTTCCGCTGAACGTTTCTTTTCCCCAGTCGGGGTTGTGTCAAAGTGTCTATGTGCACCAAGGGAACCAAAGTCCTAAGTATTGGATTGTGGTGCCTGGCTCACGAGAGCGGCCTGATCGATTTGCCATGGCATTAGATGGTATGTCTAGTATCACACGAAAGGATGGAACCTCTGACATGTTATATCCTCCAGCTGCGCTCGGTAAAGATGATAAACAATGTAACTCGCGCCTCAGGCATGGGGATTACTTTACACGTACCTCATGGCTCAGAGCGAACAAGATTGCCTATTACACTTGTGTCCAACCGGAACATACATTCGCTATCATCTCTCCTTGGGCATGGGTCATGTCGTTCCACTCCGACTACACAGTGTGCGAGACAACCGCTTTCCCTCATCCTCACGTGCCGCGCCAAGACAGCACCGAACCATGTGGGTGCCCGGAGCAACAAACCTGGTGAGTCAAGAGTGGTTCGAAGTGTACATGCATGTGGTCTGATGATAAGACTTGTAGGCTGGACCAGTCACACTCCCTATGGGGTTGAATTGGGTTGAGATGAAGGTTCTGGAAGAGTTGTATTCAATGGTTAGCAGAGATGTACATTCATGCCTGTTCTGTCGATCCAGTCTGTGGTAGTGACTGTGGCAGCGAATGTGACAGCGACTGTGACTGCGACTGTGAATGCGACTGTGAATGCGACTGTGACAGCGACTGTGACAGCGACTGTGACTGCGACTGTGACTGCGACTGTGACAGCGACACCGGCACCTAAAGTAAATTAGAAACCTAAAGTCGAAACTACGGTTCGAAAAATGTCAATGTCCATTTTGGTACATTGTGGCGGTCCAAGCGCGACGTTTTGTGGCGCACCCATTTGACCCTCCTTTCGGGAACAACGTGTTGTTGCTTCTTCACGTTATCCCCACACAACTTTGTCAATTTGACACTCTTTCTCTCACTCTTTCTTCTCACCACCACCACCACCACCACCACCACCACCACCACCACAGCGACAACTACCACTACCACCACACCTCAAGCATACAACTCAAGATGGACCAACCACAGCGTGAGTGATATCCCCAACTCACCTCCTAGCATCCACGCTCATAAGACCCTCTTATCCATAGGAGACTATCTCGACCCTCGAGTCGTCATTCAAGACTTCATCCCCACGCTCCACGATCACCTCACACCCCTTTCATCCGTCGACACAATAATGGTTCCAGGATCTCTTCACAAATTCGTCAGCGACATCCCCCTCAATAGAGAACTGTACGACATGATATGTCGAGAGATCCATGTCGTCAGCGTCACCTCGATGCCATCCTTCAACAATAATCCCGGTATCATCCCTCTCCTTCGGACCACTGCAATCTATCTCCACGTCGTCTCCGACATTGGCGCACACTCGGAAATGGTCCGAACGAGCTTGAACTACACCAACTTTGCCCAGATCACCATTCCATTGCACTGGCATTTGGAGATTCGATACACCCTCAACCCTAGGAACGTCCCTCCACCTCTCACCCCACCCGAACGTACAGCATGTCTGAATGCTGCGAGAGATCTTTCAGCTGTGATTTCAGCTCACATCAGTCGACGTTCCTTCTTCTTCGGAGACCTTTCGCCATTCGACCAGGCTCGACGAGACTTTAGAGTGATTCAGTCTTTGTCTGTAAGAGGTCAATTGTGCTTCTACCCTGCTACCGCTCTGCCTACAGGGCTACACCTTTCGAGAGATGGTCAATGCTATGTCTGCCAGGATCTGGTTAGTTGGAAAGGTCCGTGGATATTGGCACCTATCCATATGTCAAAGCAAGATATCCATAACTCGTTGGATGACGACGTGAGAGATTTAGGAGGTCAGCCTTTTGAAATTGGACCTGGAGTTCAGGTGGAAGCTCTTCCAAAGGAAAGATGGAACTCGGCCAAGGATATCTACGAAATTGGAAGAATGTCAGCGAGTTTGAGGACGAGGTTATCGCAAGCTGATTCAGAAAGGAGGAAGAAAGGGATCGTTAGCGCAAGGATTCGATTGACACCGTGGAATGGTCTTATCCCGGGACTGTTTGCGCATTATCCTCTCATTCCAACTTGGTTCATCTACACCCGCTCTACCCCTCTGGACGTGGGTCGAATGTCTGCCATTGCTGCAAGACAGGTCGCTTCTCAACTCCATCACCAACCTCCTTCGGTCGCGCCTGACTTTTCCAATGTCGGACAAGTCATCATCATCCTCGAACGCAGCTCGTCATGGGATCTTTCACTTAGTCATCGGCTCCCATTCAAGGATATGATTCACGTCAACGGTGCTATGCGTCTTGAGCCTGGGGATTTGGTTACCGCCGTCAACTTATCCACCCTCACCCGGCTTCCTGAAGAACTCGATCGCATCTGCGACATTATGCCTAATTTGGCAGTTCAAGGTATGCGAACCAGTCGACAAGATGCATTCGACATGGTGGACGAGGAGGATGTCTTTGAAGGGGGAAGAGCAGATGAGCAGCAACCAGATGACGACCATCTCATCGAGCCAAGTGATCTGTGGTACGTCCGACCTGATATGGAGCGGGAGAGCGCCCAACAATACCTCAAGATCCGATGGGCGATGTCTCAGGAACAAACCTTTTACCGAAGTAGTCACTACTACATGCAAAGGATGATTGACGAAGATGTCGATCTCTCGGATCTCAAGCAAGCCATAGAACGATATCGAATCGCCAACGGACTCGGTCAGGTTTATGGGTTTGGAAGGATCAGCAAGGGAGAACGAGGACAAAACACCGCTCATAGTGACTCCATCAACCGACAAAAACTCTTCATCCAATTGGTTTGCCCCGCCAATACCACCATGATCAAGCTGGATCAGATCTCCATCTATCGAGATGGTAGCCGAGTGACCGCCGAATTGTCAAAGCTCAACAATTGTCTCCTCATCGTCTCAAGTGTAGATAGGTTGACAAGGAACCGCAAGTCATGGCACCAGCTCCGGACTCTTTGTGAATCAAACAACATTCACGTCATCTCGCTACTCTTCCCTCCCACTGCAATCTCACAGCTATGTCACATGCCCAATCCTATCTTCGAACATGACGACTCCACTCGTAAACGCTTTCATCAACTTGCTCCCACGGCTTCTCATCCACGCTCTGGTCCATGCCTTTGGCCGACCTTGATTACCGGTCCACATGTTAGTGTCAATACTATTCAAGTTGTCGAGCATCGGGTCTTTTCGTCGGAAATGTTCGTATCGGGTTTCCTCACTTCTGCTTATAGAGGTGATCCCGCCATTCGACTTCCTCCGGCTACCACTCGACATGTGCGCGCTTTCAACCAAGCTGCATTGCTTGCCATCCAAAACATGGTCAGAATCAGAGCGGGACCCACCTGGCAGGGGAATGTCACAGTGGCGACTTATCACGGTCTAGATGCACTCGACTGCCCTTGCACTAGAGGAAACTGCGTTCCCGGCTGTGTTTGTGTCTGTCGTGATGTGTGTGGTCCAAACTACGAGGATATTCTGGAGGATCAAGGCGAGTGTCCTGAGCTTTGCCCTTGTGGTCTGAGGCATGGTCAGAAGTAGAGCAGAGCTTAATGTGGATTTGGGAGATGGAGGAGAAGAAAGCGAATAGGAAGTGACGTTGGATATGCCTGGAGATAAGTGGTGGAAGATGGGACCTTTTGATAGCTATACATGCTTTGGATGATGATACCATATTAGTACAGATACCACATCGCGATGAAATTATGCATTGACATGATCTTTGACTTTCAGTCACTCTCGGTACACTCTCAGTACACTCCCAGAACCCTGTGCCTATCCACCGTACCATTCACGTACACATCGCCTTGACCTTGGTAGATCGTAATGATACCACCTAAAATCTACGTTAGCGGGTGGGGGGATACGACTCTGTGACTTACTCTCCGGATCCATCTCGATCCACACCGAATTGACCTGATTCTTCAAATTCACCAAGTACTGAAACATCTTGTAGAGTCTATCCCCAACCCTTGCACGATCGCGATTTGTCCATTGATGGAAATGCAGATGTCTCTTCCAATCGTCATGAAATAAGCGACGTAACAGCTTATTGAGCAATTGTGAAACTTGGAAAATGCGAATTAGTTCGAGGATCTGTATGATCGGTTGTCTGGTGACGATATTACCGCCACAGATGAATTCGCTTGTCTTGGCGATGTGATTGGCAAGAGCTGGACGGACATTGGGGAGGATCTCGTACTGAGTAAGTGCCGCGTTCAAAGACAGTAGTTCCGAAGCGTTGAGAGGGTCAAGTTGTGGATATGAAGTGAGAAGGTGAAGGAGATTGACAAGGATGGTGGTGGGGAGGTTGGTAGCGAAGGGCAGGTGAGGTGGAAGGTTTTGAAGGCTAGTTTTGTCAGTCAGTCGTAGGTACAGTATCATCAATTCGAAACTCACTCGAATTGTATGTATGTGCGGAGTCGCACGCAAAACTCGATTCCTTCCAAACTGATCAAACTGCAACCGGTCACAGTGGAGTAGAGAGGGTGGCAAGGCATGTTGAGGAGAATTTGAAGTTTTAAAGTTGTGTATTCGACAGATGTAGAAGAGGTAGCAGTTGATGAATATGGAGATGAAGATGAATGATGATAATGTAATGTAGAATTGGAACATCGCATCATATATATCGTCTCTCGACAGCATTTGTGTATACGGCCCATCCTTTCGATTGTACAAGATTAGTTATCATGACGTGAGCACGGTGTCTCATCGTTTATCGAGTCCTGACCAAAGCGTCTGTAGGTCTACCAGCGGCAACAACAACAACAACGACAGCAGCAGCAGCAGCAATAACACTCGCTCAACCCATACCCAATCGCATTTGGACACACAATGCAACCTCCTGTTCCCACTTAGAAGATGCTACGGATGTAAACGGTCGAGAAAGACCGCAGACCAATTGTATTGTTCTAGATCTTGCTACATGGCTGTAAGCTCTCGAATCTTTGCTTACCACTCTGGACCTGACCTTGGAACACATGAAACCAGTACTGTAACCGCGTGAGAATAGCTCCAAGACGATGCGACTGGCCGAGGTACCGATGCGACCGAATATCCATACCGGGCAGCGGACGATTCTGCCCCACTCACAAGAAGGAATCGGCTAGTTTGAGAGAGAACAACCTGTAGTGTTCGAAGATTCCTATGCATGGATTGAAGTTGGGTCAATGTACCTGATTCCACACAAGATGGTAGCCTCCGGAACTGTTACCAAATACGTCGAATGTCGAATGTCGAATGTCGAATGTACATCTGACTCGGTCCCCGGAGTGGTCCGTGTCATGTGGGTGGCGAGAGACGATGTAAGGACGTCATATATATATATATCAGAGGGAAGCAGCTTCGACGAGTCCTGTCTGTGTTGATGCAGATTTTTATTCCAACTCCCAGGAGACCTCTCTTTCTCGAACATAAAACATTCACCACCAAACTGTCAAACCCATCATGCCAGCAAAAAAAGGAGCCAAGCAGCTACCCCCAAAAGGGAGACCGAAACAATACTCACCTCCTCACAGTCCCACACAGCCAGGTGAGTTTCTTTCACGTCGTCTCTTAGATCGTGAAACCGCGCACCTTGCTGATTATGGACATTTCATCATAGACATCCGCACTGCTTTCACCAAACAAGCATCGTTAGCTCAAGCTCAAAAGGAAAAGTCTGGTGATAATGAAAATGAAGACGATGATGATGATGATGATGATGATGATGAGGAACAGGATGAGGAAGAGGAAGAGGATGAAGATGAGGATCAATACGATCCGAGCGATCGACCTTCTCCAACCAAAATCAAGACCGAACGTCACCAACCCCTTTCAAGCCCTTCGTCTAGCGATGATATCGAGATCATCGACAATCCCACTCGATCTTCCCAGCTTGAAACTCCCGAAACTCCAGCTGCTGATCCTCCCTCCCCCATCAAACCTTCCGCTCCCTCTGCCAGCACCCAAAGGGTGCTGGACACACTCATTGGGGTGGATGACGACGGCTTCGAATCTTTCCTCGACTATATCACTGAACAGCGCAAGCTTGGGAAGGGGAGAAAGATGGATTTGGAAAAGGTGGGACAGGGACAAGGAGAGACAGTTTCGGCGACAGGCAAAAGTGAGTACAGGTCTCTCTCTCTCGACTGCCTCTTTTCTACTTGTGTTTGAGAGATCGGTGCTGACGTAGATATCTACAGCGAAATCTACTGCGAAATCGTCGGTCGAAACCAAAGTCGCTACCGAAGTCGACCCCTATGTCGGTCCCTATGTCGAAAAGTCGAGTCGAAAACATCATTCTCCAGTTGGGTTTCGACCATCTCGCGGTTACATTGCACCGCCTGATCCAAACACCACCACCCCTACCCCTTCTTCCACGAAACAAAAGGCTCTTTCATCTGCCTTGTCTTCGGGCGGTTCTCCTCACCCACCCGTGCCCGACCAATCGGCCTCTTCCTCGACATCTACTGTGCTCACGCTCGAACAGAAGCGAGAGATTGAAAGGATGGAATGGGAACTTCCTGGGATCAATGCCCGTCGTCAACCCATACCTGCTTCCGCCTTGATGCCACCACCAAAGTCCACCGAACCATTGGCGGCACAGCGCGAGAAACGAACGCGAAGCGCTTTAACTTCTTCGACTACTTCATCAGCCGGTAATGCATCGAGTGCTACCACCAAGAAGGACAAGAGCGAGAAGAAGAAGGGGAAGCTCAACAAATCCGACAGCGAGAACGAAGAGGAAAGGTCGTCAGGAATCAAACATGAGGGAGAGGTCGAGAAGACACAGGCTGCGCTGCCGCTTCCAGACGAGTGGTCTAACTTTGATGAGGATGACGATGACGAATTCTTTCCCCAAAAGCCAATGCCGAGGGACATACAGATGGAAGTCAATATCAAGTGAGTTTTTGGTCTCTTCTTTCCGATCTTACAAGTGGAATTCTGGCCTCTGACTGCTTTGTGATTTATTTTTAGGATGGTCAAATTCTTGTCTCAGCACTACCGAGACATTCGAGAAGAATGCGACAACCTTGGTCCTCATGTGCCCGTGCGAGTCATGGAATACTGGGTCGAACTTCACTTGAGGACCACAAGGAAGATGAAGAAGAGTTTTCAGCGTATGGGGTGGGACACATCGAAATTGGACAAGTGAACGGTGTCGGAGGGTCTTTATTTGGGATTAGTTCTTCACATAACCTCTCATGTCTGTAGTTTTATGATATAGCGTCCCACATAGTACGCCATGATATGACCATGCATGTGTAAGTGGAATCAGCAAGCAAAGTGGAGATGTAAATGATCTCGAGGATGGCCTTGATTCGATCGTCTCCCTCTTCTTTGTGCGGTGCCGAAGAGTCTGACGTTGAACCATAATGGTAAGCTCACGAGCAATTCCGTGTCGGAAGGATCGCTCCGATACAGTCTCTACACCGAGGATTTCGGACGATATCTCTGATCTGTAGAACGGCGGATGTCGTTTGGCGATAGTCGATTGTCGAATGTAGAATGTCGAATGTCGAATGTCGAATGTAGAATGTCGAATGTCGATTGTCGTTTGTCAAGCCGTACCTGCACAAGTGAACCGACTTACCATAGACCACCCGCGGATACATATATATATAAACCCCTTCATCTCGAACTTGTTCATCCCATCCCAACCTTCACAATTAAAAACGACAACATTCACCTTCAAGATGGTCGACAACAAACAACGTCAGTTATTGAACCCTCTTTTGCCCCTCAACGAACGCAGCTGATTGTCTGATGAAAACACTTATAGATCTCAAAATCCTCATTCAAACCATCGCCCTTCTCGGATCTCTCTCCCAGCAACGACAACCCGAACCTCAACCTCCAATCTCCTTACCTCCCTCTTCCATCCCTCACAGCATCTCTAACCTATCAATCGCTCCCAACCTTTCATCCGATGATCCATCAAACGACATCGAAGTTACGGAAGACGATCCAGCTTTGACCGATTTAGAGGCGGATGCAGCAGATGCTGCGGAGCAAGAATACATTTATGGATTAGTTGCCGCTCACCACCCATCGATGCTGGATGTCAGGGACAACAACAACAACAACCACGACAACGACGATGATCTCAGCAACAACTTTCCCATTTTCCCTTCTCAACCCAGCCAGTTGATCCCAACTGCTCTTTCCACCCCTGCCAAGCGACAACATCCATCTTCTTCCTCGTCTCCTCAAATTCTTTCCGCTCCACCCACAGGGTTTGGCAACAACAAGACCAAAAAGTGAGTTGTTCTCTTCTCGGTATCTTTTCTCTGTGCTGATTCGAATTGATCCTAAGGGGTGATATCGATGATGTGATCGAGTTGCTTCGAGCAAGTATTGAGATTTTGAGCAAGATCCGTGGTAGGAACGGTTCGGAAAGGCAGAAGAGGCAGTTTATCCTTTGTTTCTCAGAACTTGCCGCTTTGTACATGGAGAAGTATGGGGAGAATTGAGTAGAGTTAATGCTTCGAGTGGTAGTTTTGGTTTGATTGGTGCTGCTTTGATATTAAGTGAGACTCCATATGCACTTATGTTACATGATTGATGATCAACTTGAATGCATTTGGCTATATAGCTTTGTTACTCCCATCATCAAATATGAATAAATTCATCATGAGCGTTGCAACTACTGTACTCGCGGGCTTGTTCATATCCCTTATGCCCCATTCTTCCGCGATTTGTTCACGCAGCCCGCGAATTTTTAGACCCTCGATATCAATACGATATGAATGTATACATCCCTAAGTATCAGTTGGTCACATGCATACGACCTGTGCACTCGACTTTGCATACCATCAAGACGGATGAAGTTGAACCGTTGTGACAACATTACTCGCGTCAACCCATATCTTATCGGTTGGACCCTGAGATCCCGTAGATTTTATCTCCCACAGAATGATGGTATCCTTTGCATCACTTGTCAATCGCGCTCGCCATTTTACTCAATCTCAGAACTAGTCTCACCCGCTTCTGAGGTCACATGGATAAGAGACTTCCGTCAAGGTGAGGTCGGATGAGAGACTATGCATATTGTAAAAGCAACTTTGTCGCCGATAACCCCCCGCCTCACCCAAATCTGGACCCTGACTTTCCACAGATTTATGTCCTACACCCCCGCCTCTATACATATCCGTTAAAAGTCGTCTGTTTATTCGCGTTCGCCATTTTTTCGCCGCACTCTTTGCTGCGCATGTGAGTATATGCATGCAGAAGGATCTCGAGGTGAGCTTGGGGGGTGCATGCGAGGGACTATGCGTACGGGATAGGAGAAGATAACTTTGGTCACCAGTACGCCGTTATCAGCTGGACCCTGAGGTTGCACAGATTTGATCTCCTACCACCGTCGCCTCTGTATACACAAATTTGCGTAGTCTTGATTGCGCGCTCGCGATTTTCTACCTGCCCTGTGAGCTGCTCATATGATTCTATGCATAGTGAAGATTATCAAGGTGAGGTCAGATTATGCATACAGAAGATGATGCATCCCGTATGTGAGAAGCAACAAGTCCACCAGTCTGCAATATGAACCCTGATATTCCACAGTTTTATCCCCTACACCCCGCCCTCTATATAAATGGGTAGATTGTATTCGTGTCCGCCAATTGTATATCGCGCTCGCGATTTTATTCACGCTCGTAACTGTTCATACGGGTACATGCGTGAGAGATACTGCCCAAGGTGAGGTTTAGCTATGCATACGTGTGACTATGCATGGGGTGTCAAGACAGATTGATCGCAACAAGTATCTGTGGGTACACCCAAAATTTGACCCTGAATTTCCACAGATTTATCTCCTACACCCCCCGCCTCTATATAATTGTTAGTTGTTGGTCGCGATTTGAGGCAGCAGTGACCGGGTGGACTTGTGGAACTCCGCATATGCTTGTGTAGCTGTGCGTGGGCAGGACACAACGGATCATGCATATCAATCTGCTACGAAGTTGGCCTGGTGAACTGACACTTGCTTTGTGCAGCTCGTCGTGGTTGACGGTACAAGCAATTAGCATTGGTTGTTGCGGTTCGCGTTAGAGGTTAGGGGGTTAGGATGGTTAGGGGGAGGGGGGCTTTTGTTAGCGGTGGGTTGGTGATGTCCAGGAGTCAGACGGGGGTTTCTTCGCCTGGAAACGACGCTTTTTTTTGTTTTCTTTTCAAAAAAAATTCCACAGATTTATCCCCTACACCTCCGAAGGAGTAATCCCGAGCGAGCGAAGCGAGCGAGGGACCTAGCCCCCTCGCTCCGCTCGGGGGCACCGGCGAACGAGCGTAGCGAGTGAGCCGGAACAAGGAGGGGGGGTCGACGCGACCGGAGGGAGCGGCGACGTTGGGCGAACAAGCGGAGCGAGTGAGCTTAGGTCTTTCTTCACGAGCGGAGCGAGTGGCGAGCGAAGCGAGCTGTGTTGGCGAACGAGCGGAGCGAGTGAGTTTAGTCTTTGTTACGAGCAGAGCGAGTGGTGGGGCGAACGAGCGGAGCGAGTGAGTAGGTCCTTGTTCGCTACGTTCTACACGACACTCTATACGACACTCTATACGACGTTCTGCACGACCTTCTTGACGACCTTGTCCACCAGCACAGCGAGTGGTGAGTGAGTTGTAGGGAAGGCGGGGCTGATGGGTTGAGGCGATGAGGGCCCTTTATGGGGGAAGCCTGAGTAGCGACTGTATGAAGCGGAGTATGACCTATCTAGGTGGAGTGGACGACAATACCCGGACGACGAGCGGGTAACGACGACACGACGACACGACGAGTGGCGGGTTGACTACGCTGGTCTGAGACGACTTGACTCTGAAGAGTTGTACTTGTAGTACACTCGGTACGCTCGTTAGCGTGGGGACAACCCGCACCGCGGTGGATAGAACTTAGGAGGCCATGGTAATTGGCACAATCCTCCAATTGCAACACTTGAACCCGAAATCCTGACTGAAGACCGAGCATGACAGATTGCCAACAGGTTTGCATAAAACGTTGTTACATGTGTAGCTCCCCTGGCAACGGTTTGCAAGCAAGACACCAAGCCGTCTAGAACAACCTCTGCACAGGCTCGATGATAGCTCCGGGCTGCATGACAACGAAATCAGCGTTGTTTCCTCGATTCGCCACAGCGTGAAGCTCCTCGCCCAACTCACCTTCTTGACAACCCTCGGCACCGTCTCTCTCTGATACCCAACTCTTGAGTTCCACTCGCTTCCCACCGGAGTTTGGAAACTCCTCTCGTACTGCTCTTTGCTCGTATACGGGTAAGGCAGATCCTTGATCAAGAACGCGCTGGCCTTCTTGTCCTTCTTCTCGGTGATGATAACGTTGGATCGGGTGAAATCTTTTCGTGTGGCAGGTTCAATACCGGCGGTCTTGATCAAGAATTTGGGGTTGACGTGCTTCTTCTTTCGTGTGCCTTTTCCAGACCATGAGCCCTGTTGGTAATGCGCAATAAAGATCAGTTGGGATTCGGACGCAAGAGGCATGTACGTCTCAGCACTCACCCATCCGGGAAGAGACGTATCCTCCACGGTCGGCGCATCAGCCTCGATTTGTCGTTGCTTCTCCTTCTCAAAGTCCTGCACGAGCGTACTTATCAGCATTGCAATTCACGCGCTTCGGTGTCATCGTGCGATACGCCAAACTCACCTCGACTACGTTGTCCCCCGCAAATGCCTCCGCGACGAGATCTCTTTGCTTGAAAGCCTTGACCCCGTTGACTGGCAACAACTCATCTTCGTCCTCTTCATCGCTCCCATCGACAACGGCCTGAGCCTTGGCCTTCCCGTTGCTCTTATTCTTGTTCTTCCCCGAGAGGTTCACTCCGTCCACTTCGATCTCCACTCTCTCGTCCTCTGCATCTGCCTCGCGACCCCTTGTAGCCTTTTTAAGCGCACGAGTAACTTTCTCCACCGCTTTGGCATTTTGTGATCCGACGAGAGCGTTTCGTTTTCGGGAAGGTCCAGCTGTGCCGGATGTGGCGACAAGCCACGGGTTGTGGTCCAGTACCGGGTCTGACAAGGGAGGAGTAGATTCTCGGACAGATTGCGATAAAGCTGATCGTCGGACGGGCTTGGTAGCGGGTTCGGCCGTCTCTTCCGCTTGGGATGTGGAAGCCTGGAAAAGACGGTCAGCTAGTGTATCTAATGAAGCAAAAGCTAAATCGATACCCACCCCCGGAGTAGGTCCTGAGAAGACCATTCTGCCTTCGTTTCCACCCACGCGCATCATGGCTGGTCCCTCCTCTTCATCGTCACTGTCCTCATCCTCATCATCCGACCCTTTCGCTCCCCCGAACATCTCAATGTCCCGTCTCAGATCCGCCTCTTCCTCCGCTACTTGCTTCATCTTCCTTTCTTGCGCCTTCTGCATGAATGCCATTTGCGACAGACCCTTTCCTCCCTTTGCACGTTCCGCCTCTTCTGCTTGAGCAGCATTGAGAGCAGCAAGTTGATCGAATGCACGCGATTTCAAGACATCTTCGTCGTCATCTTCGTCCTCCTCCGATTCGGATTCCGAGTCTGAGCCTTCACCTTGGCCCATGATCTTCCGCGTGAGTTTCTCCTTAAGATCGAGCATATCCTCCTTCGCCTTTCGACGATCCTCCAACTCTCCAGCATCACCTCCGATATCCCTAGCCCATCGACCTGACTTGGCACCATGTCGCAAGGTAGCTCTCTCCCTCGCTCGTTCTCGCTCTAGCTTCTCCCTCTCCTCTTCCGCTTTCTCCGGATCGAGCCTTTCCAAATCTTCAAGACTGACTCCAGCGTTCTCTTTCGCAGCACGCTTTCGAGCTAATTTTCGGAATGTCTTGCTCTTGATCTTGGCGACTCGCTTCGCTTTCGCCTCAGCTCGGAACAGCAGTTCTCTTTGATATCGCAGTTGCGTTCGTCGTTCCTTGATCTCCTCGAGACTCAATTCCTGTGCCTCCAAAGCTAGATCCTCCTTCTCAGTCAAGTTCTTCTCGGTCAGATTCGCACGGTTGAGCAGGGCTGTGACCGCAGACTCGAGCTTGTTTTCGGGCTTGAACCCAGCAAGTACCTCGTTACCGCTCTTGACACCTCCTCTTTCCTTGGCTTGGAGGGGGAAAGACAGGTGTTCGGCTTCTTTCACACGTTTCATGACGCCGGCCCATTTCTGTCCCTCTTCTTTCGTCTTCTCGTAGGCCGCTTCTCGATCGAGACGTTCTTGCACGACAGTTGGTAATGGCGCTGGGACAAGACCTTGCTTGAGGATGGAAGCGGATGACTTCTTGTCGGACTTCCCGGGTAGAAGAGCGGAAGCGCCGGACAAGGAGGGGTGAATAAGAGAGGACATGTCGAGTTTTTGGTCTGTAGCACGATGATCAGCATATGCGCATGTTCGCCTCGTATGTCAAAGACTCACTGCTTCGCAAAGCCATATCACCGCCATCCTTCAGCCCAGGACCAGAAACAACGGGCAAGACCCTTCTCTTCTTGGAGGGATCTTCTACAACCTCCTCATCTCCAGCTTTTCGTTTCTTATCGGCCGAGGCGAGCTGATCGACGAAAGCGTCCAGGTCGGCGAGTGTGTCTGGATCCTCGTCGTCGGACAGGTCAGAAGGGAGCTCAACATCGCTGCCGTCTTGATCGTCGTCCTCATCGTCATCCTCATCGTCATCCTCGTCGTCATCCTCCTCCTCATCGTCGTCTTCGTCCTCATCGCCTTCAATGGAAATGTCTTCGTCGTCCTCGTCCTCTTCTTCGTCTTCAGACAGAACAGCTTGTTTCCCTTTTCCATCCGCTTTGGGGTCTCTTTCCTCGTCGCTCTCATCAAGATTGACAGTCAACGGTTTGGCCGGCTGTTCAGATCATCATCGAAGTCAGCGGCCAACCCTACTCGACCTCCCGTCCCGTCGACTCACCTTGCGAACGACCTCCTTCGCCTTGCTCTTCCCCTTCTTCCCCTTGCCCTTGTCCAGATCTCTGAACACATCTCCCCATCGTTCCTCATCGCTTCCCTCACTTCCCCAGGCTTCATCACTGTCGACATCACTATCGTCGCTTTCCTCCACCTTGTTCAGATTCTCATCGTCCGCGATCATCATCGCCAGCTTTTGGACTCGCTTTTGCATATCCTCATCATCACTATCGTCATCGTCATGCTGACCACGTCGAGAAGGTCCTACTTCAGCCAATTCCTCCTTTGTGAGGGAGTTTTGGACGGCACCCGTTCGATGTCGTTTCGGAAGGGAAGGGAGATAGGTGTAGGCGTTGGAAGGATCGAGTTTTCGAGCGGGTTTGGGTTTCGGTTTCGATTTTGCCGAAGATGAAGTGGAAGCGGAGAAGGGGGCAGATGATTTACGTGCCATGTTGGAGTGTGTGGGATTGTGCTCCCTCCGATGCTACTTCTCAAGCTTTAGTACAAGATAGGTTGAACTTTTGTACAAAGTCGTCAGCAAAAAGTTGTAACGCTCGGTGGAGGCGACCAAAGATAACTTAAGCTGAAATCTCGAACCGGTTTATCAACAACCCCTATCGGGGAACTTAATTGCCACGTCACACGACATCCCATCGGGTGCCACAATCCGTCTTTTGACAACTCCCGCGGCGATTCGGAAACCTCCCTCTGCTTCGTCGCTCTCTCTTGCTTGCTTGCTCTCGTTCACTGGGTCTTCCTATACGTATTTCACAAGCATCAGAATTAGACGGCTGCTTCTCCTTTAACCAAAACCTTTGTAAGTCAACCTGCCTCGACTGCTATATCTGCGACCAGGCCCTTGCTCATACCATCAACTTTTTTGCAGCCCCAAAAGATGTTCGCTTCCCGACTTTCCCCCGCTCTCCGAGCTTTGCCCCGTCAAGCTTCGGCCCTTCGAATGGCCCGACGAGGATATGCTGAGGCTGCTGCCCCTGCTGCTGATGGAAAGTTGAAATTGAGCTTGGTCCTTCCTCATCAGGTGGGTGTTCCGTGAGCATGTTTAGCGGGACAATGCTTATTTTGTCCTTATTTGTGTCTTCTTAACCGCCCTTACCGATTATCCCACATTCACTTCCATCGTCAATAATGATCATCAATTACTCATAACCATCGGATCTTCCGTCCGCGCAACACCCATCCATACCTCGCAGTCCCTCTACTCATCCGCCGGCGTCATCCAGGTCAACATCCCCGCCGCTACCGGTGACATGGGTATCCTCGCCAACCACGTCCCTTCCGTCGAGGCTCTCCGAGCTGGTGTGATTGAGGTCATCGAGGAGAACGGTCAACCCGGCAAGAAGTGGTTCGGTGAGTTTGCGGGAGATGTGGGGGTGGTATTTGGAGAAACGTCTGGATGAAGCGCATGTAGAGAAAGATAGAGGTTGAGGAAGCATGCGGACGGTGTGGAGAAGTAATGCCAAGAAACAAACAAGCATCCATTGGCAAAAGGAGAAAGTAGAGGAGACGGCCGGGTGGAAACAGTTCCCGTGCGAACAGTCATGCCTGCAAAGGATGTGGGCGCTATGGAAGAGGGGCGAGCAGTATTGGAGGGCGGGGGGGGCTCTCGCGTTTGTGGATCTCAACATGGGATTGTAGCTGACACTATATCTCCAGTCTCTTCTGGTTTCGCTACCGTTCACAGCAACAACACCCTCACCGTCAACGCCGTCGAGGCTTACACTCTTGACAGTTTCTCCCCCGAGGTCAGTACCACATACGATTTATGGACGTCGTGTACAAATGCTGACGAGTTTTATTTTCACTTCTTTCACTTCCGAACCTAAACCTGTCGCGTCAAATCCAATCACTACTCTATGTCGTCGCCCCTCATCCCCACAGAACATCCGATCCGCTCTCGCCGACGCCAACCGAGTTCTCGGCTCTTCCGCCCCCGAATCCGAAAAGGCCGAGGCCCGGGTTGAGGTCGAGGTATTCGAGGGTCTCCAAGCTGCTCTTAACAAGTAGAAGGGGTTTGGTCGGAAGATAGGAACGAGAGTGTAAAGCATGAAAATGAATGACCTGCATTGCAGCCACGAAGCACCTGTTTTGGAACGTCGTTGTGATTGCTGGGAAGGCTGGGAAATGGATTCAGCTGGATAAAGTCAGAAGGCGGTCTGAGTGTACTGATGCAGTCTCCAGTGGTGCATTTGTGGCGAGTACAACCGATGAAGTATCTCTTCCTACATTCCTCAGACCTTTCGCTTCCCACCCGTACTCCCAAATGTCGCCTTTTTCACCCCAAGCTTACCCGTCACCTTCCTCTGTCCCTCCTGCCTCCCCGACCCCGACGACGCAATTGTTGTCGTTGCACTCGCAGGCAATAACAAAGCCGGAAGTTGATCCAACCATCGCTTCGCGCTTTCTCCTCTCCTATTCGCTTGAGCTTCCAAGAACAACTTGTGATTCGCAGATTGTATATCCGGGAACAGCTGAACCGGCGCCTTCCTGCCTATCGCCAAGTCTTTTTCCTCGTTCTCCTCCTCGAGAAGGGGTGTGCCCAACTTCCCACCTCCCGTCTTCTCGAGTAGTTCGTTGATATCCAGCGATTCTCCTGCTGGGATACAATGCGGATGACTTGGCGTTTCACATGTCAAAAACACCTCTTTCCTCAAAACATGATCCACATCAACCGCTGAGAAGAACGTTATACCCTGAGGCATATCGTCCATCCCTAAATTATAACAGAACAAAGCTCTCGTCCACGCGTTGGCGATCTGTAATGCGAGAGCTGTACGATATCGATCTTCCTCTTTCGCCAGGTATCGAACTTCGTCATGAACGGAAATCAGATACCTAGCTTTGATATCGTACTTCTCGAGCAGGTATTCCATGGAGACGATCAACAGGTGAAGATAATCCACACCGGAAGATTGAACGACCCAATTCACCCTTGAAGGGAGATACGAAGACCCTTCTTCGAGATATGTTTTTCGCAATGCTCGAGTGACACCACATCCCAATGCCGGTGTCGTGGGTCGCTCGTCCAACGCAATCGCTTCGAGGGTATTGAACAGATAGCTCTCCGATCCACCATGCCACAACGAAGAGACCTTTGCAGGACCGAGGTTCTTGCTTCGTGTCGATTTCGAACCTTTTGTTGCCCTATAGAGGTTATCTGCTAATTTCCCCGCGGCTTCTTTCGTCAATTTCGAATCGCCTTGAAGTAAAAGCTGAACAGCATGTTTTTTCCCCGCTCCATAGATACGGGAATAGTTGAACACTTTCGCAGCGTCTCGGGATATACCCAAGATACTAGCTGTTTTTGAGTGCAGATCCGTTCCTGCAGACTTGGTACCTTCCAAAGTCATCCATCCGATCGCCGTCGCTCCATGCATGCCGAATTGCGAATCACCCATCACACTCGAAATCCAAAGTTCTTCCGAATCGACATCCGCTCCGACAATCGAATACCCCGGCGGAGCACGAACCATCGCTTTCAATTCCGAACCAACTCGATTCTTCTTCGCATTCGAAGCTGTCAACCAAGTCGCTTCGACAGCTCGACGAGTGACCGTTCCCATTGTGATCACCTGGGGTAAGATCATTCCCGACGACCCATCACCCCGATACACGACCATCTGATCCATGATCCTTTCTCGACTACTGATCCAGTAACTGCAAAACGCGTTCATGTTGGTAGCGTCCGTCGCCGCTTTCGCTGCGACATCGTCGCCACTCTCCGCAGCCGCCGAAGCGAGTTCTCCGGATTCGATCGCTTTGACGAACGACTTGGACAGCGGGTTTCCAACATTCTTCCCTTCGCCGTCTTTATGTGGTAAGCGGAAGTAAAAGTGTTCTCTGTCCTCGTCGAATACCGCATCCGGTCCGATATTGTCAAATTTGACCGGCGTCCCTCGCACTTCCAGCATCGCTGTGCCTTCGGAGTGCACCACGTCCCTCGGCATACGATAGAGCCACTTATGCATCCGGCTGTAGACCAGAGGGTATCCCTGCCATTGTAGCCGGAGAAGCAGAGGCGCAACCGATTTCTTGCACGTCAGATCGAGTTCGCCAGCGGGTAGTCGAGTGGGTGGACCGGTGAGATCCCAGTACCATTTGGGCCATGTGCCGTGGTCAACCTTGTTCGACTTGGACTTTGGCCTGGAAGGGGAGAAGGAGGGTGGAGCGTGAGGGGTGTCCAATGCTTCTAGAAGGTAAGCAACGATTCTCTCGAAAAGTTGGGGATTACTTACGGTTATTCGAAACCGCCCAGTCAAGCTGCCGACCCCACGGATTGTCCTCGCCCAAAGCCTTCAACTCCTCAGCACAATCCATGAGCTTCTCCGCCAACCCAGTCAGATCAGAGGCGAGTGCCGCCTTCAACACCTCCGGATACGGACTTGTCAAGTCCCCCTTGTTGACAAGCGGCTTGATCGACGGTCCAACCAGTTTCGTCTTCCGCGAGCTTCCCGTCGGGGCGATGCGAAAGAATGCGCACTTCTCTTCGAAGCATTCCAACCGCTTATCCTTCGATCCACTCAGCTCGATAGGTGAACCGTGAACGTCGATGTAATCGGTGAGGTGGTCGTGTGGAACCATGAAACACCAATAGTGCTCGGACGAGTAAGCCACCGGGTGACCCTTGTATGATAGACGCAGAAGCAGGGGAAGGAGATGCCGTTGTGCTGTGTTCGAAGCAAGGATCGAGGGATTCTCCTTGATTTGGGCGAACCAGGATGGTACAGAGTCACCTTCCTCGTCGACGGCAGGAGTCTCCGCTTCATGTTGCACAACCGCTGGCGCTTGCGCTTCCGCTTCAGTGACCGCCGGATCGTCATCCGCCCACCTCGCCTTCTTGGGCGTCCAGTCCAGCTGCTCCGACCACGGATCTCCCTCTTTCAACCCCTCCGCCTTTGTCTTCTCCGCCAAGATCCTCAGCGCCTTCTTCACACCTTCATCCATCTTTCTATACGTTTCCTCTGCATTCTTCAGATACTCCTGCCAGCTCTCGTCGACGGGTAGGAACGAATTGCCCATTGACAAAACGCCTGAGAATGTCGCGGGGTGGGGACACGACTCGAGAAACAGCGGAAGGACCTTTTGATAGACATCATGAGTAATCTTGACGTCTTTTGCGCAGTAGGTGAGAAGGTCGTGCAGTTCCGAACGAATTTGCGAAGCATGTTTGACCGACTCGTCGCCGAATCGATCTCGGATAGATTTGTCAACTGGGATTCCACAATGCAGAGCTGCTACCTCAGCTAGCGAGTTCACCGAAGTCACATCCTGCCATCGGTTTTCCAGTGCTTCCGCCTCACTTTCGTTTGTTGTTCCCCACTCTTCCAGACTTTGTAGCATGTCATGATCGCCGTTCTCCTCCGCGATCTCTTGCAGTGCAGTGAGATGTTCTTGCTCCCTTTCAATCTTGGCCTTTTGATTCTTGCGATGTGCCATCCATGCCGGTCTTTGGACAGAAGTGATCCCCCGTGTAGCGACGTGCAACGACAGCGTGTCGAGCCATCGAGTGGCAGTCCGCTCCAGAGAGTACTCCTCGGAAACACGAGCTCGATCGTACCCTACGTTGTGACCGATCACGACTCGAGGCTCAGATCCTTTGAACATGGGAATCAGGTCGTGAGGATGGTACTGTGGCGTACGCGTTTCCCATGGAGGTGAGCTGTCGATGATGTCTTCTGCTGGTGGCGGTTCGAATATCGTCGGAGAGAGCCAGGAGTACCAAGCGGTCGGAGTGACAGCTGTCGCCATGACAGGATACGGCGAGAGCTTATACAAGACTTCGACGTCAAATGAGACGACCTGTTCCTCTCCCAGATCCTCGACTACTTCCGTCCTTCCATCTGAGTGATGTTTCGTCCATCCTGGTCTTCCCAGTTCCCACTTCTTCGGCATCTCAGGTAATGTCACACCTACAAACTCCTTTGCAATGGTCAAATACGGCTCAGCGGTGTTTTGTCCCAGAGCGTGAAAATGATCTCGGATATTAGCGCCTCGAAGCGAGGGCATTTCCATGTTGATCTCCTGTAACACGGCAGCCCCTTCGGGTGAGAGCGAGTTGTCCTTGAGATGTCGTTTGGAGATGTCAAGCAGCGATTTGGGCGGTTTGGGAAGGGATGGACCGGGGAATAGCTGAGAGT
The DNA here is from genome assembly GCF_008629635.2 of Kwoniella shandongensis. Lineage (NCBI taxonomy): Eukaryota > Fungi > Basidiomycota > Tremellomycetes > Tremellales > Cryptococcaceae > Kwoniella > Kwoniella shandongensis. The sequence continues at coordinate 259,220 of NC_089287.1, forward strand.
GGAGAGAAGGGGAGAGCATTTGCACACCGACGGGATTCCGCCGCAGACCTGTGAGGCGTCAGTGCTGGCCATCGCATCACCGCTCTTAGCATTCCGGACTCACCCTTGGCGTCTTTCGTGGGCTGTAAGACCGGTTCAGAGCTGTGGTTCCCTCCAGAAGGATCAATTCTCTCCTTGCCCCTCCTCGATATAAGCCGCCTGGGACCAGATCCAGATTCGACCAAAAGCTCCGGCAGATCGTCGTCCGTAGCGATACCTCTCCCTCCGCCATTCCTGGTCGTTATTCGCCGCAAGGCAGGCTCAGGCAGACGGTCTGGGATATCGGCATCGATTGCTCTTTCCTTGCCCTTTTTGGTTGGCTGTGCCGACACCTCGATCTTCTCTTTCGATGATGACGCTCGGGGTGTGTCGTGGTCGTCTTTGCCAAATGAGCTAGGATTCGATAGTGATGGGAGTTTGGTATTCCGTTGTCTCGTCTCTATATACACTGTCGTAATCAGCCGAGCTCGACTGTACATTCTATAATTTGGTAGACTAAGGCTGTACGCCGCTACTCACTCTTCTGCGACGCTCCCCCTTCCAGCCTAAGCGTCTTCTCTAGCTCTTTCGCAAGTTCATAATCTTCATACTCTGCTCTACGTCTCCCAGCCAAAGGTATCGGGATCGAGCTTTCTTCGTCATACGTCTTATCGCGCTTCGTCGCAACAGCAGAGCTAGCACCTTGCGATGAGTGAGTCGATGAGATCGATCGTGCGGGGAAGAGGAACGGTCGACATCGTATTCGATTGGGTCGGGTCAGTCGAGCGATGTCAATTGCTTTGACCATGACGCTAAGCAGGCCACCTAGACAGAATCGAGAGGACGCTACTAGTCGAATGTATTGGTTAGAAAGGGAGCAGAGAAGAGGTGAGAGAATCCTAGCTTGTCGATTAAAGATAGATGGAGGAACGATTGCGGGGTAATCTCAGTTACCGTAAATTTCGAATGTTGACACGTCTCGTCCTTCACTCGTCATCGTCATTGATATCCACATCTCTCTTCTTTCCTTCTTCCACTCTTCCATCTGCCACTTACTGATCAAGACAAAGAGAAAGACTCATACAGCATGGGTCTCTTCTCCATCTTCTCCAAGGTGAGTGCGCAGTCCACCGACCATCTACGATTTACTGACCATTGCACCTGTCCTTTGGTGACCCAGTCCTCGCCGCCAGACTACGAGACCCTCTTAGCCCGTCTCGCTACCGATATCGCCGAAGCCAAGACCCATCTCTCTGAGATCCGACTCCGCGAACGACGTTTCAGCTTACTTGTCAATGCTTATGGCGTCGCGCTCTGGGCGATATGGACGGGATTGTGGTGGGTCAACGGATTACCATTGGGGTTGATAGGTTTGAGTCATTACGATTTGGAAGGGAGGGTGATAGCCCTCGGTGGGATATTGGGAGGACCTGTTTTGTGAGCTACTTCCCACCCCCTCTTGGTGTACGAAGAGTCATAGCTCATCCTGTTTTATTGATATAGTATTTATCTGCTCAATCGCCTTGTCCATCTCTATTTCAAACGACAACGCACTCATGAAGGTTAGTTCAGAAACCCGCTTTTGTAACTGTGCACGTTCACTGACGTGCGTTGTCACACTACCAGAAACGCACCTGCGCCTACTCCTCACACAACAACGCAAACACCTCGAAGAGATCAAAAAAGCTACAAACTACGACTCTACTCGTAAACTGATCGAGCAATACGATGATCCCTCCGGTGGTGGTGGTGCTCGAGCGGGACCACCTGGATCACACCCCTCACCTCGTACGCCACAGAGAAGGATGCCGGACTCTCCTTCGCCTGCTGGAGCGGGAGGGAGGAACGTAGGATCACCTAGAGCACCTGGACATCTCGTTGGAGCTGGAGGAACCCCTGCGCGTGAGTCCACCTTGTACTTCTCAGTGTCAGAGTAAACGCTGATGAGAGGAGTACTTTGCCTTCGTAGCCATCCCGGGCTCTCCTGTACCTATACCGGAAGGACTATCGCCCGACCAAGCCGCAGCTTTGCAAATGCAGATACATGCCATCCAACCTGTCCTCCCCACACCCGAGAAGAGATGGTACGATCGTGTAGTAGATTCTATCCTCGGCGAGGATCCTTGTGAGTGATTGTGTTGCAATGGCTTTGGTAACCAGCGGCTGATGCAAATACCGTGATGCGTAGCCCAAGCCGCTCAAAGCAAGTATGCGTTGGTGTGTGGGGAATGTTTTAGACATAATGGATTGATTGGAAGCAAGTACGAGTGGGAGAGGATGCGTGAGTGCAGACTGCACCAACGATGGTCGATTACGAGCTGACAGATGCCTCTATTCCTTCAGAATGGATCTGTCCCAGTGAGTCTATTTACCACTACTTTATCCAGTCTTTTGTGCCCTTTGACTAAGGTCAAACTTAAACGAAACCGAGACTCGATGACTAACGCCGGCCCTGTACATACAGGATGCAACCATCTCAACCCACCACCCATATCGAAACTCCCTTCATCGCAACCATCTCTCCAATCCGAAGCTCAGCATTATCAATCTCCTTCTCCCGCTTCCCTACCCTCACCTGCACCTGCACCTGTCAAACGCGCCCCTACCGCTTCTCCACGAGCTAGACGTCAGATCGGTGGCGATAAAAGTACACCTCGATCGTCGAGATTGAGCAAAGAGGTATTTAGCGCTTCGTCAGAGGATGAGGATGATAATGAAGATGCGGACGAGTTGGATAGAGGGGATAAGATGGATGTGGATACGGAAGGGAAGTGAGCGGTTTCAGTGGAGAAAAGGATGATGTAGCGAGTACACATGGTACGATAATACGAGTAATGTCAATGATGATGTCGGAAGATGGTATCGCTCGTTCGTAGCAGTCTCAAGCCACGCTCGTAGGGGTTCAACGCAATAGCGAGGAACAGATCTGCATATCACACCGCACTCGCACTCATTCGTTCCAGGACCATTGCTACTGCTTACATATATGCATATTTGGGCATCTCACCCTCTTTGACATTGTTATCTGACCCTATGCGTGTGCCTTGCCAAACTATCCGTCTACAGTAGCAAATTCGTTTGCTTGCTTCTCCAATGTCCTATCAATCTATGCTACTACGCGATACGCTATCGCCCTTTCAGAGTCACCGTCCCACTGGATGACGAACCCGTCTTGACTAATCCTGGTCGTTTCACAGCTCTCAACGCCGGGCTTTTCAGACTCGTCCCGTTCGAAAGTGATTTCGACCGTCTCCCTCTTCCAGCTTTCGTCGTCGTCGTTGTTGTCTCTTCATCATCATCATTTTCCTCATCCTCCTCCTCATCCTCCTCGTCACCTTCTTCTTGTTCTCCCTCATCACCACCTTCTACATCCATGTCTTCATCTTCCTCTCCTTCTTCAGGCTCCCCATCAAATTCTTCATCTTCTCCTTTCCTCCAATCAAACTCTAATAGATCTACTACGTCTACATCACCCTCTTCATCCCCCGAACCCGATCTCAACCTCCCAATCTCGTCTCTCAGCTTTTCGATATAATCATCCCTCCTCTCCACTCTCTCTTTCAACTTCTCAATGTACTCGTTACCGAATCTCAACAAGGCGACTTTACTAACTCCTCTATTGGGATTATCATCAGGTACCAACGAACTCTTCGGTAACAATCTCGGCGCTGAAGATCCAGGAATCGGTTCACCCGTCTCAGCATCGAGAGCTTCGGTATTGATCGGCGGGAGGAGTAATCGCAATTCGTCGAAACCAGCTTTGAGCGAATCACGCCGTTTCTGTTCAGCAGCTTTGTGTGAGGTTTTTCGGGTCTCCGGTTCGGTAGGTTGTGATGCGGCTGCGGCAGCTGCGGCGGCTGCTTTGGTGGCTAGAAACGAATGGTCAGCCACGGATCCCTTAATGATTGCAGCCTCCTTTCCACTCACCAGCTCGAACACCCACTCCTCCCTGCGGTCGAATCGCTAGAGCCCTTTTACCAGCCACACCGCCTGCTGAGACCGTCTTGTTTCCTGCACCTTTCCTCGCACCTCCTCCGTTCACGCTTGCATTCGTCGCGGGCGCAACAGTTTGCTTCGCCTTTACTGCTCTCCCTCCTGCTCCTGACCCGCTCGGTCGTCTCGCAGCGGACGGTTGAGATGGAGGTGGCGGGACAGCACCATATTGATTTATCCCTTCTCTATCTCCCTGATACGCAAGGTCGGCAGAACCCGGACCTGAACCCGCTCCCGTCCCCGGACCAAGATTCATCAGACTAGCTGGTGTTATTGGAGTAACACCTTTTCTGCTTTTCACATTCCCGTTAGGTACAGGTGGTGGAGGCATGATATGGCTCAGGTCGACTGGGGACGGAGTTGACGTGGTCGAATTCGACATGTTACTGGTAAATTGTCGGTGCTCGATCGCCGAAGGGGGTAAATAGCCAACTCCCATACCGGGGGCCGCCGAGTGGTACTTTTGCACGTTGGGTGATGTAGGCACGGAGAAGTTCCCGTTACCGTTCCCCGTTGTTGATGCGTTGCGATTGTGTGAACGATGACCTGTCGGCTTCAGCATGGGTGACGGACGACTCTTCGAAGGTAGAGAATGTCGATGAGGACCGGGACCAGAGATGGGATTGAGTGAAGGTGAGGCGAGTATTGCGTTGTGCCCTGCCGTAGACGTGCTAGCCATAGATGGGGAGGTATATGCCGGCTGACTTAGATCCCCGTAAGGGTTGGATTGATTATTGTTCTCCATCATTCCGACTAACGCTCGAAGGTAATCTGGGTCGGCCAAATCACCACTATTCTGTGGACCCAGAGCCGGGGACAGTGTTTGTTGTGCACCGCCACTAGATCCGACAGGGTTGAGTGCGGGGGAAGATAAGGCACTGAGGGGATGAGGGGGTCGAGATGATTGTCCGTTGAAGGCGGGAGAAAAGTGTTGATGAGAATGACCCTGCGATCGATGCACCCTGTTCGTCGCTTCCAACGCTGGTGAAGTGAGTGGTGAGAAGATCCCTGGTGAAGGTGTAATACCAGGCGTAGTGGCAGGTCTGGATCCCGTTGACGAATGTCCGCTTGAAGGGATATGGGGCGATGTCGAAGCCGCGATAACAGCTGCAGCCGTCGCTTGCATTTCGAGCTGTTGTTGCTGAAGCGAAGCTAGCTGTTCCTGAAATTGCTTTTGCTGTTCTTGCAGCTGCTCGATTGGACTTTTCTTCAGCGACTGGGATTGAGAGTGGGATAACGAGTTGCGGTGGGAATGGGGTGAGAAAGCGACTTGGTTATTGGGTGAAGCATACGACGTAGAGGTGTGTTGGGAGAGCGCAGGGGAGAGGAGAGGCATGACATTGGGCTGGGGAGCGTTCGTTCAGCGTCACTATTCGTTCCAATGTGGGAAAACCACTCACGTCGTTCATGTCCATTCCTTGAGCTCGAGCAAACATCTCGAGATGCATAGGACTCATCAATTCCGGTCTTCCTTGTCCGCCTATCTCGCCGCTGGGCCCTAAGTAAGAACGGCGCGTCAGTTACGTTTCTTCACGCGAGATATCATAACTGACCAGGCGTTGGCATCCCGCCCGTAGTAGTCCGTCCTTGACCTTGCCATTTCGAGTTGCTGTCATTCATCTCCGGTTGATATTGCTGGTTCTGCATTTGACCAATCGATCCCGCTTGGCCATGTTGTTGTTGCAATTGCAAGGCTTGTCGCGCTTCTGGTGAAGAGAGGAACAGCTGTCCGAGAGGGAAGTTTGGATTGTTGATATCGAATCCGAGCGGCGATTGCATGTGGATCGCTTGCAACTGAGGTATGCCAGGAATCAGTCAGCTCATGTCGCATGCGAATGTGCTCGCGCTCACCTGCTGTTGTAAGAGGGCAGATTGAACAGCGTCGTACTCTTGTCTGGCGGCATATTCTTCCTCTTGACCTCGGCTCATAGCAGCTAGCATATCTTCCATCTGAGCCTCGTCTACATCCATTTGTTGTTGTTGTTGTTGTTGTTGTTGTTGATGACCAACACCTGTATCTTGGTTACTTCCCAATCGGTCTTCCGGGTATTGTTGACTTTGCCGCCGATCGTTAGCAGACTCGTGTGTTGCTGTAGATCTTCTTCCCCTTGTTGTTGTTGACGACGAAGTGGATGCAGATGGTCCTGAAGATTCCGCACCGTGATCCCGTTGTGACCCTTCCATACCCAATGAATCGTGTTGCGGAGAGGTCACATTGTTCATGCCCGTCAACGCGAGAAAGTCCAATGAGAACAGATCGGAATCATGTCCTTGAGTGTAGGAAGAGGACGACGGTGGTGATACCGCAGTAGCACTGGACGAAGAGGCGGTGGTCGTCTCCATGACTCCTGGTGCTGGTGGTGGTGGTGTCGTACTAGCAAAGAAGACAGCTTCGATGCGTTGTCCTGAGATGAACGTGTGTGGGCTTGTACGCTTGTTGCGGATGTGGTGATCACCGTCTTCGTGGATGGGTCATTGTGAGAGTGTATATCGAAGTTGTCTTCAGAGTGTGTTTTTCGATAGCGTTGTCAGTTGTGAAATATAATTATACGAGAACTGTCTCTCTATTGATACAAGTAATTATAGCACTCTTTCAGAATAATAGTTCAGTATTGAATAATGTCCACTACAACTGAACTTTACGGTAACCATCATTGCTGCACCTCCGGGATCAACAATGATTTACCCAATTTGGTAATATGGATGATACGATTAGATGAAACCCGGTCTGCACCTGGTCGTGTGCACGTTCGTGAGAAACGAAAGATTGGATTGGTCCATTAGAGACAAAAGATATGCATACTACTACTGATATCATTCCACATGTATCATGGAGTCGTGTGAGTCAAGAGTCGCGCGCCTCTTCATAGACCATCTACCAACCCTGCATTGCGCCTCCATTCCCTGGCGAGATAGCCATGCCCGAAGTATATAATCAAGTGATGGTGGTATCGTTGTCCGAAGATTGAGTCCGATGGGACTGCCTCGTTGTGCAAAGGAGAACTTTACCTCCGAACGTCTTGATCAGTGCGGCGAACAGCATGTTCTAGTGTTCTGCTGAAAGCGCACACTGTTGTTGCCAAGATTTAGGTGTAGAGGGGTGATGATAACAGACAGACCTCGCTTCACTCCATGGGCTTGTTTCAGATTTGCTTCCGATCATCTTCTGTCGTCATCACTTGCGACGATTTGTACTCGATAACACAGCTACTCACCCGTATCAATAACAATCAATATCGGAAAGACCAATAGTCACTGAATTGTCTAAGGCGTGCACCGTCCCTTCTCGGAGACTGTATCTTGTGTTCCCGTGCCGCCGAGTCAACCTGCGACCGACACCATGTCTACGTCCTCTACGTCGAACCTCGCCTCCACACGTCTCTGTGAGAACGCCGACATCCTCCAATCCATCTTCTCGTATCTATCCGACTCGCCCGGCACGCTTTTCTCGTGTCTTCTGGTCTGTCGATCATTCTTCCACCCTTCCGCATCAGTTCTATATCGAACTATCTCCATCGGCTCTGACTCATCATCGAGTTCAAGTGGAAGTTCGGGTCGGAACCGGGACATATTCATCGGTTCAACACGACCTGGCTCGTACTCGTACTCGTCTTTAGGAGACGAGTATTGCAAAAACACATTACTCTCCTACGTTAGGGAATGTACGATCTCAATACACGGTATAAACGAATGTCCTTTCGTACAACATTATATTCAACCTCTCCCGCATCTCCACACCCTATACTTGGCAGGTGGTCGACGACCTAAAAATCTCGATAGGGAAGATATTTGTTCCGACGATAAATGTCAGTTTGTCCAAAAAGTATGTCATCTCTCAACGAAGAAAGTCATCATACGACAATTGGATATCTCAAAAGTGTTATCTCGGATGGAAGCGGTAGAAGAGGTAGTTTGGAAATTACGTCCGTGCCAATTACCTCTTTTCCTAGCTCTCGTCGACGACGATGAGGATGGAGAGAAATACCAATGGCCATATCAATTCGAAAACAACATCAGTCCGACTATCAGATCGCTCAGACTTGTTTGGTGGGACGAAAGACATTCTTTCAGGATAGAAGGATATCAGTCTACTCCATCGGATCAGACGAGATGGTCGCGATATGGTCAATTCGGTCCGATACAGATGAAAGGTTGTACTTATTGCGATCAAGCTGGTTGCGTGAGGTATTCCCCTCATGCAGCGGTACAATTGCCAGCTCTGATGAGCAAATTAGGAGAGGAAACGGAGATTGGCAAGGTGGAGGTGTACAACGTGGAAAAGACGGCCGGGGAACAATGGTTCAATGGACGGATCGGTGTGGAAGAGGTCAAAGAGAGGATGGAGCGAGCGTTCCTCGAGGGAAGAACGAGAAGACGTAACAGAGAGAAACGACAATTGGCGAATAACAACGATATCGAACAAGGTCAATTTCGCTTCACAACTATAGTGGACGACCACGACGCAGTCACGTTCCACTCTGCGGAAGAATATTTTTCGTCACACAGAGACGAGATTGACGCTCCCGAACTACCGTATTGGCAAAACAAAATCGGTCCTTCCGAACGATGGCTCAAACTTCGTGACGAAGCGATAGAAGTGACAGGTCACGCAGAGGGCGATAAAGAGTATTTTGGAGATTGGTCAGCCGAGGAGCTGAGAGAACATATTGCCAGAATGAGGTTTTTCAACGAACGAGATAGGTTGGAGTCTCAGCGGGAGGCGGAGGCGCAGACGGTGGTGGGATTGTGAGCAGTGAATATGGTAGTTGGGACCAAATGTAGTTGTACGTTAAGGTGTTGTTGTAAAATACCGTTTCTTCATCATCATGAACAGATCTATATCACAACATACTCCTTGCAAGGTGGAACGCTTCGTCTCGCCTCGAGACAGCACACCGCTCCCAGCTCCCTCCCCACAATTACGTCACGACTCACCCTCGCTCTCGCTCCCACTCCCCTCACTCCCACTGCCACTATCACTATCACTGCCACTGCCACTGCCACTGCTACCTCCTCCTGTGATCTTCTTGATCATCGCCTTCAGCTTTTTATTCTCCACTTCGAACTTTTCCAATCTCTCCATCGTCTGCATCATCTGCGACTGCATCTCACCCTTCTCTATCTTCGACTTCATCCTCGTGTCCTTGAGATTCCTATTCCCCTCTGCCACCTTGTTCAGCCAATACCAGTCTCTCGGGTCGTCTTCTTCTGGAGGAGCCTTATCCCACTTTACGCTTCCCTTGGGTGAGATACTTCTGTCTTCGAATTTGTGGCGTGACATGGCTGATCTGGTCGGTCTACTGCTGGTTCTACCTCGGGATGATGGTGATGACGACACGGGTGATGATGCAGTAGAGGCAGTAGTGGAGCTCATGTTGTGGTGGTGGTGGTGGTGGTGGTGGTGGTGGTGGTGGTGTGGTGAAGTATGTCAAACGGGAACAACGACGAGAGTTCGAAGACCCCATATATAGTATCACCTCTGATGGACTAGACACATCCTTTCTGCCACCACGCAATCAAAGGAATTACAAACAGGCATTCATGTGCATCGATGCAAGACACAAAACCCCTCACTGCACAACTGCGTGCGCTACAATACTTTCTCTTTCACTGTTCTTCTTCTTCAATTAAACTTCTTTCACTACAATTCTCCCCATCTAAGCCCTGTTCTCGTTACCCAAGTCCTTGCATGCCTCCTTGACACGCTCGACGAGGGTCTTTTCACCTTCTCGGACCCAGACTCGGGGGTCGTAGTTCTTCTTGTTGGGCTTGTCGGGTCCATCGGGGTTACCGACCTGGGTCATGAGGTAGTCCTTCTTCTTGAGGACAAAGTCTCGGACACCGGAGAGGTAGGCCCACTGGATAGTTATTCAAAAGTCAGCCAACACCTCCTAACCAGTAACGTGTGCATCTACTCACCTGAGTGTCGGTGTCAACGTTCATCTTCACAACACCGTTGACGACAGCCTCTCGGATCTCGTCCTTGGTAGAACCGGAACCACCGTGGAAGACAAGGTACCTGTTACAGTGTCAGCAAACAGTCAAACTGATGCGGAACAAAAACAAGAACAAGATGTGACACCAATATGACACCTCCTTCCCCACGGCCCACACCTTCCACGACCTCTCAAAAGGAGACAGTCGTGGGGTACAGTGCTCGCACCAGAACAAACTGAAACGACATTAAAGGGTAGAAGAAGCAGGCTCTAAATGTGGTGTGGTAAAACATTACTCTGCGCTGACCTGATCGCCTCGACATCTCATTGAAGGAGAGCCGGGCACTGTCTATGTTGGGTAGCGGGTGGGAAGGGGGAATGGGGAGAAAGATAGAGTAACCGCAAAGAAAAAAGGAGACACTCACAAAGGCTTGTCACCCTCCTTGCCGGCGGTCTTCTCAGCAGCGTAAGCCTGGTGCTTGCCCAAAAGCTCGGGTCGGAGCTTGACGTTTCCGGGCTTGTAGACACCGTGGACGTTACCGAAACCAGCGGCGATGGAGAAGTTGGGGGAGATGGGGGCAAGAGCAGAGTAGACGTCGAAGATGTCCTCGGGTTGAGTGTAAAGAGAGTTGTTGTCGACACCAGTGTTGTCGACACCGTCCTCCTCACCACCGGTGATACCGATCTCCATCTCGAGGAATTCTGATGTTTTGTTTCAGCTTCGTACGCCTTGAAATGCGCTTGAATTCCAACTCACGGTTCATCTTGGCCATTCGCTGGAAGTAGTGGACACACTCCTTGATGTTGTCCTCCTTGGACTCCTCGGACAAGTCGAGCATGTGAGAGCTGGCGGATAAACGTCAGGGGCGTTTATGGTTGCGGCGACTAGTGCTACTCACGAGAAGAGAGGGACACCGTGCTCCTTGTAGTAAGCCTCGTCGGCCTCGAGCATACCATCGAACCAAGGGAGGAGCTTCTTGGCGCAGTGGTCAGAGTGGAGAACGACGGGGCTGAAGGTCAAGTTAAGTCAGACAAGGATAACCGCTTTCGAATGCGAATACACTTACATGCCGTATGCGGGAGCGATACTTCGGATGAAGTGGGCAGCGGCAGTGGCACCGGCGATGGAAGCCTCTTGGTTGCCGTTGGCAAGGCCTTTACCGGCGAAGAAAGCGGCACCACCTTGGGAGACCTGGAGGATGATGGGAGACTTGATGTCACGGGCGGCCTCGAGGACAGCGTTCACGACTGATGAAGAGGTGACGTTCTAAAATGCCAATAGGTTGTAAGCGAATGAGTGACGTCAGGTGATAAGGGTCAATTGAGACTCACGATAGCCTATATTTTTGTTAAGCAGCAGGAGAGAGGGCAGGATGTCAGTTTCTGTGAGAACCTTTGCGATAATTTGGGGTATAACGTACGGGGATAGCGAACTGAAGGGGAGCAAAAATCGTCAGCTTTTGTGTTCAGGGTAAATGAATGACAATACCGGCGGCTATGAGAATCTTTCTCGTTTGACGGAGTCAAATGACAACGTGGAATGTGCGGGAATGAAGGCTCACCTTGTTGTCCTTGGCATATTGGAAGAGTTTTCGGGTGTCGTCACCAGAGAGGACACCGGCCTGTGAAGAGGATTGTCAGTGATCTTGTCGTCTCCAGATACGAGGTGGATGAAACCTCTGAGAAGCGGGAAGAATGTCGTGGATCAACTCACGGGAACAACAGAGAGAGCACCTTTAGACATTGTGTGTGTGGTAGTTGTGTAATCTAATGAGGAGAAAGAGAGTGTGAGCTGTCGGACGTAGCTGGTTTGCAATTGTCGTTCTGGACTTACAAGTGTGTGTTTTGTTATAGATCAAAGAGAAAGTTGAAGAAAGAGAAGAAGATGGAAACAAACGTTCGGATGAGTTCGTTAAGAGCCAAGGTTGGGGAGTGGATAGCGACGGGGCGTCATACGTCAGAAAAACAAAGTGCCGTTTACCCTTTTCCGTTGTAACAGCCCACTTACCATCCCTTACTTATCCGTGTCACTCACTTTGAATGTGGGGTCCCTCAATTTGGGCAAGCTACAAGTGAGTGGATACCGAGTAACACCGAAATGCCGATTACACTCAACCAGTGGCCCGGCCCGGTAGGATGCGATCAGGATTCCCTCCACCTCCACTCTGTGTGTCCGGACGGGAAGGAGATGGAATGGAAATAGGCCGGAGGTGATCATTGGAATCTTGTAAGTTAATCAACGCAAAACGATACTATATCATGCATGACGATGTAAAATGTACGCCATCGAGCCGAGTTCAGCCCATGAGGGTTACTTTACAACTTGATCAGCTGATGTCCGTTAGATCTGGAATTGAGGTACATCACACACACACGCCCAAGTTACGATAAGCAAATACGCCGAGACTATTGAAATGTACCGTTTTAGACCTAGTTGGTCTTGGAGGGGGCCGAACGGGCCGGAAAGCTTGTCCATCGTCGCTGATTGAGCTCTGAGCAGAAGTTGAGAGGGGGCTTAGAGTGTGCGGAGTGGAGACGAGGTCAGACAGCCAGAGTAGACATATATAAGCTGGCCTCGCGAGGGGAGACTGTCTGTCTTTTCCCCACCAAATAGTCATCGACAATCGACCAGTTGCACTCGATCCACCAAAATGAAACTTCTCTCTGTCCTAGTAGGAGGTTTGACCTCTCTCAACCTCGTACTCGGTGCTACTGGCTACACCCATAGCGAGCGCTCCCACCCTGCTCCTCGACGACGATGGACCTCGACCAACCCCTACGTCAAAGTAGAAGGGTCGACCTGTACCGTCAAGGTAAGTGCTCTGCGAGCGACGAATGTGGCACTTGTCTGACTCTGTTTAACCATCTTTGTAGCCCATGGGTGGTGGTCGAGATGATGGACCCAACCTTCTCTACGCTTTCGAGCTTTGTGGATCGTACGCCCTCATCGATCTTCCGGGTTACTACACGGTCAACACCGTGCTCACTACCGACCTCCACAATGTCGAGATCAGACTCTCAGGAGCGATCAGTTACGTCCCCGATATCGCTTACTGGTCTCCTGCCTCGATCTACTTGACCTACGTGAGTCGTCTCAAGTGTCAGTACATGTTGCACATGTCCACTGACTGTGCATGGTGCTCTCTTATAGCAAAACGCCACTACTTATTGGTTCTTGAAGTGAATCAAACTCCACTATGACCTGGACATAAGCTGATACCGACTTACAGGGGTGACGGTGTTACTCTTCACGGAGGCGGTACGATCGACGCCAACGGTCAGAGTGAGTGGTTGATTTGACTTTCACACTTGAGTCAAACCCATAGAGGATCTCTCGCCTTCTATCACACCTGAATTTAGCCACACTGCATCGGCCCCGCTGACAAAGCACAGCTTGGTGGGACTACTTTGCCCAGGTCAAGACCAAAGGTGTGGCTGGAGGCTCTACCCGAGTGTTCGCTCGACCTATCCCTCTTACAGTTGGTAACGCCACCAATGTCAAGATTGATGATATCAGCGTCATCAACTCTCCCTTCTGGCACAAGTGAGTGTTCTACATCCGAATCATAATCTGAAGCCATGACGACCTTTAGTCTTCTGGCCCTCGCCCTGTGTACTTATCCCTTGGACTGAACAGACTGACACTCTGCTCTTCTGTTCAGCTTCGTATACAACTCTACCGACGTGACATACTCGAATATTCAGATTCACTCCAAATCGTCCAACGCTTCTGCTCCTGCTGCCAACTCAGACGGATGGGATATCTACCGTTCTAGCTATGTCACAATTAGGGACTCGAACGTCCAGAACGGTGATGATTGGTGAGTCGTCGTAGTTCTTCAACCATCTATAGATGGACTAGCTAACATGTACGTGCTCAGTGTATCGTTCAAGCCCAACTCTACATACATGACTGTCGAGAATATGATCTGCAAGTGAGTCGCGGTGCCTTTTACAAGTTAAACTTGCGCTTTGCTGACTGGTCCACTCGTAGTGGTTCTCACGGTATTTCAGTCGGATCATTGGGTCAATACGCCGGTCAAAGTGAGTCCAACCCAACCACATCAGCAGTTTTAGAACACAAGCTGATCACAACCACACATTTCAGCCGATATCGTCGCAAACGTTTATGTGCGAAACATCTCCATGTCAAACGCTGAGAACGGAGCTCGTATCAAGGTCTTTGGAGGATCAAACGATACCAACTCCGTTTCGGGAGGTGGTAGTGGTTACGTCAGGAATGTGACATTCCAAGACTTTGTCAATGATAGTGAGTCATCATCGCACTTAGTCTCAGTCGTACCTGGTAAGATACTAACTGATGTGCTGTGTTGTGTAGACGTCGACAACCCTATCTACTTGACTCAATGTTACAGTTCTTCAGCTGAACAGTGAGTTCACCCCTCTCTTGCTCCTAATGAGACGCCGTGTTGACCTGTACCCACGCCCCACAGGTGTCAGAACTTCCCTTCGACTCGTGAGTTGCCTTTCAGGCTCTTGTGGATTTGACCAGAAGCTAACCGATCTCTCCCGTTGCGCAGTGTCAATTTCCGATGTGCACTTCATCAACATCTCAGGAACCGCCTCCGGTATCGTTCCCAACAACACCGTAGCGACACTTGAATGTTCTGCCGAATGCGTCGATATCACTTCTGAAGGTACTCAGCTCGCACCGAAGAACGGAACCGTTGGATCAGGTAAATATCTCTGCGCAAACTTGCAAGATGAGAGTACGCTCGATTTCAAGTGTACAGACGTTCCTATCACCAAGGGATAAGCAATTTGTCTGTTCTTCAGCAACTTGTTCTAGGTTTATTACCGAAAAAGGGGGATATGGAAAAGATGAGAATGTAAAAATAACTCAAGAAGAGTTAGTAGTAGTAGTATCGATAGTATAATATGAAAGGTCGAGTAAGAAAGAAGGAATTGTCGGAAACGATGCACTTATATTGTCTTATACATCTACACTGGCATATTCGTACATCCGCGTCTGTTATTAATGCCCGTTCAGGCCTTCCTCACTTGGCGGCTCTTCCGCCGACATCTGCCCTAACAATTTCCAGCTCTTCGCGTATGTGGCTATGCGGACAAACGTTGTGATTAGCTAGTGGCTACACACCGTGTCTTGGATCATCAGCCACTCACGCTTGTATATCCGTACGATACCCTCATCGTCACTCGTTGTCAATGTCGTGCCCGTTGCGTTCCACTATTCACGGCCGTAGATAATCAGCATTCTGTTTTATTGCCCAGATTGAAACTCCCTGTACTCACATCAACCATACCGACTCTAGCACCGCCTTTGCCAAACTCTCCGGTACATTCCGCCGTCCAACTCCTCTTCACTTCTTCCTCGCTATCGTAATCCAACCTCAATCTCTCTCCTGGAGGTTCCACTCTCCATATCCTCACTGTCCCATCTCTACTTCCCGTCGCTAAGAGATGATAGGATCTCCCACACGATGGTGCCCATGCGACGCTGGTCAAAGGCGCTGCTGTCCCACTACCAGGCGGTGTGAGATGGATGAGGGAAGTAGGTTGAGGATCCAGGACGACGAGTTTGAGTGTTGGCGATGTACCTGAGAATGTGGCGAGGACGGATCCCCACCATCGTTCTTTACACCATGATAAGCCCCAGCCGCCAGAAGCGAGTTCAGATGTAGATGCGGCACTCTCGGCAGGGGGAGGGATCTCATCGGCGTTTCCGGGAAGAGGGAGAGATGGGACATGGATGGAATGGACGAGTGACCAGTCGTTGAGTGATGGATCGAGAGAAGTATATATGCGTAAATATGAGTCGGTTGAGATGGAGGCCTAAACACACAGGTAGTCAATATAGGTCATGTTGGCGCGATGGAAAAGATGCGCGAGCAGTGGACCTACCACACGCAAGCCGTAAGCGGGATCAGGTGGCCCAAACTCTACACTCCTCACGCTCCCCTTGGCACCCGTCAACACACCCCTCTCAACCCATCTTCCATCCCGCTCTCGACCTGATGGTTCTTCCCATATTCTGACGGAGCGGTCGTGCGACGATGAGGCGAGGAGGGAGCCGTGGATAGGGTGGGCAAAAGAGAGATGCAATATCGGTGCATCGTGTGCCTGTTACAGTATCAGCTCTGTCGTCGCTAGAAGGTTGAGATATGGCCCGACATCCATTCAAGGGGAAGATACAATGTTAGATTAGGATAGATAAACTCACCTTCCATTCCGTCTCCTGGTCCCAAGTACCTTCCGGCGTCTTTCTAAAGATCTTGATCTTTTGATCGGCAGAACATGTCGCGACTAAGCGTCGGGTCAGACTGTCTCCTTGCTCATCTGGAGGAAGTCAACCACACTCACGTCGTTCTCCGTAGAAATCATACACGACATCTGGGCAGTGACGTCAGCTAAACTCTGCCAAACCAAGTGCTAAACATGCTCAGCTCACGAGTCACAAGATCCGCGTGTCCTGGCGCCAGCAGATTGGTTTGTAGCATGGTGTTGATGTTGTTGTCGGACAAAGTATATATGCAGCAGGAAAGTCAAGGATGACCATACATAATTCACAACATGACCTTCGAAGGTATCGGTGAACGCGGGGCCACTCGTGCTTGATTGAGATATCACCGAACTTCCGACCATGTGGCACCCGTACTGGAGGACGCGATGCTGCCTCGTCACCATCCACAGTCCGTCACCACTCACTCGCCCAATCTACCTACCCTTGAGCATATCTAGCTTGTCACCTCGATAATCACACAAAGCTCCATCATACCTCCTTCCCGATGGATCTCAACTACTCGGCAGGATATCCTCAAAAGACCCAAGCAGAGATGTCGCAACCCGTCATGCTGCCTCAGGGCTGGGAAGCTAGGTGGTGAGTAGCTATGAGACTTGAGTGCTTGGCTGGTGTTGATCTTTCCTTGACTACTTGTAGGGACGCCCAATCGAGCTCTTACATCTATATCGGTTCGTCTACATACGTTCTAATCTTGCCATGAGTGCCGCTGACCCCTCTACAGACCAGGCCACAGGTCAATCACAATGGGAAGTGCCTATCAACCCCTCCTTCCCAACTTCTCATCCTTCAGCCTCTCCACCTCCCAATCCCGCATCTCCACCAGCTCAGGCTGCCCCTTCTCGACATGGTCGTCGGCAATACCCCACTGCCCAGATACAACAGATGTACGGATCATCTTACGAGGCGCAACCTCAAGTTGGTCAACCGCAACAGTTAGCTGCGCCTGGTTATCCTGATCAAGGGGGAGCTCAACAACCACAGTTCTTCACACCTGGTTTCGGAGGTCCGGATGCTGCCGCTGCCCAACAACCCGCTTACGGAGCTCAACAAGCTCCTTACGGTGGAGCTGCTCAACCACCTGCGTATGGTCAACAACCCGCATACGGACAACAGCCTGTCGACCAGATGTCTAACCAGTTTCAACAACTCAACGTTGGTCAGAAAGGTGGTGCAGCTTATGGAGCCGATCAGAAACAACTTCATTCCATCCAAACGGTCAACTTGATCGGTATGCAACCTGACGTTTCCGCTCTCGACGCCCCACCACCCCCATACCTCCTTCCTCCCAATGCGGCAGTCACCTCATCACCTCACATCCAACCTGACCCTTCCTATCAACGATGTACTCTCACGTCCATGCCTACGACTCAGTCACTACTGAACAAGTCGAAACTCCCTCTTGCTCTTGTCATGGCTCCTTACCGATCATGGCGAGAATCAGATGGCGACGAACCCGTACCTGTGGTGGAGGACGCGGTCATCGCACGATGTAGACGTTGTAGGGCGTATATCAACCCCTTTGTCACGTTCATCGAGGGTGGAAACAGATGGAAGTGTTGTATGTGTGGATTGAGCAACGAGGTTCCTCAGCTGTTCGACTGGGATCAACGAGCAGGAAAACCAGCAGATCGATGGGCGAGGAAGGAGTTGAACCACAGCGTGGTCGAGTACATCGCTCCTACAGAATACATGGTCCGACCGCCCCAACCACCGGTCTACGCTTTCGTCATCGATGTCAGTCAGCCGGCGATCCAATCCGGTATGGTTGCCGTCGCAGCGAGGACCATCCTTGAGAGCTTGGACAACATTCCCAACGCCGACAAGAGGACTAAGGTCGCTATCATCGCCGTTTCCACCAGTCTGCACTTCTTCTCCCTCCCAGCGGGTGCGACCGAGGCGTCCATGCTCGTCGTTCCTGATCTTTCCGATGTCTTCTTGCCTAAACCTGTCGACTTGCTCGTCAACCTCACCGAGTCTCGTTCTGCTATCGAATCCCTTCTTGGTCGACTCAGTGACATGTTCCAAGATTCGCACGTTGTCGGCAACGCCCTCGGATCAGGTCTTCAGGCAGCTCATCAGCTCATTGGCAAGATCGGTGGAAAGATCATCTGTCTCACTGCTAGCTTGCCAACCCTTGGCGAGGGAGCTCTCAAAGCTCGAGACGATCCGAAACTCCTCGGCACAAGCAAGGAGAGTTCTCTTCTCAACGCCGGTTCGAGCTTCTATAAGACTTTCGCCATCGAATGTTCGAAGCAACAAATTGCTGTGGATATGTTCCTCTTCTCAGCGGCCTACACCGATGTCGCGACCCTCTCGTGTTTACCGAGATACACCGCTGGTCAGACATACCTGTACCCTGGATTCAATGCGAGTCGGTCGGAAGATGCGATCAAGTTCGCGACCGAGTTTGGTAAAGTGTTGGCGATGCCGATGGGTTTGGAAGCGGTCATTCGAGTTCGTGCCACCAGAGGTATTCGAATGTCGGCTTTCCACGGAAACTTCTTCATCCGATCCACCGATCTTCTCGCTTTGCCTGTCGTGCCAACGGACCAGAACTACATCATCGAACTGCAACTCGAGGACGATATCAAAGGATCTTTCGTCGTGCTACAAACGGCCGTCCTTCACACGTCATGTTACGGCGAGAGACGAATTCGAGTCATCACGCAGGCCTTGCCCACAACCGACTCAATTGCCGAGCTCTACGCTTCTGCCGACCAAGTCTCCATTGCCGCTTACCTTACCAACAAGGGTGTTGAACGATCTATGAGCCACAGTCTTGACGATGCTAGGAATCATATCACCAATAGACTGGGCGAGATGCTCACTGTGTACAAGAACCAGGTCACTTCCGCTGCTGGAGCCTCGGCTCAACTCGCCGTCCCGGACAACCTCAAACTCTTGCCGTTGCTCTGTTGCGGTCTGGTCAAGCACGTCGGTCTTCGAGAAGGATCGTCTATCCCCCCCGATCTTCGATCATACGCACAATGTCTCCTCACTACACTTCCATGTCAATCTCTTGTCCCTTACATCCACCCCCGTTTCTACTCTCTTCACAACATGCCAGCAGATGCGGGCAACATTGGCGAACACGGTATTACGCTTCCTCCGGCACTCAACCTCACATCGGAACGACTCGAACGTCACGGTCTGTTCCTGATCGAAGATGGACAGAACATCTTCCTCTGGGTGGGCCACGAGGCTGTTCCTCGATTGATTCAGGATGTGTTCGATCTCCCATCATATGGAGAGTTGACAGGTGGTAAATTCACTTTACCAGTATTGGACAACCCGTTCTCGCAGCGAGTGAACAATATCGTGGCGAAGACTAGAGAGTTGAGAAGAGGTGTATACAGACCTCATTTGTATGTGGTGAAGAGTGACGCGGAGCCCGCGTTGAGAAGCTGGGCGTTGAGTTTGTTGATTGAGGATAGGATGGACCATATGAGCAGTTACGCTCAGTACTTGACAACAGTGAAGAACAAGGTGGGTCAAGTGTCTTGTTCGCGCTAGATCCGCGAGGAATTGCTGACGAGTGTTTGCTGTGATAGGTCAACGGAAGTTCATGATCATCGTGACGTGAATGTTCTCGCTGGTGAACGCGTTGCATGGGGTGCAGACGCGAATTTGTAGAGCGTATATGAGAAAAAACGCATGGGCATGCTAATTGTGATATGATATGATTGTGATGGATTACATGAGTTCTGTCCGATACGTCTAGCACAGCAGCAGATCGTGTGCAGAGTGCACTATACGAAAATTACATATCTGGAAAACGAGGTGGGATTGGCTGACAGCGAGAGATGATGGAGGGATTTTGCCTCGAACTATTCGATGAGGCTGTGTGTCACCCTCGTTTTATGTCGATCCTGTGCACGGTGGGAAATAATCGACCAATCAGTCAGTTGATGAGTACACAATACGCTTCTCTTGAGTTGAGGCGTTGAGTGTGACCGAATCACGATCGAAGGTGGCGGTGGTTGGGGTAGATGAACGACTCACCCTCCACCCATTATCTCAATCAACAAATTCCTCACAATCTCTCTTACTTTCTCTTCACTCTCCACATCCCACTCAGTCGACGTAGCGATAGAGATCGTAGTACGTTCGGTCCGTCTCGTACTTCCATGAGCAGTATCCGCTCCATCGCCTGGAGTGGAAGTGGAGGTGAAGGAGGGTGATCCGTCAGTTGGAGGTGTTGTGGTAGAGTTGGACGATTCTTCGAGTGATGATGTGATTTTCAATGAGATTGGCCATGCATCTATATCAAATCGATTGTCGAAAAGAAAGACAAGCAAGATCAGCTGAGAATCGATCGGGGATCGGGGGAGATGTCAGTATGAGCGAAACGGCTAGCCGACTCACCTAGCTTGTCTTCGAATTGATGAAAAGCAAGATCTTCAAGTTCGTCGAATTGGACATCGGAAAGTATGTGTGGTATCGTAAGTTCGATGGTCTGCACGTCGATCAGTCAGTCCAGTCAACTGTGGGTAATCTTCGACGTCGTGATCCCGAAGACTGTTGTGCCGTATTGGTACTGAACGTACTCACGTGAGATGGTCTGGGATATGGCATCGGCGATGATCTGTCGTCACAAGTGTATCAGTACGTTACTATCCGGAAATACGCCTGTCTGACTGGGTTTAGTAAAGATGCATGTAGAACACTAGGACAGAAGAGGTACAGGAGAGTGATTTGATGGATTGCTCAAGTTAGTCAAGGCGATCAGAAGCTGCACACACTCTGTCTGAGGAGGTACGAGGCGTTCGCTCCATTGTCTTCCAAAGGGAGTCGTTTCACTTCATAATATGCCTTCTGTGCCTTTTTGGCACATCCTTTAGTAACGGGCAAGGGCGACTTTCTCGATATACAAACGCATGCATATACCAAAGCAATACACAGTGACTGTGACAGAACATATGGGTTCTTATCCGAGGAGCAGAGCAACTTCCCTCGTTCAATCCTCAGGATCCTCCTTTCTTGTGAAACAAGCAACCCATTTATCGCCCTTGTTCCTCTCCACCTTCCTCCCTTCTTCCGTCGCGGTTCGTGCAGCTTTGAGAATAGGATCATCGACTAGATCTTCGTTAGGTATGGGTGTGAATAATGGATGCGCTCGAAGATGATGAGCCATCCATTCGTGTAGGTCTACCATAAGGATGATCAGCTACATTCCGCTTGGGTCGACGAGAACCATCAACGGGACGAGGGAGCCTTTGTCAAAGGACACTTTATCTTGGGCGTGCAATAAGACGGGGTTCAAACACACCTTTGACATCTGTGACGGTGTACAGGATCCCACCGGGTCGAAGGACGTATGCGTATTCCGCTATCAAAGCGGTTCTACATACGACATAAAGGACATCAGCGTTGACGGCGTTGGCTAGTTAGGGATCCAAACACCCACGTGATGATTCGCGCTTTGTGTTTACGGTTCTTGAAGTGCGGGTCGGGGAAGAGGAAGAACATCTTTGAGAGCTGTGAGGTTTATGACACTGGTCAGTGAAATCGTCCGTATGACTCGCAATCCGCTGTCTTCTCCACTGCGCCAAAGACAACGCGTCAAATGCCGGTCGCTTTGAGACCCAACGCATCCGACCAATTCGCCCTTCTGCAATCAAGATGCACCTGAATAAATCTCGAACACCGCGACACTCACCTGACCCTTCTTGAAGAAATTAGGCATGTGCTTCATCGAATTCGCTCTGATCACAGAGACATTCTGAAAGCCCCCAGATTGATGTTCTGTCGAGTCGGCAGGTAACAACGATTGGGCTTGTCGAGTGGCGGCGATTCTGTCGGTAACGTATTTGGTGACGGACATTCGGATCTCCATACCTGTAGGTCGAGAGGGAGTGTAATGTTCGGGTCAGCAAGTTGCTATACTGCAGAACAGATGTGCGAAGCGTTGTGTAAGAGAAAAGACAGTCACTGGACAGCAACAAGATTGTGGCGGAGGATGTGGTAGCTCGTGTAGGAAGTGATCACAGATAGACAACATAGGACCGGCTCAAGTCACTCACCCAACATCAAGGTATCGGGAAACATGGGCGCAAGAGCCATCAACAATCCTCCAAATCCACATCCTACATCAGCCCATTCCACCTGTTTCGAGCTAGTCGGCGTGTCATCAGATGAGGTCGAAGTGAAATATTGGGGGTAGTGGGTCGCCCAGTCCATCTCTTCAGGTCTCTTAGGGCTGCACATCGGAACGAGTGAAGTCTTATCAGTTTGGCTGTGCCTACGGCATACGAGCTGAAGCTAGCGACGTACTAGTCTAATTCATGGTCGATGAAGACATTGGCATGTGCTCTTTGTCTATAGAATCGTTTCTACGGCGATCACAAGCACATGAGCACAATCCCTGTTCTGGTACTGAAGGCTTGTTGTCAACTTACCTGAGGAACTTTAAGCAGAGCCACTTCACCATTACTCAATCCGCTAGGCGCAGGTGAAGGTGAAGCTACAGCTGAAGAGGGTCCAGCTTCCATCTCATCTGTCTCGTCTCGGGTTCTCTTCGACATGATTTGCTACTTGATGTTTGTATGACTGTTGTTGTACGAACAAAGTCGTCAGTCAAGAAAGGTGAAATATCTTTGCTTTGGTGGCCATGTTAACGGAAAAAGACAAAAGTCACGTGATAGAGTCCAAAACCGCCGACCACGAAATCGTCCAACGGAGCTTAACTCACTCCATCACGCTCTGCTCGACCTCCTTTCTTTCTACTTCTTCTCGCTCCAACTCCAAACTGCTAATCACTACTTAACCACGCGGGAGAACACAAACATCATGTTCCTCCGTCGACTGTATTCGTCGGTGCCGTGCCCTCGAAACACGAGCGCAATTCCGACCCATTCTTCATCTCACATCTCCTCTGCTCGACCTCAGACTAGAGGACGACTTCGACCTACTCGCCTCTCACCGGTTTCTGGTAGGATCAGCAAATCCATCGCCACGAAGAAGGTGGTGGCCTCGAAGGCAATCGTCTCTCGCTCCCACGAAGGCAGAGGACGAAGGAGACCTTCCACGTCCTCTGGTTCATCTTCGTCTCGATTAGTCTCGGCAGATCCCTTTGACCTCGAACTCGTTTCCGATGAATTGTCTCACCAACCCTCTTCCGCGACGCGGCTTTCACCTAACGGTATTCCCTCCGCACCTAGATTGCTTTTTACCCACCCTACACCTGCCTTGAACCACGTCAATGAGTTCCGACCTATCCAACTCTACCCAGAACAATTCAAGCTTCACACGACATTCACTCATCCTGCTCATCCACTCCCTCTCAATCTGGGCACACACATCTACACCACACCTCGAAAACCCTCCACCACCCCAATCACAGAAGACTTGTTCTCCCCTCCTGGTCCTCCTAACCCAGCTCGAAGACTCGCCAAACCCTCTCGAGCGAGTGCCAATGGTCTCTCTGACCATTTCAAAGTCGTTTCGACCCTTTCTCATCCCGCTCTCACACAACATTTGGGAGGTCATCAGCCTTCCCTCTATTTCGGAAGTGGAAGCTCAGAAGCAGCTCAGGATTTGGAGTTTGGCGGGATCACAGGAACTTTGGGATACAAAGCTGCCGAGCTGAAAGAGCAAAACGAGAAAGACTGGCAAGCCATCCTCAACCAATTCGAAGCCAAACAGACCTCCTCTTCTGCCACCACCGCTGTCGCAGAAAAGGTCAATGCCGATGCTGATATTGACGAAGTGGTCGGATCACTCAATGCGATGCTTTCCAACCTCGGCATGTCCTCAGCAAGAGGTAGACGATCCAATGTCGTCAGATCGATGGAGCAGCTCGATTTGGGTATGGGTGAGGAGAGGGTCGAGATGGACAGTACGAAGAGAAAGAGAAAGAAGAAGATCTCTAAGCACAAGTACAAGAAGAGGAGAAAGGTGAGTGGGCATATGCACTAGAATTACCCGATGGGAAGAGTTGCTGATTGCGCATCAATTGTCCTTACCGTTTACAGGAGACTCGAGCTTTAAGAAAGAGGCTGGGCAAGTAATCGGTTTTGACATCCGCAAAGCTTGTAGAGAGTATAGGAGGAGTATGCATAACATCCATTCTAGCATTTCTCGTGACCCACTAACTTGGTGGTAGTGGCCATTGGTTGCAGCAAGTCGAGGTGATACTTTTGGGCCAATTCTCGTTGCTGTAGTCCATGGAGAGTAGCGATGTACGGCGCCCGCACAAGTCTTTTTGACTATTTCTGAACACCGAAATCTGCTGAGCTGGAATCGGACATTTGTATCTTGTGTCGTTTCCAGTTGCTAGACTGAGCCACACGAGCCGACAGCAAAGTCGAGCACCATGCATATCACCTGTGTGACGACTAACCATCTGCCGCTTCCTTTTCACCTCTGCACTCCTATTGAGATTACCACCGTGATGAGATGTCTAACACTTAGGCGCGCAAATATATCTGGCCATGTCCGATATCGGAACTCCGTAAGGGAATGGAGAGATTACGGACTTTATCTGGAGCACTATGCCAAGTAATACCCGATGTTGTCCCTTAAGCTTATCCCAATAACAAAATCTTCTCTTGCGATGGGCTGGCTACCCAACGACTGTGGTATAGTACAGCTCTGTCCGTTCGGTATCCGTAGTCCCTACACTGAGACCCGGCGGCGGCGGCGGCGGCGAACAACGATCGACAGGGCGGACCGACGCAGACAATGTTTCTGTCTGTCCAAATTTTTGGAAAGCCGCCGACAAGTCATATCGGACAAAGAGGACTGACGCGTTTGGTAGAAGTAAAAGTTGACGACATGAGCAGATAGTATATAATAGAGCCAAGCTCCAACGTGAACTTTTGGATCGTTTCTTCAATCTTCTTTACTGATCAATCATAGACTCGGCTTAGTTCGGTTGTGTGGTGTCTTTAGTTCGTGTTCGTTCTCGTTGTGCAGATTGTGGAGCTATAGATATAGACATAGACATAGAGACCGATAGATATATAGATTCTTACATTCTCATATAATTTCAGCTCGCCCCTCTTGGATATACGTATAGACTCCACCACAACC
This sequence comes from Kwoniella shandongensis, assembly GCF_008629635.2. NCBI lineage: Eukaryota > Fungi > Basidiomycota > Tremellomycetes > Tremellales > Cryptococcaceae > Kwoniella > Kwoniella shandongensis. The sequence continues at coordinate 284,483 of NC_089287.1, forward strand.
ACTCTTTTTCGCTCAATCGCTAGACGACATACACTTCACCATGCCCTCCGCTCCCGCTTTCAAGCTCAACTTGGAAGATCGATATCTCAATCTCCCTTCAACCACAACTTCAGCCGCCACCACACCTGCGGCCACAGAAGATCGACCATTCCTCTTCTCTTCCTCTACCTTAGTCGACAGTCCTGCTCTTTCTCGAGCGACTAGTCGGATCTCCGAATCATCCGAGAAGGAGAAGGCAGTTCCATTTTCATCATCGAAGGATGAGGAAGAAGGGAGTTTGGAATCGGGTCAACAAACACCATACGATGTGCCGCCACCTCCCTTATCGTCCTATGTTCCTGAGAAGAAGACGTTATCAAAGGGGAGGAGGATCGTCCTCGGTGCTGTCATGATGAGCACGACTTTTGTTGCCGTGAGTCGTAACGATCTTCCTCTATAGCAGGCAGTGCAGGAGGCGAGGCTGACATACCGTGGTTATACCTAGTCCGCTACCTCTGCAGCTTCACTTATCAACATCCCAAGCTCGGCGAAAGACTTGGGCATCACAGAGCTTCAAGCGCAATGGGTGAGTGAATTGCACCAAATGGGTCTGCATGCGACATACTGACGAGTGGTATAACAGATCGGTTCAGCTTACTCACTTGCCTACGCGTGGTATGTCCTCAGCATCAGCAACAACATAGAACGAGTGACAAAGACTGATCATTGTTTCATGTGCCCACAGCGGTCTTCTCCTCGCTGGACGACTCGCAGACCTGTACGGCAGAAAGTACCTCTATCTCGGCGGGATGGGTTTCTTTCTCATCTTCAACATCATTTCTGGTGTCATTCATGTAAGTCACCTCGAAATCATCTTGCTTGATTTTGTCGAACTGACGAGACCACTCACTTCTTGCCAGAACTACATCGGTATCTGTGTAATCCGAGCCTTCACCGGTCTTGCAATCTCCGTCGCTCTGCCTGCTGCTTTTGGTATCATCGGAGTGACATTCGACGAAGAGCCTGGACGAACAATCGCTTTTTCAGCCTTGGCTTTGGGTTATCCTGTCGGAGGTGGTCCAGGTCAAGTCATTGCTGGTCTGGTATCAGGGGTCAACCCGTGAGTTGTACTCTGTTATGCTGTATCCCACAATTACGGCTACTAATTTCAGTATGATACTATCAGCCGCGCCTGGCAATACGTCTTCTACATTCTTGGGGGCCTCGCTCTCTTCCCCTTGATCGTCGGGTGGTACGTCATCCCCGCCGAACCTCCCAAGGTGCATGTAACCAATCGTCGAGTCGACTGGATCGGAGCGGCTATCATCACCTCGGGTCTCGCATTGTTCTGCTTCTCCATTACTCAAAGCGGTCTCGTCGAGAACGGCTGGAAAGAGCCTTGTAAGTGTACCTTTTATAATCTCAGCGTCCAACATGAAATTGTGACATATTACTGATGTTTCTCCTTTGTCGCAGACATCCCTGCTGTCTTTGCCATCTCCATTGTTATGATAGTCGGTTTCGGCTTCTGGGAACACTTTGCCGCCACACGTACATCTATCCCACCTCTTGTTCACCTTGGCGTGTTTAGGCGACACGAATGGAAGGTCACCTCTGTCCTCGCACTGAGCTTCTTCGCTTACCTTCCGATCTCTGTGGGTTCACCTTGACCATTTTCACATCCTTAGTAGTTTGACTGACCTCTGAGTATCCTCATAGGGCTGGCTTTACCTCACCACAATCTGGTATCAGAACCTCAAGGGCGAATCACCTCTCTCCAACGCGCTCCATATCCTTGCCGCCCCCATCGTCGGCATGATCGCATGTTTCCTCGTACCCCTGCTGGCCCCGAGAGTGAGAGCACCTTATCTTCTTATGTTTGGTGGATTCTGTACCGCCGCGGCGCAATGGCTGTTCGCCATCGAGCCTCTTGGAAGGACGTATTGGGCGAACGAGTTTGTGAGCAATATCATGACGCCTTTCGGAGCGGATTTGTGAGTGTATACGGTCCTCCACGGACATATAGAGAGATGGCTGACATTCGTGAGCGCGATTTCAGTACTGTCGGGATCGGTTCAGTTTTAATCTCCAACTTGGTCGTAGAGTGAGTCGCCTCGAAACAAAGCGGAACATATCATCGGAACCTCGACTGACAATTTCATAGGGATGAACAATCTCTCGCGGGAGCACTCTTCCAAACTTCCCTCCAGATCGCAAGCACCGTTGGTGTGTGCCTCTGTAGTCTCATCCAGACTGTCGTGAGCAACCAGACTGGTTCGCTGCTCCAAGGTCTGAGGATCACATTCTGGATCATGGCGGGTTTCTCATGGCTCTGTGAGTATCTTGTGACCAATACGTTATGAAGGCGTTTTGCTGACGAATCACCTGGGGTAATTAGCTATGATCATTGCTGGAGTGACTTTGAGAAAGGTACACTTGGCCAAGGACGTTGGCAAATTGTGAAACCTGTATGTCGGAACAACATGATGGACAATATAATACAATACAAACGCAACGATTTCTCTTCCTCTGATCTTCTCTCAATCACTATCACTAATTCCAATCGCCTCCCAAACCCACCATTTATTGTAGATTGATAGACCGCAATAGAAATCACAAGCATGTTTACCTAGACGATTAGATGCAACGTACTTTCCACCCCATGCTCATGCTATCTTTGAAGCCGCGACGACGCGACTGTTCGATGCGCAAGACATCACGACATGTGCATATGTACGATCAAAGCTACACTTTATTGCTTATCCAAAGACATTTCCCAGGACTTTATCCATGCCCTTGCCTTCAAAGCTCTTACCCTTATCTACAACCTGTCTTTGTCTATAACCCTTCGATTCACCCTTCGCCCTTCCCTCGCTATCAATACCAGCTGCTGCTGGTGCACTTTGTCCTGCGCCTGCACCACCACTGGCAGAAGTCTCCACTTTCTTGGCTTCTCGCTTTTTTAATACTCGAGCCAGCTCGACGTTCTTCAGATATTCAGATTGTTCAGTCTTGGATCGGGCAATCTCAGTTCGTAATCGGGCATTATGGGCTTGTCGTTCGTATGCTATGGGACGAGCGAGGGTCGGTCAGTCAGGCAGGTGATCCTTCGAAAATCGAATTTGGTTTATTTGCAGGTAAGGGATGGATGGATACTTACCGACTTGCTCTCCTAGCATTTCCCACTTGAACCCACTAAGATACTTCATTGTCCAAATATCGTCTCTCCATCTGTACCCGAGGAAGCCATCATCAGCTCATCGTCCACAGACTCAACCTCCTACCCTCTTCTCCGGCTACAACACCTTCGGTCCGTGTGTATCCCAAAACCAACAAGGCAGATGGAAGGCATGATCGCGCCCGGGACCCGCACTCACCGATCACCTTTTTTCCCACCTATAACCTGCGCATTCAACATGCTCGCTACCGTCTTCGCGATCGACTTGTCTAGGAACTCGACCCAAGCTTCTGTGAAGTTTGCACTGGCATGTTTTTGTTTTTTCGGTTGTGACACATTGGGATTGTGACCGCTTGGGGCTATGATACAGAAAATCGCAGAAAATCAGCTTATTGTTCATGATCTCGAGTCGATTGCATTCTCATTGGCATGCAGTACTTTTCTCGGGAGCAAGCACTAAAATCCCAAGCACAAGCAATGCAAAACACTCACCGTCCGGCCTCTGCGCATAGACTTTACCAACATCACCCCACCTCCCCATCAGATGCCTAACTTTCTGCGGTGTCATACCCGGCGGTAATCTCGAAATATAGACGATACCAGGCGATTTGGTCTTCTTCGCTTTCTTCTTCACATGTTTAGGTTTGCGAGAGGTCGAAGAGCCTGCTAATTGATCTTCATCCTCGTGAGAAGGGGAAGGGGATTCGGCACGAGCAAGAGGAAGCTTGGACGTCGAAGAGGAAGGAGAAGGGTGGTCGTCGTCGCCCTCGGAATTTACGTCGACTTCGGCGTCACGAGCTCGCTTGGAGATCTTCTTTGATGTAGGCTCCATGATAATGCTGTTGTCACCGGGTGAGGTATGATTGTCAAATCTGAATTGTTATATTTGTCTCGCAGATTGAAGATGAACTGAGGTACAGTGCACTTGTGCGTGGAAATTACAGAAAAACATCGAAGGCCAGAGTGGAGGTCTACGGAATCAATTTTTACTCACCATAGGTAAATGTGGCGAGAAGGTGGCGAGGTCTTCGAACGATATGAAAGGGTGCCCTGTCGTCTGTTCCAATTACTGTATGTAATGTAAATGAGCAAAGTACAGCATGGGATGATGACATACATATGCTACTCCTTTCGTTGGACAGGAGAAGGCATGCGATTGTATACTAGGATGACAATGTCAAGATGACCTTTGTGTTAGCGCGCATCCATTCAGGAGGACCAGGATAGCGTTTCGAATATCTGTCATCGAAATATCGTTGTGACCTAGAAACAGATTTACCCCCTCCTCCCCCCTTGCCCCCCGCGTTTCTCTCTTCATAACATATCACAACCCGGTCGCAAACTATCTACACCTGAAGTATCAATACAGCCGTACCTGGACTCAGAACAACAAGCAGCTCAAACAATGGCCAAGCATGGACGAAAATCATCTTCCTCTTCGACGCAGGGCACCTCTACCTCCTCTACCTCTAGTACCAATCAAGCTTCCTCCTCCTCTGCCACGCAGCCTCCTCAGAGTCGTCACCATTCGAGTCGACCGCACGACGATCACTCTCGACTTTCGTCGATCTTGGGACCGTCGTGGAGGGACGGGCGCAGACTTCGAAGTCGAAAGAAGCGACATGTGACATTCGATGAAGAAAACAGGGACGAAATCAGTGAAGAAGAATTGTGGGATACAACCCAAACGAGGTCAGCTGAAGGACAGATGCGCACAAACGCGGACCGGTCGGACGTGGAGCTGACGGGAGACTCGTCTACTGGAAATCATTCCAACAGAGTATCTCATCAAGATCGAGAGCAATGGACAGGCTTCGCTCCAGCCCCGGCACCATCCGCTGGAGGTCCAAGCCTTGAAGATCCTGCTTCTTACCAATACTATCCTGAGATCGAACCTCAGCGCTACCCGGATATCAATCCTGATCTGTGTTCCGGTCCTGCTCAGCTCAGTTCAAGTGCCGCGTCTGGACTGGCCGCGCAATGGGACTCGAGTCAATTGCAAGACATTGCCAAACTCGCCTCTCTCACAAGCGGAAACAATGGCTAGGAAGCAAATCTGTTAGCCGAACGAAGCGCAGTCCCTTCCACAACCATCTCATTCAGTACCGCAATCACACAATTGTCCATAGTTACATTATATATCCCCGTGTATATGCAGTCGTCGTCACCATTTTATGTATCGATCTCCGTTATCAACAGTATTGCAGCTCGCTCACCGTTATCTAGGTCTGCTTGAGGGCGAAGCCTGACTTCTCCACAAGCTCGTCGAGCTGAATAGTCTAGTCTCGTCTCGTCTCGTCCCTGGACTTCAATTATTAATGTTTCGGATATTGTACGCAACGTCGTTGTGCAGAGTCTGACCGATGATGAGGTAAGTATCATACTCCTTTTCATTGTAATAGGAGATGGGATAGAACCATAGACTGGGGATACCAAACCACGTTTTAGATACCTTTGATGAGATGCGGTATCCTCTCGCGAACACCCGAGTGGCGTTTCAGAATTCTGAGCAGCAACGTGTCTTGTCAGTTGTAAAGTATTAGATGTGGACTGATGCCCTAGTCACGTCTCTCGGTAAGTTACCAGTCATTGTAACCCGTCTCGAAGCACCCATACCACAAAATCCGATACGTCCCCCACCATCCACGAAGCAGGAAAAGCAAGCAGATCAAATGTTGCCCGACAACAAACGGGCTCCAATAAGCTCTTCATCATGCGACACGAAGATAAATCGATCGTCCACCTTCCCCACATCCAGCTTTTCCAACTATTCATCATCACGCCATACTGATCGTAGACACAGACCCAGATCCATCGTCACTCCCCCGGGATCGAGAGACCGCCAGTCGAAATCGATGACGAGTTACGTTCAATACCACGATTAGCAGTATTGAATCTAGTGATGTGGATAGAATGGTAAAACGGAATTTGGACAGAGAATTTGAATTGAGTGATGAGGATCTGAAGGATGTGGGATTCACGGATGATCAAGCAGATCGAGGTGGCGGTTATGGAGGAGATTGCTAGGCAGTTGTCGCATCGACGTCAAGGTCGTCTGGCCAAAGTCAGATCATTGAACAGAATGTTGCAAGCTCCTATCTAGAGGTCGAAGATCAGTCATATCCGGACATCAATCCCGATGACTCGACCAGTACGGCCCAGTACACTTCAGGAGCCGGGACTTTCGAGCCCGTCGTGACATTTGATTCGCTTGAAATTCAAGATTTCGACCAACTCGCCTCTTTTGTGTACGAGGTTTGGTAGAAGTGACTGAACGATGCACAGTCTGAGAAACGACCATCTCATCCGGTACCGCAACTACACAAATGTCCATAGCTACATCACATGTCCCCATGCATATGCATTATCGTCACCTTATCATGTATTGCTCTCGGTGATCTAGTTCAGCTTGCTCACAGCAGCCTTGGTCTCCTTAAGGGCGAGCAACTTCTTCACAGCCTCGTCGAGCTGGATAGTCTCATCTCGTCCCTGGACCTCGTCATCTCTGTTTCGGATGTTGACGGCTTGAGCATCGAGTTCATCTTGACCAACAACTACATAAGACATTGTGGCGTTAGCGTTCCGACTTTGGTCATAATTGATGCAAATTCTTCCCACTCACCCATGATAAAATTCCATTGAGCGGTCTGAGCATTTCTGATCTTCTTATTCAATGTGTTGTCACTGACATCGGTCTCGGCGAACAGACCAGCATCGGTGAAGGTCTTGGCGACCTTTTCGGCGTACTCGACGTAAGGCTTAGCGACAGGGATAACAACGACTTGTCGGGGAGAGAGCCAGAAGGGCCTGTAGTGCAGCGAAGCGTTAGTTGATTCATCCAGTACTTACACTTCTAGGGGACCGTCAGGGAAAACATACCATTTACCTCCACATTGCTCAGTAACGATAGCAACAAATCGCTCAATACTACCGAGGATAGCTCTGTGAATCATGACGGGTCGAGCGAATTGTCCCCCAAGCTTCTCATCAGAAGCGTTCTGCTCAGAACTGTGGTATTTGAGGTTGAATCGCTCAGGAAGGTTGAAATCAAGCTTGGTACGAGCACACAAATCAGTCACCGGTCTTCTCCATTTCTATTTGCTAAACAGTACTCACTTGGATGGTACCACATTGCCATTTTCTTTTCAAGGCATCTGTTAACTGGAAGTCGAGCTGCGGTAACGATCCGTCAGTACCAATCCATTCTCACCATCAACAGCGAGACTTACTTTGGGACCGTAGAACGCGGCATCCTCCTCGTTGACATGCCAGTTACCAGGAGCCTTCGATTCCAAAACCTCTTTCAATGTAGCCTCGGCCTTGTCCCAAATGGCCAAGTCACCGATCCACTTTTTGGGATTTCTTGTGGAGAGTCCGACCTTGTAGGTAAATCCGAAAGGTTTGTAAACAGCGTCGAGGAATTCGAAAGCAGAGTAGAGCTCGCCAGCGACCTGGTCAGGAGTACAGAAGATATGTGCTGTTTTGGGACCGCCGTCAGCACAGCGATCCCCCCTTCTTGTGTACTACGGATCCAACTTACCGTCGTCTTGCACGAATCTTCGGACTCGCGACAGACCGGATAAAGCACCACTGGCTTCGTTACGATGCAGGATACCGAATTCCGCGAATCGGAGCGGCAACTCCTTGTAACTTCTTTCCCGCGCATCGAAGACGAGACAGTGACCAGGACAGTTCATGGGTTTGAGAGCAAATTGTTCCTCGTCGACCTTGAGCTGGAACATGTCTTCAGAGTAGTTGTCCCAGTGACCGGAAGTCTTCCAGAGCTTGGAGTTGAACATGTTAGGTGTACCGACTGGGAATCTGTCAGTCATGGTCGTCGGACTGTGCTAACCGACTCACTTTCTGTGAAGCCACGCTTGAAGTATTCGGCCTACAGAAAAATCATTGAGTTTACATTGTCTTCCACATGCTGAATTAACTCACCTTGATGTATTCGACCAAGGTGTTGTAGATTCTCATACCCATTGGTAAAAGGAAAGAACTTCCGGGACTCAGCTCATTGAAGAACCAAAGTTCTTGCTCTTTACCGATCTTTCGGTGATCTCGCTTGGCAGCCTCCTCGAGGTATTTCTTGTACTCCTTCATCTGCGCGGCGTCCGGGAATGACATTCCGTACACACGTTGGAAGGCGTCGTTCTTGGCGTCACCGAGGAAGTAGGAAGAGGAGTTCTGCAGGCTCGTTATCAGTACTGATCAGACCGCGATACAGGTCGCCAAAGCTCACCTTGGTCACAGCAAGAGACTTGATTCGACCAGTGTGAGGAACATGAGGACCGAGACAGAGATCGATAAGAGGACCACATCGGTAGACGGTCGAGGAGGTTCCATCAGGAACCTTGTCGTTGATATAATGTTGCTTGTACTTGTTGTACTGTAACGAGGGCGGGATGAGCACCTCAACTACCACGTTTATGATCAGCGTCCACCCACCTTGAACATCTCCAACAACACCTCCTTTGGCAATTCCAGTCTCTCGAAAGGTTGCTTCTCCTTGACGGCGATTTTTGCGACATCCTCGATACCCTTGTAATCATCCTGGTTGATGGTCCTCCCGTCCGCAAGACCCATGTCGTAGAAGAAACCTCCTTCTTCCAAAGGTGGTCCGTAACCGAGACAACATCCGTCATATCTCCTCTCACAAGCTTCTCCCAAGACGTGGGCAGACGAGTGCCAGAAGACTTGCTTCGCCTCGTAATTGTTTTCGGGGGAGTCGAAGTCGAGGAGGGAAAGGGTACAGGAAGCCTCGAGGGGTCTTGTGAGATCCCAGAGCTCTTGGTTGTTCACTTTGGCGATGATGATTCGGTCGGCGAGCGATGTAGAGATGTCACGGGCTAATTGAAGAGGAGTGGTCTCCCAAGCTGTACCTTCGACCTTTTTGCCGTCAGGGAATGTGATTGTGATGGTATCACGGGGTTGTTCTAACGTAGACATATAGCGAGTTAGTGTCTTTAGCCAACATGGAACGGTTATATTTCATGGGAAGAATGCTCACCGGAAACCCATTTGTCGTACTTTGCCTTGTACTCGTCGTAAATCTTGATCCTCTCGGCAAAGAACTCTGGAGGAGGGTTGAGCTCAAGAGGTCCGTTTGCCCCACCCGCGGCGCCCTTCTTGTCCTTCTTCTCTTTCACCTTCTTCTCCTTGCCCTCCTTCTTAGCACCGTCAGGCTTGACGGTAGTAGCGCTAGCTCCGGGAGTCACGGGTTCAAGACCCTCGGCAGGACGAGCAGGCTCCGAGGTGGACGAAACGGGATGAGGAGCGGTCGACATGGTACTGTGTTGTCGTGGTCGTATCAATGGTTGTAGATTCGGTGAAAACCTAGTACGGTTGATAGATAGAAATTGAGCCGAAAACGAGGTTGAGTGGGGAATAGATCTAACTCGAAGAGATATCAAGTGGCGAAGGAGCATGTATCCACTCGAATTGATGTTGCTTTTATGCGTGTGACTGACGACGAGAGGATAGCAAGAGAATTTCGAGTCGGCAACAACAATTGAATGATCACAAAGTGCTCAGACTCGACGAACAAAGATAACTCAACTTTATCCAAGTTGAATGGTGACATAGGCGTGCGCAAGGGAGATTTCGGAGGTTAGTCGAAAGTTAGGCGCGACAATGACTTCGCGCGTGAACGGGGTGGTTCTAACTTCGAAAACAGCTCGTTGATCCTCTATATGCAGCAATACTTGATCTTCATCCACTGTATATCGAACCTTGCCAGATCCCACTTTCCAGCAATATGGCAGAAGTAGAACCTCAAGCCGAGAGGACAATCGTCATTGTCGGTCAAGGGTGAGCATTTACACACTCGCTTTGCTCCGGAAGTCACACTGACAACCTGCTCTCCTGTTTCTTGTAATGTTCAAACTCACAGCGGTATCCAGACCGACCTTGACCTCAACTCCCTCGCAGACGATGAGATCGCCGCCGTCATCCCTGATATGTTGGCAGACTACTCGGCAGAATGTAGAGATTGGACACTGATAGCTAGCGAGCACTGGAGGCAGAGTCGGTGGGCAAGAGCAGATGAACTCCTCCACAGAGGTATTTCCTGTAAGTTTATTGCTTTTAACAGAAAAGCCAAGCTTATTGGGGATGTAGTCTTCGCTGGTGGACCTGGAAGACATCCGGACCCTGTCGCGTTGGTCAACTTACATGCCATGTTGGCGCATCTACACCTGCATCTGGCGAGATCAGCTCCAAAAATCATCCTCCCTTCTGCAAGTGAGTGTCTTGCAGAGTCGGTCAAGGTTGTCATACTGATGGGACTCAATCTTAGAGTACGACAAGATCGCTCCGGGGACGAAGACGAAGGACTTTCATCACCAAGAAGCCGCTGTCAACCTGAATGCTGCTACAGATGCGTTGCAGAAGTCTGGAGCAGGACAGGAGGATGAGCCCGTCAGCTTGGTCATGGGGCGGGGTGAGTCGTTGATATGACAACGACCGGCTCATCGTCACAAGTGCTGATCATTGCTTCTTGCCTAGTGATTCACTACCTTGCTACTGGACAACCCGGTCTAGCGCACCCACTAGTGGAAAGATTGCTTCAACGGCAACCGAACAACCTCATTGCCCTTACCGCTCAGGTCAGCTTTTAGTTTCTCCCCATGTGACCTATACTGACTCTACTATAGGCTCGACTGCAATTCGCCCGTCGATCACACGAGCAAGCTCTTCAGACCTACCAGAAACTTCTCTCTCTCAATCCCGACATGAGTCCCGACCCTCGTATCGGTCTTGGTCTATGTCTCTGGCAACTTGGTGACAAAGCTAAAGCACGAATCGCCTGGGAACGTGCTCTGGCACGCGAGCCCTCGTCATGGGTCTGTCTTCTCCTCCTCGGTCTCGCTTCCCTCAACACTTCTCGTGAACCGTCAATAGCACGAGAGGAACGATTAAAATTAGCGGCGGAAGGAGTGGCCTTCGTCCAACGAGCTTTCAAGCTCAACAACAAATCTTCAGCTTCAGCTTTGGCTCTGGCAAGCATCAGTGGACAGGGAGGTCAAATACCAGTTGCTTCCAAACTGGCAGAACGAGCTATTCAGCATTCTGACAACAGACGACATTCGGTATTGGCGAATGCCGAACGAGGGAGACTAGGGTTTATCGGCGGAGATGTTGCGGATGCTGGACCGTATATCGCGGCCGCGAAGGCCGAAGACGCTGGCGCAGTCAACATTATAGCAGAGTTGACTCTCGGGCAGATCGCTATCAGAAGCGGTGAGCATCAAAGGATTCCTCCGATCAGATAACAGCTTACTAATCTTATTTGCAGGGAACCTTCGAGAGGCTCTCAATTTCATTGAGCAAACCGCAAAGCGACTGAACGGCAAGGGGCCGCTCGAATACACCGTTCTCCACGCTTGCCTTCTCGCTTATCCCCATCCTGGTATGCCGGCCGATGAACTTGCCAAGAACCGAATAACGGCTCGTAACATGCTTACCGAAATGCACAATCTGGTCGCATCGGCGGAAACGGATGAAGATTGGGCCAAGCTTCGAGGTATTGGAACAGATGCAGACATCTTTGTCGATCTCGCCAAACTGTGGCAAGGCGAAAGTCTGGAAAAGGCCATCGCGGCATACCAAACGGCTCTGTCAATCAAATCTGATGAGAAGCTGGCGGGCGACGAACCATCTCAGGACCTTCAACCTCCAGATCTTGGTGCGATCCGACTTTCAGACAACCTTGGAGCTTTGTTCCAGCTTCAGGGCAGCGTAGAGACAGCCGAGAGGATGTACCAGGAGGCGCTGCAAAAACTTGCTTCGGAGACTGGGAAGGACGCAGAGGTTCTGAAAACAGTCTTGGCATACAATCTCGGTCGAGCGTACGAGGAAGGTGGTGACAACGTCAAGGCAGCCCAGTGGTACCGAGATGTGTTGCGACAACATCCAGAACACATGGAATGTGAGTTGATTGCGAAGACATTCAACTTTTTGTGGATTGCTGATACTACTTACTACAGCCAAAGTTCGGCTTGCCCTGATTGCGGCTTCTGCTGGAAGAAACTACGACGCCCATACTCTTCTCAAAGAATGTTTGAAATCCGACGAAACCAACATCACTCTACGATCGGTATACACCAATTCCTTGATCACCATTGGTTCTCACAAAGAAGCCCTCGCTTTCACGACCCAAACTCTCAAGTTCGACCGTGCAGATGCGTACACTTTCTGCGCTTTGGGATGGCTTCACTTCACCCTTGGACGAGAAGCGAAATCCGGACAAGAGCTTGCCGATCGACCGAAGCAATATCTTCGATCAGCCGAAGCTTATGAACGAGCATTGCACCTCGATCCGACTTCCGCTCAAGCTGCGCAAGGTCTGGCGATCGCATTGGCAGAGGACAGTTTGGCGCCGAAAGGCGCTGCTCTGAATGGAGCGGACGAAGGGAAAATGCGAGCAAGATTGGCAGGACAAGCATTGGGTATCTTCAGCAGGATCAAGGACTCTCTGAGTGAAGGACCCGTCAACGTCAATATGGGACACTGTTTCTTCATCCGAGGTGAGGAAGAGAAGGCGATCGAGTCGGTGAGTGACATGACATCAGTCAGCAAGGGAAAATCGCTAATGCAGGATATAATCTTGATAGTATGGCACTGCATCGAACGCCTTCAAGGGCCGCGATGTATCGGTTCTCTTATATCTTGCTCGAGCATGGTATGCGCTTGCCAATAGAGAAAGCAATTTCACAGCCATGTCGAAAGCTCTTGGTTACTGTCAACAGGTCGGTCTCTCATTGCACTTCTGAAAAGGATATCTCGCTAATTGTCAGTTCAACGCAGGCTATGCACATTCAGCCGAGTGATCGAGCAATCTTATACAACATCGCAATGATCCAGCAGAAGGCGGCAGAGATGTTGTTCTCGCTCGAACCATCCAAGCGAACTCTTGAAGAGTTACAAGTGGCCCTCAAGCAAGCACAGCAAGCTGCCAAGTGAGCCCTAATTTCACTAATTGGGTCGTCAGTGGCTAACATGAACCTCGTAGCACTTTCCGTGCCTTTGCGATTGATAAATCTGGGGCTCTCCCCTACGATCCCGATCTGGCAGACCAAAGAGCGCGATACGGTGATGGTCTGCTACGAAGAGCGCCAGCGGAGCTGGAGAAACAGGAGGCATACGAGGGCGAGACTCAAGCTCGTGTGGAGGAAGCTAGAAGGATGAGGGCCGAGGAGCAAGCGAGAATACAGGCTGCCGAGGTGAGCGATATTATGAGTCTCGCTACAGGAGCAAGTCGCTAACGTTTTGTAATGACTTAGGCCGCTCGACAAGCGGAGATTGAAGCGAAGGCAGCTGAATTGGCCGAGCAACGTCGTAAAGCTCGTGAGGAGGCTCTTGCTTGGCAAGAAGAGCTCAATGCTCGACAAGCTGAAGAGGAGGCCAAACGACTTGCTAATATCGAGAAGCGTAAGAAGCGTAAGGAAGGAGGAGCAATTGAAAGTGGAGATGAGGAAGCTCCCAAAGAGAAGAAACAGAGGAAGCAGAGAAAGCCTAAAGAGGGTGGGAAGAAGAGTAGAAAGGCGAGAAGAAAGAGTGATGCTGAGAGTAGCGAGGAGGAGAAGATGAGTCTGGATGAGGATGATCGAGATGATAATGATGGTGAAGAAGTGGACGAGGAAGTAGTAAGGGCAGACAGAGCTAGAAATACTTTGGCAATGCTCAAAGCCAAGGTGAGTGTAGCGATACATATCAACGAGGGCAAAGGGGGTCAAGTGCTGAATCAATGCCGTTTAAACAGAGAAAGTCAAAGAGACAGGTTGAAGATCCGGATGACGAGGACGAGGACGATATCAACCAAGGCGCCGCCAAGAAAGGGAAGCAATTGTGAGTGCATGCCAGCGTCCTTTTGTGGATCAACGATTCTGATGTGCACTCTGGCAATTCTCTAGTAAATCAAAGGCATATATTTCAGATTCCGACGAGGAGGAAAATGGTGATGACGCTGCACCTGCAGAGGCTGACAGTCCTGCTTCCGCGACAAACGGAGGTGACGAGAATGGCGAGGCAATGGCGGTCGACGCCGAGGATAAAGAAGATGTCGATGAGGACGAAGATTAGGGCACGTCAGTATTCAATGTAGCATGTTGAAGTGATAATGCAGTTAGAGAAAGAAGAAAGTGCCACAAACAGTATTGATTTGATTCCGTCGCGTTGCGTTTGTGGACAAAGTCAAAAGTCGCATTCTGTCATTTCAACGTTCCATAAATCCCATCAACATTAACCGTTCCAAATCGCATAGCGAGGTCTCGACGCGACAATGAGTTATCAAAACGGGTACAACGGTCTACCCATGAATCCCACAGGCTACGGTGGTGGTGGTGGTGGTGGTGGTGGTGGCTATGGAGGCGGAGATTATGGTGGAGGTTATGGAGGTGGAAGAGGAAGAGGTGGTGGTGGTGGAGGTGGATTTCGAAGAGGTATGTTGATCAGTATTCATACTGACAAGAAGTACTGCCCGATAGCTGATCCTGCTCTTTCCCTGATACGTGTAGATGATAGAAGGGGACCACCAAGAGGCAGAGGTGGTTGGTCTGGCGGTGGGGGTGGTGGAGGAGGAGGGAGAGATACGAGGCCACCCATACCTGAGAACTCGAACAACAGATTGAAGAAGATGGTCATCAAGCTCGGTGACGATGAGGTATGTCATTGTCATCTATCGTCCTGAGGCTGGTACAGCCTGCACTCAAGAAGAGCGTCAATCAGCATGATTCAATTCGGGGAAGCAAGCGAAACATGCCGGTCATCGTGCTAATCACAATGCCTTGGACAGGATTTCGACCCAGTTGAAGATCCTCCCAGATTGGCGAGGGCGCTGAAGAAAAGTTGGAGAGAAGGTTCTCAAGGTGTGACAGAGGGGTTCCGCGTTTCGTACGTTGTTCTCCCCTACCGTGTCATATTCTAGCTACAAACACTGATGCTAACCGTTGGATGCGCCATCTAGTGTCACACAGCAACCTCAAAAACACAGCTACTACGTTGTCCTTCTCTTGGCTCTCTCGAGACGATATCGACCCTCAGCAGGAGATGGGAATAGTGGCGAACAAGACCAAGATATTAAGCCTGGAGAGAAACGAAAGGCGGACGACGAGGTGGACGACGTCGATTTCTCCAAAGAGGTGTTGGAAGACCTGAGCAGAGCGTTCCGAGGTTGGTTGGAGGGTAGGGAATGGCAGAATGTCAGGTTATCCGTAAGTGTGGTTTTGGTCTGTCTTGATTCCGGAATAATTGACTGACAACACGACATAGTTGCACTTCTTTTCGTTATTGGTCTCTGCCGGTCTGGTAACTGCCTCGTCCCTCTTGACGGTGTTCAAGTCCCTGCTCGCTGTGTTGGAAGAGGTGGGAGGTGGTGGTGACAGAGCCGAAAGGGCTGTAAGAGCCGTCGGAGAGGGTCTTATCCGCGTGAGCTACTCCCTCATATCTCGCGCCGGTAGATGTTTCTGATGCGCGTCACAGTCCGGCAAGGTGTTATACGAGACATCGCCAGAGGACGTCGAGGCGTTAATTACGGATATTGAAGGATACATCATTGGCCGTCGAAGTGACCTTAAGATACTAGCAGACCCCTTGACCCCTCTTACCGCTTCTGGCCAGGACCCCTCCAATCATTCCGATGTAAGCTATGAGCTCCACTCTCCGGTATTGGTCAAGAGCTGACAAAATCCATCTCAGACACTTGATCAGTTCCTCACTGCCCTGCACTCCCTTCGAGCCGACGCTTTTGCCCCGCCAGAGGTCCTACCTCGATACTGGGAACAAGTTCGCGATGACCCTGATGCGATACAATCAGACCCTTATGAGCTGGCACCGGTCACTATGCCTCCAGAGTTGTACGAGGTTGATCAAGACGATTTGGATGTTGGCGAAGGCCACATCGGTGCTCTCAAGCTTTTCGCAGAGGACGTGAGTTCCCCCGCGCCACCAAAATATACGTTACTGATGCGACAGCCCGCAGGTCGTCCCTTCCTCAGACACCTTATCAGGGTGGACTCTTCGCAGTCTCGTCCTCGATATGCTTAACATTTACGAAGTGAACCGGAAGGACTGCGCTCGACTCCTTCTCTCACTCCGAAGCAACTTGCCTCGGGATACTTTCAAGCCACCATCTCAGCCCGCAGACGCTCCTCCTCCACCTTCGACGTGGTCTCTCGAATCGCTGATCATCTCGACTTTGCTCGGATCAATGCTCAGTCTCCCAAAATCTCCCCACAAGTTGATCTACTACAGCTCCGTTATCACCGAGCTGTGTAAGATCAGCCCGAACACCGTCGCACCCCCCGTCGGACGAGCAGTCAGGAAGATCTTCTCTTTATTGGGTAGCGAGGGATTGGATGTCGAAGTTGCGAGACGAGTCGCGGAATGGTTTGCTATCCATCTCAGCAATTTCGGATTCCAATGGATGTGGAAGGAGTGGTATGTACCCCTTGGGCTCACTGTGAAGTACCTTGCTGACCTGGCGATGCAGGATCCCTGAGTTGAGTTTGCCAGCCTCACACCCTCGTCGAGCCTTCATGCGCCAATTGGCAGAACTCGAGGTTCGATTGGCGTACCACGATCGCATTTTGGAAACCCTTCCCGAGGCCATGTCCGCGGAAGGAGCAGGTGTGATGTCCACGGAGCCGCCAGACCCAGTGTGGCCGTATGGTCAAGCTGGTGGGTACTCGACCCTTGATCATGGGTTAGAATCGGTTGCTGATTGCCTATTTGGTGCAGACCACCCTCTCAATGCCGAAGCCGCAGAGCTGTTGCAGCTACTCCGACAGAAACTTCCCACGGCAGAACTCATTTCGCACATGGAGGGCATGCCAAACGCCTCATCGGGTCCTGGCGAGCCTCTCTTCCCAGCGTTCCGAAGGATGATTGTCGAAACTATTCTCCATCTCGGTTCTCGGTCATTCTCCCATTTCCTCAACGCTACTGAGCGATACATTGATGTGCTTCGATATCTCACACCCGACCCTTCATCCCGTCGTGTGCTTCTCGAAGGTGTCGCGTCTTACTGGGGTAGATCGAGTCAGATGCGACTTGTCACCGTTGACAAATACATCCAGTATGGCATTCTTGAAGGTTTAGATGTCATCGATTGGATCTTTGCAGATGACGGAGCAGAATCAGCCGCAAGTGAAGAGGGTGATGGGTGGACCGATGGAGATAAGTGGGAGATGTTGAAGATGACTCTTGGCAAGCATGTTGGGCGAGTTCGCGCTGTCAAGAGAAGATTGAGAGAGATCGAAAGGGAGGACGAAGCTGCTAGAGCGAGAAGAGCTGCTGAGAAGTTGGAGAAGGGTGGTGATGTGGGCACAGAAGAGGATGACATTGTGGAAGGTGAGTCGACAGTGCTAGTTGTATTTCAATTCGACTGACGCGTGTTCGTCAGATATTCGAGCAGAGGGATCTAAAGAAGCTCGTGATGCCCAAGTTTCATTGGACATTCAAGCGACTCGTCTCGAAAAGGTTTTGGTCACTACGACAAAGGGATTCGTTTCATCGCTCTTACCGTGGTGTTTCCCTACTGAAGAGTCGACAAGTGCGAACGAAGGATTGAAGGGTGTGTTGGCGTTGTTGGATAGTGGGGAAGAAGCGATGTGGGGTGTGAGAGCCAGATGGGGTTGGTACAGGGAATACATCAGGCTGGTGAGTTGGTAAATGATCATTGTATCTGTTACTCTTGCTAACGGGGTGTATGCGCACGATAGTACCAATCACAACTCGTTCCTCTCGGAGAGGTCCTCCAGACCAAAGTGTTCGATGCGGTCGGTAATAGCGAAGAAGGTACACCAGAAGGAAGAGCGGAAAAGTTGGTGAAAGGTGTTTGGGATACCGTGATTGGGGCGTAAGAGG
The DNA here is from genome assembly GCF_008629635.2 of Kwoniella shandongensis. Lineage (NCBI taxonomy): Eukaryota > Fungi > Basidiomycota > Tremellomycetes > Tremellales > Cryptococcaceae > Kwoniella > Kwoniella shandongensis. The sequence continues at coordinate 302,508 of NC_089287.1, forward strand.
ATAGATGTTGCTTTAGCTTTCCGCGCCGGATCAGAAACGATCGTGTGCAATCGTATCGAGAAATGCATGCATTCAATAAGCTGCGTCGTTTATGCTGTCCCAGCGAGCGACGATGATCAGTATCTTTGATTAACTGCACTGTGTTTAGGTAGGCTCGATGGGATACTGAACAGTATATGCAGGTCATAATGGTCGTCAATGCGAACTGTCTATATACAATGGTACTCGTACAATAGGTTATACAACAGATCTAAAGGTGAATCTCCCTTTGGTCGATACGAGTATGGTTCTACGCTCATTATGTCTTCTACAGTAGCACATCCCCGACCTCACTTGTACTTGTCTCCTAACTCTCGTCTCGCTGCTGGATCCAAGCTGTTCCTCATACCCAACAATGTCTCTCTGACCGCTTCCGTCGTTCCTATCATGGGCTTCAGAACAGCTATAGGGACAGCTCTAACAACAGCTCTTAGTGGACCCTATACAATCCCAACCGAATACATCAGCATCATTTCCCTTTCTTCTTTCTTCATGAGGCTTTGGATGGTAACAATGATGGACTCACATCTTCTCCTGACCTTTCATACACTTCCATCGGGACAGCCAATATCGTCTGCGCAGCAGCATTGACGTTTCTTGACAAACTCTTGTAAGCAGCTTGAACGCCTTCCCTAACACCTTCAGGTTGGTTGGCATATCGACTGATCGGTTCGTCCCCTCCTTCATCATCATCGTCATCGCTTGTTTCCTGTCTTTGGGTAGGAAGAGTAGTCGATCCGATGGCCCCTTCCCATTCACCTCCTGTCGGCGTCGCCTCCACTTGTCCTATTATGTTTTCACCAAATTTACCACCACCACCTAACACCCCTTCTGCGTTTTCTAAAATCACCTGAGTACCAGTCGCAAGACTAGCTCCTAATTTCATCAATTCCAACGCAGTGGACTTTACGAAACTGCCCGTCCCTCTCTGGACTCCTCGCGCCAACCTTCCGTCCTTCCTATACTGCTCGATAGGAAGTAGGATCAAATCAGCTACTCCAGATCCAACATTCACAATACTTCGGATCGGCGAGACACCAGATATCACATCGGCAAGTTGGTTCGCTTTAACATCCGGCGTCCACAGATCTTGTAAAGTCGATCCAATCTTCTCCCAGCCTGTGATACCGGACAAGGTGATATGTCGGAGAGTCATTTCCGCTCCGTCGAAATGGAAGAAATTCATCAACTCTGCCGTCTTGCCTTCTCGTAAGGCAGCAAAGTCGACTCGTTTCGGTTTATAGTCCAGTTTGAGCTCGATCGGGAAGATCTCAACGTGCTGGAAGAACGGTTCGGCAGGCTGGGGATTCTGCGAGCTGGGTGATGGACCAGTGTCGGGGGAGGGCGAAGTCGAATTCGATGAGGAAGAGGCGGGAGACTTGAAGCTGAAGAAGCGTTTGAGGAAATCGAGCGCATCTTGATCGACGTGCAATCTCAGAGGGAGGATCTTCGCCTAGGACCAGTCACCAGAGTCAGCACTCGTATTTTTCGTATCAACGAAAGAATCGCAGCTATGACTCACCCTCAATCTCATTTCTTCTTCTGCACTGTTGCCACCCAGTCTCACACCGACGAGCTCGACCCGCACCATATCAGAATCTGTCTCTCTCACATTGCCTCTGCTATCCGCCTTCATCTCCGTCAAGAACTTTTTCCATGTACTCGTCTTGATATGGTCCAAGATCTCCAGCTCTTTGACAGTAACGTTGACCCTGGAAGCTGTCGAGGATGGTGCTGGTGGTGGGATCCGATCCTCATCCTCGCTGTCTGGTGGGAAAATGTCGACCTCCGCTTGAAGACCAGTCAAAGTTATTTCGATCTGAGGCTTCTTCGATCTCGTCAATCGTTTCCCCTTCAACCTCAACTTGTTCTTCGTTGACGGTCTTTCTCTTCCCCTTTCGTGTCCACCGCCAGGACCAGCAGCAGGTAGAGTCTGCCAAGAACTTTGACTCGCCGTTTCAGCGCCCAACTCATCAAGTTCTTCGTCAATAGCTGCAATGAGAGCGGCCGAGTCCATTCCTTCTCGCTGTCCATCTAATCCGATGTACACCGAATTGAAGAGGACAGTACTCGTAGCTCGCTCGATACTCTCGTCAGCCTTCTGACCGGAAGCGAGCAATTGTCGGATCCGTTCGAGCCGACGTCGAACAGCTTTGATCTCGTCTTCGATGGCTTTGCGAGTCCGTGTCCAATCGTATCCGTCATGAAGGAAAATCTTGATGCTGGAGTCGTGGACTCTGACTCGAGTCTGACCAAAGCGTATCCTGAGATATCGCAACCAAAATCAGTATGCCGTCAAGGACTTGAACGCTGATCTACACCACTCACTCGTCCCCCGACTCCTTGCTCAACACAGGCAGACTTTCCCAGTAATCTACCTCCATATCAAACGCTTCCCTTAGCAAAATCTTGATAGTCTCGGCTCCAATCTCTCCTTCCCCATCAGCGCTTTGCCAGGCTCTTAGACTTTCTCCAGTGATGCTGTCAGTGGACGGGATGTTCGCCGAGCGTCTCGTAGCGTGATCGAGATAATCGAGATTATGTGGAAGGTCGTCTTCGATCATATCTGCTCCGGCAACGATGTCTGGGATTCGGTTGAAGGCGTCCTCATCGACAGAAGCTACGACGGCATGATCAGCAAGATGTAACCCAATTCTCGAAGTGCATAGCCATGGACTTACCAAATATGTTGATAGACTGATCCATCGAGATGGGAGAGCGGACATGGTCGGCGGTGACACTTTACGATCCTCATCAGCGCCTAAGCCTGTCAACCCAAACGGTAAAAACTCGCTGTTTCGGCGGCAACAACCTTTGCAAATCGCTAACAAGCTGGGCGAACGTTGCTAGCGAATCCGCACAAGCGGTCACCCTGATTTGCACTTGTTGGACATCGAGCTGGGCCAGATCATTCAGCCTTACTGTTTTACTATGGCTCAAGAAGGTTAGATGCTTGCACTCACCGAAACCTCATTGGTCCCCGTCAGGTCTCGTAAGCACTGTATTTCGGAACTGACGATGTCGATGATATGAGCATATCCTGCTTTCTATTCGCGGTAAAAGGTACTATCAGTGCTGTCCGCATGATGTCACGAGTTCTCTCGATCTAGTATTGAAGCACAGACTCACCTTCCACGCCTCTAACGAATCCGCCAGGCCAACCGGTAATGCAGTGGTTGCCGTCAAATCATCGACGGCCAGTATCCCTACTCTTTCCAGGCCGACCTCCACCAGGTTTTCCTCCGCATCGCTTCTCAAGTCCGTCTTGACGTCTACGTCGCCCAAGACTACCACAATAGCTCCAGGTTGGTTCGGTGCAGCAAAATGTATCGTTGAATCGTACAAGTGGACGCTAATACGAGTCACCTCACTAGGGACGACGTCCTCGAACACCCCTTCGGGTGTTTTGGCGAACAGAGCTAGCTCCTTTATCCAATCGATATCCTTATTGACGAAGAAGGTGATGTATGAACAGACCACGTTGATTCCCGTCTCTTTAGTGTCGGTCGCAGTGTTTGTGAGTGACGAAAATCGTAGCTGGACGAGCGGTTGCTGATGGGTAGTGAAGGTGAATGGTGTCGTTCGACCCAATATGCGTTGTGGCTTTGTTGAATCGGATCTGTCCGAAAAGTCTGCGTCGAAAATCGATACGCTGAAAGCCGTCTCATGTCGTCCTGTTGTATTCGACTCCACCTTCGCACTGATATCAGAAGCTCTTAAAGACAGAATTCTAGCTCCTTCCGCCGCGGCTGATTTCGCTCGAGGAACGTGCAGACTGAAATCGGCTTCGCTGACAAGAACTTGCAAGACCGTGGCAGCCAGCTGCCCTTCGTCTTCATCTTCGGTAGAACTGCTAGCCGACGAGCTGCCTCTAGCAGACCCACCGAAAAATCGACTGCCGATCATCTTTAGATCGTCTCGAGGTTTCGGGGCTGAGCCATCCCCAAACGCACCATCTAGCCAGTGGGTCATGTCATCTGCGAAGAACTGCAACCCCTCAATCGTCTTTTGGCGTATCTGAGCTTGAACCGAGGGTATTCGACAGGTGACGTTTGTCATCTTAACCGCAGTGACCGAAGTGGCAGACTTCAGATCGACGGAAGGAAGAAGAGGACTCGTATCAAAGTCGCCTGGTTCCGGTGCTAGCGGCCCCACAACGAGGAAAGCGGCTGAGTTACGTTCTATGATACGATGTTAGCGCTCGTCCTATCAGTGCTTAAATGAACTCACCCGGTGCCCTGGAGAAGAACAAGATCATCTTCTCCCATTCAATACTCGTCCCAGCATTGTTGGGCTTCGCTTCGACATGATTGACTTCCCTGATTGCTTGGAAGTGTCTCTTTTCAGACTCCAATACTGCTTCGCTGACCGTTGCCTTCAGGTCATGCATATCTAGGGTGACAATTCCAGATCTCAAGTGTCCACCATCACCCCATGTACCTCGACGATTGATCGGTGCCGGACATCTGATATCGAGTCTAATTAACGGACATCGGGCTTCCAGCACCGCCTTCGGTCGTGACGGAGATTGGATGGTCGAGAATGATGACGCCTGCGCATCTAAGTCATCAATAATCGACTCGGTGGTCGCTTGACGAGGCAATCCACTGGGACGGACTGCATGAGATAAGCCAAACGGCGGTACGGGTCTCGGTGGCTCTGCAGGTGTTCGAATGACGGGCGCGATGGATCTCAACATCGGGAGGAGTCGCTCCACAAGTGAGAGGTCCAAGAAAATGTGCAATGGCTGAGAAGTTACGGATGCAGCTGATCTCTCTCGTCAGCACCTAAGAATCCACAACATGCGTAGCCAAGCACTTACTCGTGTGCGGTGCCAAATCCTTTTTAATAACGACGACCGGAGCCTCGTCTCCTGGCGTTACAGATGCAGTAGCAGTCTTCAATATGCCTCTGCCTTTCTGCTTAACCTTCCACTGTTTCTCACTGCCTCCAGTCTTCCGTTGTAAGCCTGAATTTCGCCAGTCCACCGAATCGAATTCCGGGAAAACGGAACCTGCAGCGGGTGGACGAGTAGTGGTGCGACTCAGTGACCCAGAAGTGGCACCAGGAGCGATGTCATACTGTTTGGGAAGATTTTGATCGAATATGATCACAGGAAAAGCTCCGCCAGGAGGTACATCGTCTGAACCGGTGTCAGACGCAACGTCGGAAGCCAGATATTCGAAGAGAGAGAAATCTTTCAGGGTCACAGTCAAGGTGGGTGGTGGGGGTCCGAAGCGAGTAACGGTTGATTGCCGACGAGGCAATCGACTCCCTGATGTGGTTCGAGCTGGGCGTGCAGGGGTTTGTGGCTTACTAGCAAAGCCTTGGCTAACATATTTCGCTTCGAGAGCTTCGAGGCGCAATCGTAAATGGCCATAAGGTATGTAAGTCGTTGATGGTTTCGCCCAGTATTGAGCCGCATGAGAAGCAAAAGTCGAGCTGTTCGCCGCCTCCAGATCATACACCATCGACGTGTGAAGCGCTTTCAGCCGAACGCTTGCCGTTATCTGAGGTTGGTTGGGAAGGAGTGATAATGGTTCAGTACTAGTATAGGAAGACTCCACTTTAGTGGATCGACTGGCGCTCTGGAGCGCTGCCAATATTACAAGGGCTTGTCGTGGTAAGATAAGAACAGCAATGCTGCCCATAGTGATCTCGACATCGACCGAGTGGAAGCGGGGCGAGGACGTATGTTGTGTGGACGTGGTACTTGGAGATGATGTCGACGAGGACAGGGAAGGATCAACCAGACTTGTCGGAGGTGGAGGTCTTGTGGTTTTCATCCTCAATATAATGTCCTCTGAGCCGAATGTGAGGAGCATGGTCTCAGCGGAGCCTTTCGGTTCCACCGGAGTCGGAGTCACTGATCGGCTCAGTTCATTTCCACTATCTTCCTTGTAGATTGATGTGCTCTCCGTTCTCTCGCTAATCACACTGTGGTAGACGCTGGCTTCTGTGCCTAACGCTGAGACCGTACTGTCTCGTAGATCCAGTACGGCCTGTGACATGACCATATCGGAGTAACTTCGGTTACTGCTTGACGAGGAGGAAGATGACATCGATGATGATCGGGACGATGTGTGCGAAGGTTTCGATGACGGAGGGCTTGACGAGACAGGTAGCATGTAGACACCGACCGAAGAAATTCGGATCGCGCGAGTTGTAGAACGTGCATTATCGTCTCCAGCTGGCTGTTGTTGACTTTCGTCCACATATCGTACCTCTCCTATCCGAAACTCGAAGACGCCCCCATGTTCTTCGTCGTCGTACTTGATCTGTATCCTGACATTATTCACTTTGAATTCAAGTCGCGCAAGAATCCTCTCTACTAAGCTAGCGAGTACTGTCGTACTCTCCACAGTCGCTGGTAGAGGTTGTGGCGACTCCCCAGGACTTGAAGGATTGGAAAACGGAAACGATCCAGGTACTTCGTCATTCGAGAAAGGATCAGTATGGGATAGGACAAGTGATTGGCGTATAGATCGATCCAATTCGGCCTCTTCAAACGCGTCAAGCTCTTCGTGAAGGAAGTCGTCAGCAGCCGAAGTCACAGACTCGGCTAGATCTCGATGTTGGTCCGACTGCCGCTGGGCGTAGGAAGGTTCCTTCCCATTCCGACCAGGTCGGGCAAGGGTGAAATGTAGCGTCAACGAGTCGAGAGTGAGACACAAAGGATCGGACCACAGACTATTGAGCGGCACACGGGCAGTGACCTTGTCAAGGGTACCAGATGTAAGAGTGAGAGGTATCGAGGATGGCAAAAGCGCGTTAATCTCCTACATGTCGCACATCAGCTGTTGCCCTCTTCGCTCTGCCCTTTCCTTGTTATACATACGGTTGTATCCACTTCGAGACCCTCTATCTCGAGCCATCCTTCACTTATTTGAGCCTGTATCCGTTCCGCGTCCAACGCGCCATGTTGAACGAATCTGCCCAATGCCCGTTTCAACACATACGAAAGGAACCGTCGTTGGATATTGGCCGGTAGGGAGATTGATGGAAGGGAAGGTAATGAGAATGGGAAAGTGGTGAGGAAAGAAGGAAGAGAGAACATGGTAAGTGAGAGGACCGTCAGACAGTCTCCATTCTATAGGTGACTCCTTTCTGCTAACGGTGACAGAGCAGACGAGATCAGTTGTGGTGTTTAGTACAAATATAGCTTGATAGGATGGATGAACGGTGATTACGCCGGTTATCGTTGTCGCGAGCTGATTGCGATTGCCACCCAGACTCACTCACGGAGACTGACCGGTACTCCGTTGTTGTCAGAGCTCAGCTCACATGCCACGGCAATAATGCCGTGATAATACCGATTTACGTAAGTATATCCGTATGCGTACTCTATTTGGACATGTACTCACCTGACCTGCTTTGTACCCTGTCCCAGATTCAACCTTTTCCCTGAATTGGGTTGTAAAGGTGTAGAGACACGACTTGGTGACGGTATGACAGAAGACCTGGACAAGAGTTCGTTGAGAGAAGCGTCCATCCATCTATCCATCTATCCAACCAGCTTAGGTACTACTACTGCTAGTTCATACAAGGATAGTCACGCATCGTTCAACCTTCTTCTTTATCACTCAGTCGTCCAAGCACGTTGCAGCTCAATCTCAGTTTAGATTGAAAGCACAGACCTACTACACCTCCCTCAATCAACTCTCCACCAGTGCCACTCGTAGTGTGACTCATCACGCGCCTACCTCAGCAAGGCAGAACAATCAACCACCGCACCTGACTGACTGAGTGTCACTCCAACACCCCCCGACCACTCACTCTGTCACTCGCTCACTCACCCACCTCCGAGCTCAAACCTTACCATCTGCACATCCTTTGTGGTCCGTGTCAACATCAACATATCCATATCATATCATCACCACCTTACCCTTTCTACACCAATCCCTTACCTCCTCGCGGTCAACGACTGGAACTCGAACACACAAACAACGTCATACCTTCCGACTCACCCGAGGTCACGTTGAACGATTACCCCATACACATACAACAACGAGCGTCGCCTTTACACGTGAAAGAAAGAAGGACGCGTTGGTTGATCATCTAGGAGAGGTCATTAGTCTAACAAACGTACATTCAGGTGAGCACGCTGTCCCCTCTATTCCAGCAGCTGCTGTGTTGCTATTCGTCGGTGGGCTCGCCAAGAAGGCGACGGTGTCGATGAGTCGGTGGCACCGATTCGAGGGTGGTCACCCATATGGACGATCAGGTCTTTTCATCTTCTTCATTCCGCACGATGCCACCACCCTTTTATGAAAGGAGACGGGTTGTGCACATGTCCTATATAGCTAGGAGGGAGGTGGCTGCTAGCATAGCAGTTTCTTCCCTTGCAAACTCTCTTTTCGGGCTCCGCATCCTTCCCCCATCTCTCCACCGGAGCTCCAACGGATGTACGACTTTCAGGCATCGATTTCCTCCTCTCGCATCCTATATGACACGTCCATCTCGGTAGATACGGGGAAGGCGGTGGTCGCGAATGGCTCAGCTCCCCCGTATACACGCTTGTAATCACTTGCTGTGGCAAGTAGCGCCGCTGGGTGGCGGTGTCAGAGTGATGCGGAGGAGGAGATTGGTGTTGGTCACGTTGCCTTGACGCTTGTCTTTGCTTGGAATTCTTTTTGAAGGCTGTTGGCCGCTTCTCGGACACGCGCCGTGACCTGCTGATCGTGATTTGACGAGAATGGAGCTGACTTCACTTATTGATTTACCATCTTCCCGCTCTGCTCTTCACCGTTCAATCGCCCAACTGCCCATCTGCGCCTTTTCCCGTTCCACACATCGTTCCTTATACCCTCATTTGCTCTACTGGTATCGGAACCACCGCTTCATCATCGCGAATGGATCTCCGCCTGGCTTTCGCTGTTTCGCGTGGATATACATACATTACAGCACGAGACATCATGTCAGGAGTTGTGAACGGAGTCAGGGTCACTCGTGAGTGCAATGAGTTTTTGCTATTCTCCCTTGGCATGTCCACAGTCCAAATCTACTTCCAGTGCTGACAGCTCCATAGCCGATGACCCCAACAGAGTGGTCACCGTCCAGGCCCAGTCCGGTAAGACTGGATCCGACTTGTCTATCTCATACACCAACTGCAAGGTCGTTGGAAATGGAAGTTTCGGTGTAGTCTTCGCCGCGAAGATGCTACGTGAGTATAGCATTTGATTGCGCCTGCAGGCTGTGCTGATGTGTGATAATTCATAGCGGTGAAGCACGAGGATGGGACGGAGGAGCCAGAGTCGGAGATCGCGATCAAGAAGGTCTTACAAGACAAGCGATTCAAGGTCAGTTTTGGAGAGAATCTAAATCAGATAGAATGCTGATGGGTTGCTGCTTAGAACCGAGAATTACAAATCATGCGACTTGTTGCCCACCCTAACGTTGTTGACTTGAAAGCTTTCTTCTACTCCAACGGGGACAAGGTGGGTTCCACATTCGCTTTCCTCTGACCTGGAGCATGCTAACCCAAATGACAATGTGCAGAAGGACGAAGTGTACCTTAACCTCGTCCTCGAATTCGTTCCAGAGACCGTGTACCGAGCTGGTCGACACTACTCTAAGCTCAAGCAGGCTATGCCCATGTTGCAGGTCAAGCTCTACATGTACCAGCTCCTCCGATCCCTCGCATACATCCATTCCGTTGGTATCTGTCACCGAGATATAAAACCCCAAAATCTGCTTCTCAACCCCGCAACCGGTATTCTCAAGCTTTGTGATTTCGGTTCCGCCAAAATCCTCGTTGCCGGCGAGCCCAACGTCAGCTACATTTGCTCCCGATACTACCGTGCTCCCGAGTTGATCTTCGGTGCAACCAACTATACCACCAACATTGATATCTGGTCGACTGGTTGTGTGATGGCCGAGTTGATGTTAGGACAACCCCTCTTCCCCGGAGAGTCTGGCATCGATCAGTTGGTGGAGATCATCAAGGTGTTAGGAACTCCTACAAGGGAACAAATCAAGACCATGAACCCCAACGTGAGTTCGAGTTTCGCACTATGCAACCCGAAATGAAATGCTAATGATGCCGATCAATTCCCAGTACATGGAACACAAATTCCCTCAAATTAAACCCCACCCCTTCACCAAAGTCTTCAGACCGCGCACCCCAGCAGACGCAATCTCGCTCATCAGCACGTTATTGGAGTACACTCCTACTGCCCGTCACACGTGAGTGTCTTTCTGCTGCCGGATAAAGATTTGTACTGAACCCCCTTCTTCTGCTAGTGCCGCCGAAGCTCTGGTCCACCCCTTCTTCGACGAACTAAGGGTCGAGGGAGCGCGACTGCCCAATGGAAAGGAGATGCCTGCGTTGTTCGATTTCACTAGGGAGGAGTTGTCAACTCGACCCGACCTCATCAGACAACTTGTTCCCGCATTTGCCGAGCCTGAGCTACATGAGAGAGGGATTGACATCGAGGGATTCGTGCCTATTCCGTTGGAGCAGCTGCGTATCTCCCTTGACGTGAGTGTGACAGTATTCTTGACTTGACTGGTGATGTTGAATATTGATGTTGTGTTTCATCGCAGTAATCATCTCTATACGTATAAAGAAATACGAAACTGCTCGATTACATATACCCGAAATACAACATCTGAATAACGTTACCTATCCGACTGTTATCACATTCCCCCCTTTTCCGTTACTAGTTTCCTTTTTTTTTCTATCGCATACTTTGGCTTGATCTAGTTTTGGTCTGGTTGGGCGACAGGTCGTTCTCTCTCGAGTCTCTTGTCCTTACGTCGTCTTCGTCGTCGTCGACATGTCAACGCGGTTGGATCGATAATAGATTTTATGCGTGACACGTGATGAGAACCTGACAGACTGGCGATGGACAGCGAGGGACGAGGGGAACAAGCTTGTTTGCTCGATTCGACGGGGGTAGTAGGATGACAAGGAATATGATAAACTGTATGAATGTGAAATGAATGCATGGATGTGACAGAGTGGTGTGTGTGTGGATGTGCTTGGGTGTGTATCTAGTTGCTGGGTATACAAAGTTGTTTAGGCTAGACTACTCCGTTCTATTGACTATTGACTATTAACGAGAAAAAGTATAACTGGCTTTCGCTCCGTACCTCATGACTTTCACCGCCTGGAGAAAGATATCGACAAACTCATTGATCGAACCTCAAGCTCGCAAGCTCGATCAAACCAACCTCCTCTCTACATTCTGTTCTCTTGCCAATCTCCCTCCTAGGGCTTTCTGCTCTTCATACTCTTTCGCTCTAGCCTGTCTCTCCGCCTTCCTCTCTTCAGCAGATTGTGCCTCCAAAAGCTGAGGTGGGGGTGAGATCTGACACGTCAAACAATCTTCGTCTATAACAGCAGCAGGCTGTGCGACTCCTACGCCTCCAACCGGTTTAGGCGGTGTAGGTGTAAGGGGTTGTTGGACGGGTGATGAAGGTGTGTTTAGTGGTGTTGAGGAAGAATGGGAGGTGGTTGGTGTGGCCAACGATGCGGGAGTGAGAGCGGCAGGAAGGAGAGAAGCAGCTGCGCTAGCGGCGGCTTTGGCAGCTACTCGAGCTTCGTCCTTGACAACTCCTTGATACATGTTCTGAACGAACCCAGATCCAAAAGGCAACGAATTAGCACGCAAGATCATGCAAAGTAGAAGAGAAGGTGAAATCGCCACAAAGAGATGTAGGGGAATGGGAACATGGCCATGTGTGTTGTACCAGTATAGTAGCCGGGGACACTCACGTCTGATTCCCATTTTTGGAGCCAGTGAACACCCCATACCGTCGTTCCAGCTATTGCGAACGAAGAGGCGAGGAAGAGTTTAGCAGATCGGGACATTTCGGGGTGTGGTGAATATGTAGTGCGAGGTGGTTTTGATCAGTTTGCAGAGGAAAGAGTCCGTCTTGAGCAGTCGTACAGATTGAGTGTGAGAGATACACGTGAATGCGTTGTAAACCTGGATGAATTTGGTAGATAGCTGAAGTCGAGCGATATCGCTATCGATATAGAAATAGAAATAAGTTAAAGCAGCATGTTGCAGCAAGCAGCAACGGAATAGATCGATCAACCGTGACCACGTGATTCAATTACGTAACTCATTCCGTCGCGGCTGAGTTCCTCGATGCGTCAGATTGACTTTTGTTGTTACTCTGCGTACAGTTGCACGGGGCGCGTGTTGGCTGGTTCAGATGAGATTGTAGTACTGCTTCTTGCTTCTTGCTTTCTACATTCGCTGTTGCTTCCCTTCAGATCCTCCGCTCTTCATTAGATTATAACATATAGACTCTCTTCGACTGCACGGAACGAGCTGAGCTGAGCTCATACACGCTATCTTCGAACTACAGAGCTTGGTCCTAACCGCACAGACGCAGACGTAGAACGGTGGTGGGAGAAAGCCTTGGGCGTAATTGGAAGGAACGATACCCAAGATGTCAGGCAACAATATCAAGGTAAGCTGGACACTCGTACTGTGCCGCGGTCCAGCCTGAGCTCCGAGCTGACCCTTGAATATCAATAACAGGTCGTCTGTCGGTAAGCTGCACTTTTCAATGCTACTACGGTGGAAGGAAGGTTGGGTAGAGCACCGCTGATACTATACTCAACGAACAGATTCCGACCTATGAATCGGATGGAGTTGGAATCGAAATCGGAGACATGTGTTGATATAAGCGACGATGCTTCAACGGTACAGCTCAAAAACTCAACATCATTAGGTAAGTTTAGCTTCGAGGTGATGGATGATACCGAAGTGAGCTAGACTGATGTGCTATGTATGCGTAGCTGGCCCCGAGAAAGATGGTCAGTTGGAAGTAGAATATTGTTCTGATTCGACAGCTGATGACGAGATCTGGTGCAGGCTTCACATTTGATAGGGTATTCGATACGGAGACCAGACAAGCCGAAATCTTCGATTGGGGTGTGAAGGGTATAGTGGAAGGTGAGCTATCCGAAATCCGCCTGTATCCAGAGCGTAGCTCATAAACCATATCTCGCAGACGTCATGACGGGCTTCAACGGAACTCTCTTCTGTTATGGACAGACAGGTTCCGGAAAGACGTTCAGTAAGTACAATCCTCGAGTTCTGTTGCTGTGGGTCCTTACTGACGTTCTTGTCCTCTACTTAGCCATGATGGTTAGTTCATTTGACCCCTTTTACCGAAAGGCGCAAAATGGCCAACTGACCGATCTTTCTAGGGTGCCGATATAGAAAGCCCTGTTCTCAAAGGTCTTATCCCACGTATCGTCGAACAGATCTTTGCCTCTATCCTCTCAGCAGACTCAAGTATCGAATATACCGTCAAAGTCAGCTATATGGAGATTTACATGGAGAAGATCAAAGATTTGCTTGCTCGTGCGTACGCCGCCATTGCCACCCACGGCAGCTTTACTGACATGAAGCACACCATGTTCTGTTGCAGCTGCCAACGATAACTTGTCTATCCATGAGGACAAAGCTCGAGGTGTTTATGTGAAGAACTTGACAGAAGTGTATGTCGGGTCGGAATCGGAGGTCTACAAAGTCATGAAGGCGGGAGGCGCGAGTCGTGCAGTCTCTTCGACCAGTACGTGGACGATACTGAAACACGGATCAGCTTATATGCTAAATTGATCGCTGATGCCTGGTGTCGCAGACATGAACGCCGAATCGTCTCGATCACATTCCATCTTCGTCATCGGTATTCATCAGCGCAACACAGAGACAGGTAGTCAGAAGTCAGGTAATCTGTACTTGGTCGATCTGGCTGGTTCCGAAAAGGTATGGCGCAGCTACTTCCGGAAGACGTAGTAAGTGTCGACTGACGTGTGACACAGGTGGGCAAGACCGGCGCGACTGGTCAAACACTGGAGGAGGCCAAGAAGATCAACAAGAGTCTGTCGGCACTCGGTATGGTCATCAACTCCTTGACCGACGGAAAGGTATGTCTCCCATGAATGGCGACAGAATAATGCTGATCAACTTATAGTCATCCCACGTTCCCTACCGAGACTCCAAACTCACCCGTATCCTTCAAGGTGAGCCACGCACGTTAACTCCCCTCGGCGGAGTTGTACTGACGTATCACAGAGTCACTCGGTGGTAACTCTCGCACGACTCTCATCATCAACTGTTCCCCTGCGTCGTACAACGAGCCTGAAACACTGTCCACTCTCCGATTCGGTATGCGTGCTAAATCAATCAAGAACAAAGCCCGTGTCAATGTCGAGATGTCTCCTGCGGAACTCAAAGCGTTGCTCAAAAAGACCGTGGCCGAGCTTGCCTCGGTACGAGAGCACGCCGCGAGTCTCGAAGAAGAGGTCAAGGTGTGGCGAGCTGGCGGAAATGTCGATCAAGCCAATTGGGCTCGACCAATGGCTCAGGGGACGACATCGACCCCTGCCGCCGCCAAGAGAGTCACTTCTCCCTTACCACCACTTACTCCAGGAGGATCGAGTGGTACTCTCAGCCGAGCGGGTACTCCTGGAGGTCTGCTGCCGTCAGCCGTTGATAGTAGGCCAGATACACCTACAGTATACAGCTTGAACCTGGACAAGGATGAAAGAGAGGAGTTCTTGAAGAGGGAGAATGAGTTGAGCGATCAGCTCTCAGAGAAGGTAAGCTCTTCCATCACAATACATGCCAGCAACAGCTTACACGCCATATTCAGGAATCGGCTCTTGCTGCTCAAGAGAAGCTCATGGCGGACATGAAAGATGAGATCGCATATCTGAAGGAGCAAGAAGCCTCGACGGCCAAGGTACGTTTGCAGGATCCCGCGATGCATGACGACTCGAAACTGATCTTCATGTCTGCAATAGGAAAACAAAACCATGTCTACCGAACTCAACGAGCTTCGTATATCTGCTGCTCGATTGGAGTCCGAAGCGAAAGACGCTGGCATTACCCTTGACTCGTACAAGGAGAAGATGAGCGAGCTTCAGAAGGACATCGATGAGCAGAAAGTGCAGATTGAGGAACTGAAGAAGGTGCAAACAAGAGAGAAGGAGGAAGAGAAGGAGAAGAGGAAGCAAGAGATGTTAAGCGAGATGATGTCGAAGATCGATATGGTGAGCAGGATATCACATCGTTCGTGTAAAAGAGCTGATTTACGGTCGATATCAGGGTGGAGCTGTTCTCGATCCCGCGGCCGAGAAACTACGACAAGTGCTCAAAGAGCTCGAGAACACTACGGATGCGAGCAAGTCCGAACAGCTCACATCCCAAACGCGAGAACTTATTCGATCATCGCTTGCTGAGAACCAGGAAGTAGTCCGCGATTTGCAGGAGAGGTTGAGGCTTGCACAGGAGGAAAGCGAAATGCAAGCCAAGAGAAGAGCAGAGATGGAGAAAATGCTGAACAAGAGGGACGTAGCGTACGAGGAACTACTGGGTACGTAAGGTGACTCCTGATCACCTTTATAGAAAGGAGCGCTCACGACTCCGGTACACAGACAAGACATCGTCAAGTCAGAGTATGGCAGTTGCCGACATCAAGGTATGTCTGTGCTCTGTTGGGTGTCACACTTGCTGACTATACAAATTACAGTCAACATTCGAAGCCAAGTACAACGCACAGGAGGAGATGCTCCGTGCGGAAATTTCAACCTTGGCAGAACATGCGGAATCGCGAGCTGCCGAGATCAGACGTCTGCAAAGTACGGTGGAGAGCTACAAGCTTTCGAACGAAGAACTCAACGTAAGCCGCGTGCTGCGATTGACGTACTTCGACTTCTCTCTATCGTATCGCTGACCTGTTTCATTTCTCCTTGTAGCGCGCCCTGTCTGCTGCGTCGGCGGGTAACGAAGATGGAGAAAGCTTTGCGAACTCTGCCAAAGAGCTGGAGAGGAGTAGGAAGGCCTACGAGATCCAGTATGCCGAGTTCGAGGTGATCAAGAAGAGTCTGGTGAAGGATCTGCAGAACAGGTGTGAGAAGGTGAGTGTGGATGCTTGCAGCTGATCGAGCAATTATCGCGAATGACTTGTAATAGTACAGCTGACACAACAACGACTTCTCAGGTTGTCGAACTTGAAATGCAGCTCGACGAGGTCAGAGAGCAGTACAAGATCATTGCTAGATCTGCCAACTCGAGAGCTCAACAAAAGAAGCTGGAGCATCTGGAGCACAACTTGGGCGAGCTGAACATCGTTCAGAAGCAGGTGAGCCTAGACCGGATGATGAGCAGGTGAATTTGGAAGCTGATCAGAAGCACGCGCAGCTTGTCGAGCAAAACACCAGCTTGAAGAGGGAGATCTCGGATGCTCAGAGAAAGTTGATGAACCGGACCGACAGGATCCAGAACCTCGAAGCGGCGTTGAATAACGCGGACCAGAGGCTGGCTCAGAAGAATCAGAGATACGAACAACAGATCCAGATGTTTAGGGAGAAACTAGCGGAAGGTGAGTACAGACTGACCCTAACATCTGAAGAACATTTGTTAACGCTCGCGCGTCTTACAGTCCAAGCAAACCAACCCAACGCATACAATCATGGGCGGATTGCCAAACCACTCCGAGGCGGAGGCGGTGGTGCGCCCGCGCCCGCCACGCCCATTTACCAGAGCATAGCAAGTGGAATGATGGGTTCTGCCAGTCCTCTGGGTAGAGTCCAAGACGAGAGTGCAAGTGGGAAGAGACGTAAGTATTTCATCTCAACAAAGCTTCTGAAAGCTTTAGCTAATCGAGTTGGTAACGATTGTAGAATCTTGGTTCTTTGGTACGCCGAATAAGTAGAGATAGGATGCTGGAGCAAGGGTGGGAAGGGGAAAGTCGATGTCGAGCGGTTCTCATTCACCATACATACACACACACATACATCACACGAGTTTAACGAGCTGTCACGACAATATGTGGAGCGATAGAAGGGGATACAGAGAGCGGACTATGGTTGAATACATAGTGAAGAGGTTGTAGGGGACATGCAGTTCATGTATCGATATCTGTGCATGTCTTCCGGTCAATGGATTGACGGAGATTGAGGCAGTGTCCGAGATGTATCGTAGCTGCCCCGCGTCATGCAGCGATGGGACGCAATTGATCTCGAGCATTGTTGTTGTTGCTGCTGCTGTTCTGGCTATCACTCTCTCTTTTCAAGCACCAAGGGTAGAGCAAAATCGTCATGTCGCTTGCTCAATCTCCCACCGCTACGTGAGTAAACGTTCCATTATGGGCTTCAGCTCTGAAACCCGAGCTGCACCAATACACCGTCCACCTCAAACTGACTTGTTGTCTTCTACCTCAAGTTGGGATACTATCCAGAATGTGTTCTATCGGAAAGAAGAGATTTACTCGATGTCATGGAGGGTTCCAGACCTTTCCGACTATATCATCACATCAGCGAAGAACGGTGGACCTATAGGTAAGTCCGGAGTTCGTCCACTTCAGCCATACCACCCTGGCACCAATCTGGTCTAGCCAACCAATGCAGTTTGGCGAGGGACTGACCTTTCGGTGCGACTTGATTATGGAAAATAGCGATGATACGTGATGAACGCAAAATCATGTTACTAGGCAAACATGTCCCTGGTAAACCGAAGATATACATCTACACCTCATCCGGTCTCCTCCTTCACACATTAACATGGGATCTCTCCCCTCCTGTCTTATTGCATTTCACATCGCAATACCTCGTCGTCCTTTCGGACGAAGGGTTGTATAGGGTATACGATCTTTCGAACCCTAATCCGTCGAGTGCGGCGGGAGGATATAGACAGTATACTCTAGGAGGAGAGGTCGGGGAAGTTGGGGTGGTAGAGGCGAAAGCGTGGGAAGAGGGGATGGTGGTTCTTACGGGCAGTTTGGGTTGGGTGGAAGTTAGAGGTTGGGGAGGAGGGAGAGCTACTCCCCTTTCACCGAGTGGTGAGTGTCTCACAGTAGGCAGACTATCGCAGAGCATAGTCCCGTATGCGCACTGTCATTCTGTGCGCTCGCTGATAGATTCAATTTCCGTCTACTTAGGCCTCACCGAACCACCGACCTCATGGACCCTAATTTCGCCAGACCAATCACCAACAGGTCATGTCCAAATCCTCTTCTCAACCTCATCAACCATCATAACCCTCGACGCTCTCGAACGAATCGACCAACGCGTATCCCGCGGTCCCTTTGCGCATATTCGCGTATCGCCCAACGGACGTTTCTTGGCTCTTGTCACTGTTACGGGGAACTTATGGGTCGTCTCGTCTGATTTCGGAAGGAATTTGTCAGAAGTCGATATAGCGAATTTCAACGAAGGAGCTGGATTACCAGAGAAAGTGGAATGGTGTGGTGATAACGCGGTGGTGCTGGCTTGGGGTGGGAGAGTAGTCATCGTCGGTCCTGCTGGAGATTCTTTGACGTGAGTCCTCAAAAGCGCTCAGAGAGTAACGGAACTCTTCAGGATATAGATAGCGAAGAGGCTGACCTCGCTGATTTGTAGATACGACTACTCACCCGCTGCGTATCTTGTCGGCGAGATGGACGGTCTCCGAGTGATCTCTTCCACAACGTGCGATTTTATCCAAAAAGTGCCAGGTGAGCCTCTCTTACACCTTGACGCCATACAGCTCTTGCTAAGTCAAGTGTATTCAATCAGACTCCTCACTCGCCGTATTCAGTCCTGGATCATCACATCCCGCTGCTATATTGTACGACGCACTGGATCACTTTGAGCGCAAATCGCCGAAAGCAGATGAGAGCATACGAAGTATACGACCGGAATTGGGCAATGCGGTGGATACCTGTGTCGAGGCAGCTGGGAGGGAAATAGAGGTCACTTGGCAGAGAAGATTACTGAAAGTGAGTCCAGCATCCTAACTGATCAGGACAACTTCCTCGATGTTGATCGCACCATGCGTTTTTAGGCGGCACAATTCGGTCGGGCGTTCATGGATCTGTACAATCCGAGCGATTTCGTAGGGATGGCGCAGACACTTAAAGTTCTCAATGCGGTCCGATATTACGAAGTCGGTATACCGATTACCTACGAGCAGTAAGTCGGATCTCTCTTTCTGAACCACCCCACATCGCTGACCTCGCTCGTTCACGTCGCAGATACACATCATCATCTCCGACTCTCCTCATATCCCATCTCGTATCTCGTAACCTCCATCTCCTCGCTTTGCGTATATCCCAACATATCGGCCTCCGTCCCGACCCTGTCCTGAAACACTGGGCGACAGCGAAGATATCCCGATCCTCTGCGAAAGGTGTTGATCCTTCTGAACGAGGAGCAAGTGATGACGAAGCGGTGTGTCAAGCGATCGTGAACAAATTCGAGAAAGAAGGTGAGAAGGGTGTGAGTTATGCAGAGATTGCGAAGAAGGCTTGGGAAGCGGGTAGAACGAGATTAGCAACGATGGTGAGTTCTTGGCTCCTCATCCGTAGGAGAAACTGACTGATCGGTTGATCGGCCTATGTAGTTGTTGGATCACGAACCGAGGGCGGCCGAACAGGTTCCGCTGTTATTGCAGATGAAGGAGGATAAGATTGCTCTCACAAAAGCTGTCGATTCGGGCGACACTGATCTAGGTAAGTGACGACCTTTTGGAGTAATCCCTCGGTGTTTGGTGTGGCGGTACTAACGACGATATGCAGTATACCAAGTCCTCCTACATCTCCGATCATCATTGTCCCCCGGCGACTTCTTCCATCTCCTCGACGATTCGATATCGCCTAATCTTAAACCCGCCGTAAACTTGTTGCAAGTATATGCGCGACAGGCTGATAGAGGTTTGTTGAGGGATTTCTACTATCAAGATGATAGAAGGACAGAGAGTGCCACGTTGGAGATGGAAGAGGCGGCTCAGGCGGAGGTGAGTTTTCACTACTCTATCACAGTATGGCGGGTCACGCTGACAAATGGATTATTGGTGGTATAGGACGGTACCGAGCGAGTAGAGCACCTTCGTCAAGCGTCAAAATACTTTTCGGAAAGCAAAGATCGAGTCTTTGAAGCAAAGGTGAGTGACGGAGCATCTTTGTTTAAATGATTTTCCGAGAGTGGACTTTCTCTTATTGACTTTGTATCGTTTTTCTTGTTACAGATGGCCGAAGACGCACAGCGACTGTTAACTCTCCAACAGACCTATGAACGCGAACTAGATCACAAATTCACTTTTTCCGGTCTATCAGTCGATCAATTCATTTCCCGCTTACTGATCGAAGGGTTCGCCAAGCGCGCAGAGCGAGTAAGGTCCGATTGGCGCGTACCTGATAAGAGATGGTGGTGGATAAAGTTGAAAGCCTTAGCAGAAATGAGAGATTGGGAAGGGTTGGAAGTTTTTGCGAAATCCAAAAAGAGTCCAATAGGCTATGAACCTTTTGTCGTGAGTCGCCCATCCCCAAAACTCCAAAGTCTCAAGTGTGTATATGTGTATATGTGCTGATTTGACTTGAAATGGTAGACCCATTTGTTATCGTTGAAACCACCCCAACCTACACACGCTGCTACGTTCGTCCCCCGCTGCGATCCGAAATCTCGTCCAGACTTATATGTAGCTTGTGGAGATTGGGGCAAAGCAGCAGAATCTGCCAAAGAAAGGGGAGACAAGGCGAAATTGGAGTGAGTGGACAAGTTCCGCTGCCCTGTTATGAGAGCTGCTCTACTTCGTCTCAGAGACTGGAGTTGAATTGCTGATTACACGTGCTCTGTTCGTAGTCAACTTCTTAGGGCCGCGCCAAACGGGATTGCTCAGAGGGAGGTGAACGAGGTGATCAAGCGAATAGGCAAGTGAGCCAAGCCGTAGTAGTGGAGATGGTAGAAAGGAGTGTTGTATATAGTCTAGAGTAGGATTGTCGCATGCCACGGACATGTCTCGGTCATGTGGTTGCCTCTCACCAGGGCAGAGTCGCGCTTCGTCCTTCGAATAGAATGCGGTGCATCATCATTGTGATTATACTGATAGTAGTAGGATCATATCAACCTGTCCCGATCTGCGATCAATGCAACCAAACTGGCAAACCATAAACTACCGGTGCCGCTCCTGTCAGATATTTCAACTTGCACTCATCCCTCGCCTTGTTGACAGCTTCCGCTGTCGACATCTCCGATAGAGGCAATAATGTCGCAGGACGTGATTTGGAGAGCGGGAGATGGGCCGCGTCAAGATGGAGTAGTTTGAATACTTGTTCGGAGAGTCGATCGATATCACGATCTGTTACGTCCCATAAATTGGCAGTGAGAGATGGACTACGGTTGGGAAATGGTCACGATCCAAGGTCAGCTCCTGTTAGGATAAGTGAGAGTTCGGGAGAAGGCGGAACTTACCACCCTCCAACCATGTAGTGCCAAGCTGTTCCGGTCCTATCGAAATCACCTTGTTCGCGAAGATGACCGGATGAACAACCCCACAGCATTGTCGTAGCACATTGTGGGAGATGTCTGATCTTGTGCGATCGGATATATTGTTCTGCACCACCGTGTCCGAAGTACCTATTTCCCGCGGGTCAGCCGCATTCACGATCGAACGCGACTTGAAGAGCAGCACTCACAGAACCAGATCGTAGTCTCTCAATGCTGCACACATCTCCAGCTCTGTCGGAGCTCTACCTGCGATCCCCTTCCATCCTGCCTGCTTCACCATCTCCTCCACCCACGGCTTGAAATGATCTTCCGTCCTTTTCAGATCCCCACTAGGGTTCAAGATGTAGAACGTCCTCCTCGAATTGACAGTCCGTTTCAAATACGTTTCTGCCTTGGTCGTGTTTGTAGTTACAGATTGAGTCAAGGATGGTCGAAGATGTTTACCCATCGCTACTTGGTCGAGTAAAAATGGTAAAGATGGGATTCGACTGACTGATCTCCCTCGTAGGATCGGGATAGACTCCCAAGGGAACGATTGGACATTCTTGTCTAGTGCCAAGAAGATGTGTTCGTTGATAGTTCCGGATGGAGATGACTGAGATTGCTTCGCTTCAACTTTCTCCAAAGCCATCTTTACATCGAGAGCGATCTGATTGAGCAGCGACACTTGTCAGTACCAAGAAAACGGTCGTCAATCAAGCGAGTATGTACTCACTTGATCAATATCCAGCTCTGACAATGCCACAGGTACCCCATGGAATTGATAGATATCCAAGATGAAATACACAAGGTCCTCCACTTCTTCATCTTTACATTTGCTCGATAAAGTGGCGAAACATTCGAGCAAAGCCGCGTCCAGGTGAACTTTGGTCGCGCTGGAACCTTTTGCGTTAGGTCGGGCACCGCCCGATAAAGCAGCACGGAAGATCTTCTCCAGTCGTTCTCGGAAATCGGTGAGATCGATCTTGGCAGACTGAGTTCGAGGGCTCAGGATAGTCTGAACGCCGTCAAAGATTGCATCAGCCACACCTTTGCATCACCCCAGCTGCATTGTCAACAGAACGTCACATACCTTGAAAGCTCCCAACCAGACGAATTCGATATTAACGCAGAGCTCCTCCATCCTCTTATCCAACGCATGTCTCTCCGCCCACCAAGCCAACTTGCCCTCTGTCGTGCTGACGTTTTTCGCATTTCTCGCTCCGTCGTTACTACACTTGATGATATCTCCCAGCTCAGCTACGGCAGCGTCAAACGTCCAAATGTCCTCCTCTCCTTCCCTTCGACCTTGTCGGTCCAACGGGAGACAGAAGACAATGGGTTCGTGCGACCGTTGATGACGTGATATAAACATGGTGTTTCGGTCTTCAGAGACGTTGATGCTCACTACTGCCCATTCGGGTGGCAGAGAGTCAAGTGAAGTAGGTTCAGGTGATACAAGTGGGTTCGCGAGGTATTTGGCTTTGATCATGTCCCAGTACGAGCGTAGTTGACCGTCATGATCGTCCAGGTCTTCGATATCACTGTCGTCCGACGTGATCGTAGGAACCGGGACAGCCTCGATTGTCGGCCACTTGAGATCATCGACCTGTGCGTCGATGAATTTGCAGTCGATTGCTTCGAGTAATTCACGCTGAAGAGTGATCGCTGAACTGGAAGCTAAAGGTGGGTCAGCTCAGTGTTTTATCTTCGCGACATCTGTGCTCACCCAATACGCCAGCAGCTGCAGAGGTGATCGCTATCGAGCCCTGTCCCAAAGAAGTCTGGAATGCTCTCAACAATGCCAGGGCGAGACACGCCTGTCTGATCCCTTCAATTCTTCCACTGCCCGCCACGAGTGCCAAGGCGTCAAGGAAAGCCTGTTCAGCTCTAGCGAGCACACTCTGGATACTGAGTCGCGTTGACTGTCGGTCGTTCACCCGCTTTTCGGAGTTGCCCATAGGCATTGCCACAGCTGAAAACAACGTCAGCTTGTGGCAGATACGGCCGAACAGGCACATGGGGTAACATACCTGATTCTGTCAAAGAGCTCATGAACAAATCAGTCTTGAACTGGTTGAATGCCTCGTGAAGAGCGATCCGTCCCTCCAGAAGAAGTTCTTCCGCCTGCGACGTTGATCGCTGGTCAGCACCACACGCTTGCGCAAAACCAACCACTCACCTTAGCCATTGAAGACGAAGGCAGGTTCTTGATCTGCGCTAACAGGGCTTCACTTTCTTCTCTCCCTCCGGCTTCGCGAAGTAGCCATGCTACAACCATCCAGAATATCAGTCTTGTGAAACTTCGGCCAAATGCGACAGGACGTGTTGTCACTTACCATGTTGTCTCAGAATATGTGCTAATGCAACGGGTAGAAGAGGTTCTTTCCCGCCTACACTCTTCCTCGGGGTCGCTCCTGCTCTAATACTTGAGGTCGAAGCTGCAAGCAAAGCATTCTTCTTCGGCCTGAGTACGTTGTCTATCAGCCACCAGTATTGTCACCGTAACATGGTACTCACGTAGGTAACATAGCTTCGGCAGCCACAAAGACTTCATCGAGACCCTTGATGTCGTTGGAAGTGCTTTCAAAGATTTGATGTGCTTCCTCTATCATTTCTTGACGCGAGAGTAAGTCACCCTGGATACGCCTTAGGTCGATTGCATCTGGTCCATCGGCCTGGAGTCAAAAATATCAGCGTCAACTCCCATATCCTGTTGTATAGCGGCACTTACCAAGCTCAGGTGCTCTGCGGCCTTTTGCAGTCTCTCTTCCACCTCTTCATACTTCCTCAGCCTGAACAAGATTTCAGCTTCTCTTGCTCCTACCCTTGCATCCATCCCTCCGCTCTTGACAGCTATGCAAACACTCCCTGCCAATTTCAAGAAGTACTCGCAATCCTTCACCGAACCTCGGTTGGCAAATGCACTGGCAAGGTCGAGAATTGCATCCAGGAGACCTTGGGCGACATGCCATTGGAGACTGCTGAGGTGTTTTCCGGAGAACTGGGAGAGTTGAGATGGAGGAGTTACGGTTTCGTCTTTAGAGGGCTCGTCGGCTCCTTTGCCAGTAGGCGCTGATTTGGATTTCGCTGAAGGGACGCTGAAAGGATCATCGTTGGAGGTAGTGTCAGATGTAAAGGTTGATGCCTCATTTGAAGGTAGCTGAGAAGCGATTCGACAGATAGTGTCGGACGCTCGACTCCACAATCTGAAAGCAGCAGACAACTGCATGATCGTCGCAGCCGCGTTATCCTTCGAGCGTCACATGTTCAGCAACGTTCACAGAATCATCCAGCATGCCACTCACCTGAGCATCATGGATCGCAGCTATAGCAGTTCTAGCTAGAGCAGCTCTTTCGAGAACTCCACAGCGATCGACAACTCGGATTAGCATCGAACCAGTCTTCACTGCTTGGATGTCCTGATTGAGCGAATCGGCCTCGTCGAATACTTCTTGCCTGTGAAGGGACGTCAGTGTTTATTTCATGACCACTAGGAACAACTTACGCCTTGACGATGTTTCCCGTGCCAGCGAGATAAGTGCTCCAACGAAGGAGCAATTCAACTCGCGTTCCAAGTGAAACTAAGACCTTGCTTTCCGCGACACATTTATTCGCTTGGGAGAAAACAAAGCCCGCTCTCGACAGTTTACCCAGTTTGTAATACTCCGTTGCAAGTTGCGCTGACTGTTGCACGTAGTCTATCATCGCTGTCAGTTTACACTGTTCGGGTTTGAAACGGGACCTCTTAACTGACCATCAATGAGATCTTCTCTGCTTCGCTGGAATGCCCTAAGCAGCTTCAGAACTTCGATTTTACCAAGAGCATGCCCAAGCAAGCCCAGTAAGGTGGCGAGCGAACCTGTGTTTCCAGTCAGCTTCTTTGCGCTCGCAACAAGGCCACGCACGAACTCACCTAGCAGTCGAGTGAGACGTCTGAGATCGTCATATAACATCGCGGGCGCTACGCTCGATCGTCGGTTCGCCGCAATACCAGAGGTCGCTATAGTCGTGAGTTAGCTTCTCAAGTCAGAATCATGGTTGCGCCACGTTGCGAGTAGCGACCCACTTTTACCGGCAGCCTTCGCAACAGCGACCGTCTTGCCCAACGCCGTAGCTGCTTTAGGCTCCGAAACAGTTCTTGTCGTCCCTCTCGTCGACCTAGTGGCTGCGACAGCCTTTGTCGTTGTACTTCTACCCAGAGGCTGTTTCTTCCTCCCAGTCTCCTCTTTAGCTTGCGCTGAGTTCACTGTCGTAGAAGCGGAAAGCGACGAAGGAGGAAGTACAATCTGCCGCAACGCTTGAACGGCTTTTGTTGACGCTTCGGCCACCGCTTGCGATGGGTCATCCTCGGTATGATAGGCTTGTAACGCTCTCAAGATCAGAGAATATGATTGATACTCGTTTCTGTATGGGGTGAGACCGATATCTTGACCGATATCCTGCGTCGATCATTAGTCATGCACTCTATAGCGGCAGAGGCGCATAACTCACTGATGAGGTTGACAGTCGATTGGCCTCCGTTTCAAGGAAGGAGATTCTGTCCTTCCCTTGACCTGAGGAAGCGACAACACCTAGCATC